>NC_091345.1:27324777-27492277 GCF_038502225.1 Cherax quadricarinatus
CCTCCCCCGCAACCATCATAGCTGCGAACACTTCAACCCCCTCCCCCGCAACCATCATAGTTGTGAACACTTCAACCCCCTCCCCCGCAACCATCATAGTTGTGAACACTTCACCCCCCTCCCCCGCAACCATCACAGTTGCGAACACTTCAACCCCCTCCCCCGCAACCCTCATAGTTGTGAACACTTCAACCCCTTCCCCCGCAACCATCACAGTTGTGAACACTTCAACCCCCTCCCCCAAAACCATCATAGTTGTGAACACTTCAACCCCTTCCCCCGCAACCATCACAGTTGTGAACACTTCAACCCCCTCCCCCTCAACCATCACAGTTGTGAACACTTCAACCCCCTCCCCCGTAACCAGCATAGTTGTGAACACTTCAACCCCCTCCCCCGCAACCATCATAGTTGTGAAACCCACTTACCGTTCCTGTGATCAGTACCCACCTTCCTCGTGAACCACCACCCTCCTTGTTAACCACCACCTTCCTTGTGAACCACCACCCTCCTTGTTAACCACCACCTTCCTTGTGAATGTTACAAAAAACGCGATTCTAAAAGCTTAGAGATCTCCAGTGAATACTAGAAAGGACTGCCCTTCTAGCATCCAGCCTGTTACTGGGTTTTCGTAACAAGTAGTCAGTATCCTTGTCCAATTATCCATTATAATTCAGTATGGTTCAATAGTGCTTTTTAGGATTACAACTGGTAGGCTACTAACTAGAGAAATTAAAATTTAATAAATTTATTAAGTCTATAAGTTGTCTAGAGGTATATTATCAAAGTAAATTAAATCACATCAATCAAAATAAAATCAATCTCTCGAGTTCAATATTATTGTGCTGAAAGCACATATCACATTTATAATTCTTAAGTACCGTCAGGTACATTAACATTTAATAAGATATTACAAATATGTACAAGTGTGAGTATGCGTGTAAGTGCTCTTAGGTAGTTAGCTATGTCTCAAGACTCGAATAAGACTTAAACAAGTGACTGACAAAGTCCTCAAATAAACTAACTTCTTGACCGACTGGCAACCCGAACAGTCTGCTTGAACAACAAAGAATGCTAAGCCCAATAGCAATGCAATATCAAGCGACTGCGACACAGAATCAGGAACTGGGAAATAATATAACGACACTAAGTAGGGACCATCTGCAGATCCTCCACAAAAGTTACAAGACTCCCATAATACTGAATCTATGTTCAGCATAGGTAAAACTGTGACTGTGACAATACACAGGAACCAGTACAAAATTAGGTCAGAAGCTATAGCTAAGGACCTGAGATACTCAGAGTGTCTATGTGACACACAACCTCAGTACAACGTCGAAAATCACAAAGTCTGTACAATGTTCTGTGAACAAAGTTCTACAGAACTAACAAGAATAATGAGACAGACAATCTGTCCAACCAGCAAGCGAGTCTCCAGCAGACTGACTACTTCACGAGAGGTGAGGACACCCCCCCCTTGATCACGTGATAGCTACATGGACAACTGCAGCTCAGAAGCCGGCAGTATAACGAGCGACAAGCGATAATTACAGTAGTTTGACAATCAAGACTAACTGAGCACATTTTATATACATCCTAACAACATAAGCTAAATAACAATATAACAGTCAAATAATAATATAAAGTCATACATTTACGATTTAGCTATTATCGCAAATATAAGCAATATAAAATTAAATGAAAAGGTAATATACATTACATATATACATAATAATCATTGTAACCCATTCAGGGGTTGCAACACCCCCCCCCCCAACACGACAGAGGGTCGCACTAGGAGTTGCATTAATGTCTTTCACATTATTTCTGATTACTCATATCAATATTATATAATATAAAAATTATTTAGTCACTCTCGTCCCAAGCACCTCTACAATTTCACAGCGTCCGTCACTAGGATGTACTAGGGCAGTACACAGTATCGTATCTCTTCATACTCGTGGTTATGTACATCAGTGTAGAGACAGGATAGCACTGACAAGGAGGGCACTGAGGCTCGATCATTGTAGAGGAGACTGCATTCCACTCTTAAGTAGTGGTTGTGGAATGCGAGGCAGTATGAACATCCGAGTATGAAACAGCTTAAGGTGTGTAGTGAAGGGGGGGTCTGCGGCAGGACAGTGTTGCGTCACGCAGTACCTCGCCCACACGACACTACCCACTCAACACTCAGCTTATGTCTCCTTCTCACACAACATTACTGTGAATATATAAATATAATAATTAGACATGACATGAGTATATATAGTTAATATGGGCTGGAGGGATTAAGTTACTTTACTGAATTTGACATAGCAAGTAACAAAAGGTATTTGGGCATAAAATTACGTTAATTTAATGTAACTGATAATTATTAAGGACGGGACAGAGCGTCAGCAATTACATTACAATGACCACTTATGTGTTTTATGCTAATAGAATAAGGTTGGATTCTGAGGGCCCACCTCATGATCCTAGCATTCTTACTCTTCATAGTGTTTATGTAGGTGAGTGGATTGTGGTCAGAAAAAACGTTAATTTTAAATGGGGAAGTGCCCAAATACACGTCAAAATGTTCCAATGACACCACAAGAGCTAGAGCCTCTTTCTCAATAGTGGCATAATTTTTCTGGTGTCGTTTAAGCTTAGATGAATAGTAACATATAGGATGGAGAATATCAGTGGATGTTGACTGTTGGAGCAGCACAGCGCCCACTGCATAACCACTCGCATCTATATGTAAAAAGATGGAAAGATTGAAATTAGGACTCTTCACTGGAGCAGAGGAAAGCAGATGCTTCAACCTTTTGAACGAGTCTGAACAATCTCTAGTCCAGATGAACTGAACTTTGCTACTAGAGCTCATAGTGAGAGGTGTAGGTTGAGGTGAGTGTGCTGGCTTGCCTGTCACTTGACACACGTGGCAACGTCGCACATGATCAGCTACTGTTTCCTTCATCTTTGGCCAAGTAAAATGTTTTGCCAGTTTACCGAGTGTCTTCTTGACACCCAAATGTCCTCCTATGGGACTATTGTGAGCAAAATCAATGGCTTGTTCACGAAATGTAACTGGTAACACTGCTAGATGTTTGACTGTGCTGGAAACACTATCAGCTGACAACTTACATGTATTTTTCTCCATCAGTACACCATTACTATAATAGTAACAATTATCGAGATCCTTTGCTTCACTCTCAGTAACTGCTATATCTCTCAGTCTTTCCAATGACTGATCAACAAACTGATCCTTTATTAAATCATCATGAGTTAGAAATTTAACGTCAGTTGTGTCCTGACTAGGTTGATGACCGGGGGGAGTCAGTGTTAATGATCCTGGGCGCAGAGCGTCACTAAACAACATATTCAACCCCAAATTATTGTCATCCACTAACTCAACAGGAGACAAGGATGGTTGTTGAATCTTTGACATAGCTCTGGTAATTGCGCTGAGAGGAAATAAAATAGGTTTCTCTCTACAAGCTTCAATGGCATAATTATCATCAGTGTTATTATCAATCACAAGTGGTTCTTTACATATACCAGCATGAAGGATATCGTTCCCTATTAACAAGTCCACTGACCTGATGGGAAATACACCACTGGATATACCCACTGAAATATAACCAGTATAATAGCTTGTTTCAATATAAACTTTGTGCAGAGGCACTTTTATAACAGCCCCTCCATAGGCTTCTAACAATACATCTATCTTGCAATAGGTATCGTTAGTTATGGGCAGTACATCTTCTCTTAATAACGTGAGATAACTGCCAGTGTCTCTGAAAGTAACTATCTCAGATGTGATTCGTCAAATCCTACTTTATCTCTCGAAAAGTAAGGACTCATCGCTGAACGAATCTTTTCGTCAGATACACTTTCTGACGCTAGTCATCTATCCTGAGTAACATTATCTAAAACAGTAGGATAAGAGGAATTGCTAGGATTTTGGTGCCTTTGTTGCTCGGAAGAGGATACGACTTGTGTGGGGGCGCCAGCCGCACGACTGTATCTCGCATCTCTTTCTAACTTATAGCAATACTCTCTAGTATGTCCTTTCCTGTTACAATAGGTACATTTAACTTTCTTCTTCTCGATATCAGATTTCTGTCTAGCCACAGAGACAGATTCAGGATTGTGAGTTTTCCTGGTGAAGGTACGAGAAGTTACAGTAGCAGGTACATCAGGCCGGCAATAAGCAGCTGATTTAGGTAGCCAACTTCTAGGACAATCTTTAGTTACCTTGTTTCTGTGTGTTTTAGTACGTACAAGGTTGTGAGAAATTTCGTAATTGTCTGCTAATGCTGCAGTTTCCAGAATATCCGAGGTAGTATGATCGATCAGATATTCTTGTATGCCAGCAGACATACAGTTGTTAAACTCTTCGTGTAGTAACAACTGAACAAGGCTGTCGTAGTTGTTACATTTAGCAGCTCTACACCACCTCTGAAATGCAACTTTTTTCTCACGAGCAAACTCTACACAAGTTTGATCTTGTCGTCGTTGTAACGTACGAAATGCTCTTTGATAACTTACAGGTAACAAGTTATACGTCTCTAGAATAGTTTGTTTGACAGCGTCATAACTAATGTACTTAGCAAATGGCAAAGCAGCCGTACAAGTTTGAGCTCTTCCTGTCAATGCTGTATGCAGCAATGTTGCCCAGTGCTTACGTGGCCAGTTCATAGCACGAGCCTGGTTCTCAAACACATCAAAATATGTGTCTAAGTCACTTTCAAAAAACTTAGGAACCATAGATGCAGCTTTCTGCACATTAAATGTGTCCTGTGATATATCAGTCTGTTGTCTTAACAGACGAACATTTTCTCTTTGGAAATCTTCTTCGTTCAATCTCCTCTGTGCCTCAATTTGTGCAGTCTGCAACATAATGAGGCGTTCCAACCTCTCAAACTGTTCCTGAGAGATAGGACCAGTGGGTAATGGAGGAGTAGGGAAATTAACATGGTCTGGACGGTCCTTAGGTCGGACACTTGGTCCAGCCGTCTCTAGAGAGTCTAGATCTGGTCTAGGATAAGTAGATACAGGTGTATCATACACTGTACTAGTATTAGGCTGTGTCATACTACCAGCTATACTCTGTACTATAGTGTCAGTGAAGGAAGGAGCGAGCGAGAACTAAGCTACACTAGGCTCAGACACGAGGCTCACTTCTGCCTTAGTTGCTCCTTCTTCAACTTCAAATAGAGCCATACTTCCTAATTGTGACACTAGGCTTTCTGAATCTGAATCATAATCAGACATCTCTGTATGAGCAGGAAACAATATATCTTTAATTAATGCTCTGACAGTTTCAGCTGTGTAATTCCTGTTATACGTCACACCGAGATACTTGGCTACTCGCCAACAAGTCTGAAGTTTTAATGTACTTAACTCAGACAAAGTCAGAGTATCAATTAACTGTTTCACTTTGGCATACATCACAAAAATAATTGTACTACGAGAGAGTGATTATGGGAAACTATAATCCTAATAGGAATTTTAGTGTTGGTTGTCTTAGAGCTAGAACTCATAAACAGTATTTCCATCTCCTTGGATCAAGAGACTCAGTCAGGTACATACATCCACCTGGTATGTTGTACAAGACTAAACTCAAAGTCTTCAGATTAGGAAAGTACTCAAAGCGTTTGACCATAGAAGTACTAGTATGTCAAACTGGACAATTTCTCCAACACCTTGGATCAAGAGCCTCCCGGACAGTTTCTCCAACACCTTGGATCAAGAGCCTCCCGGACAGGCCCCCATTTGTTACAAAAAACGCGATTCTAAAAGCTTAGAGATCTCCAGTGAATACTAGAAAGGACTGCCCTTCTAGCATCCAGCCTGTTACTGGGTTTTCGTAACAAGTAGTCAGTATCCTTGTCCAATTATCCATTATAATTCAGTATGGTTCAATAGTGCTTTTTAGGATTACAACTGGTAGGCTACTAACTAGAGAAATTAAAATTTAATAAATTTATTAAGTCTATAAGTTGTCTAGAGGTATATTATCAAAGTAAATTAAATCACATCAATCAAAATAAAATCAATCTCTCGAGTTCAATATTATTGTGCTGAAAGCACATATCACATTTATAATTCTTAAGTACCGTCAGGTACATTAACATTTAATAAGATATTACAAATATGTACAAGTGTGAGTATGCGTGTAAGTGCTCTTAGGTAGTTAGCTATGTCTCAAGACTCGAATAAGACTTAAACAAGTGACTGACAAAGTCCTCAAATAAACTAACTTCTTGACCGACTGGCAACCCGAACAGTCTGCTTGAACAACAAAGAATGCTAAGCCCAATAGCAATGCAATATCAAGCGACTGCGACACAGAATCAGGAACTGGGAAATAATATAACGACACTAAGTAGGGACCATCTGCAGATCCTCCACAAAAGTTACAAGACTCCCATAATACTGAATCTATGTTCAGCATAGGTAAAACTGTGACTGTGACAATACACAGGAACCAGTACAAAATTAGGTCAGAAGCTATAGCTAAGGACCTGAGATACTCAGAGTGTCTATGTGACACACAACCTCAGTACAACGTCGAAAATCACAAAGTCTATACAATGTTCTGTGAACAAAGTTCTACAGAACTAACAAGAATAATGAGACAGACAATCTGTCCAACCAGCAAGCGAGTCTCCAGCAGACTGACTACTTCACGAGAGGTGAGGACACCCCCCCTCGATCACGTGATAGCTACGTGGACAACTGCAGCTCAGAAGCCGGCAGTATAACGAGCGACAAGCGATAATTACAGTAGTTTGACAATCAAGACTAACTGAGCACATTTTATATACATCCTAACAACATAAGCTAAATAACAATATAACAGTCAAATAATAATATAAAGTCATACATTTACGATTTAGCTATTATCGCAAATATAAGCAATATAAAATTAAATGAAAAGGTAATATACATTACATATATACATAATAATCATTGTAACCCATTCAGGGGTTGCAACATGAACCACCACCCTCCTTGTTAACCACCACCTTCCTTGTGAACCACCACCTTCCTCGTGAACCACCACCCTCCTTGTTAACCACCACCTTCCTTGTGAACCACCACCTTCCTCGTGAACCACCACCCTCCTTGTTAACCGCCACCTTCCTCGTGAACCACCACCCTCCTTGTTAACCACCACCTTCCTCGTGAACCACCACCCTCCTTGTTAACCACCACCTTCCTTGTGAACCACCACCCTCCTTGTTAACCACCACCTTCCTCGTGAACCACCACCCTCCTTGTTAACCACCACCTTCCTTGTGAACCACCACCTTCCTCGTGAACCACCACCTTCCTTGTGAACCACCACCTTCCTCGTGAACCACCACCCTCCTTGTTAACCACCACCTTCCTCGTGAACCACCACCCTCCTTGTTAACCACCACCTTCCTTGTGAACCACCACCTTCCTCGTGAACCACCACCTTCCTCGTGAACCACCACCTTCCTCGTGAACCACCACCTTCCTCGTGAACCACCACCTTCCTTGTGAACCACCACCTTCCTCGTGAACCACCACCTTCCTTGTGAACCACCACCTTCCTTGTGAACCACCACCTTCCTTGTGAACCACCACCTTCCTCGTGAACCACCACCTTCCTTGTGAACCACCACCTTCCTCGTGAACCACCACCTTGTGAACCACCACCTTCTTCGTGAACCACCACCTTGTGAACCACCACCTTCCTCGTGAACCACTACCTTCCTCGTGAACAACAACCTTCCTTGTGAACAACCACCTTCCTTGTGAACCACCACCCTCCTTGTGAACCACCACCCTCCTTGTGAACCACCACCCTCCTTGTGAACCACCACCCTCCTAGTGAACCACAACCTTCCTTGTGAACCACCACCCTCCTTGTGAATCACCACCCTCCTTGTGAATCACCACCCTCCTTGTGAACCACCACCCTCCTTGTGAACCACCACCTTCCTTGTGAACCAGCACCCTCCATGTGAACCACCACCTTCCTTGTGAACCACCACCTTCCATGTGAACCACCACCTTCCATGTGAACCACCACCTTCGTTGTGAACCACCACCTTCGTTGTGAACCACCACCTTCGTTGTGAGCCACCACCCTCCTTGTGAACCACCACCTTCCTTGTGAACCACCACCCTCCTTGTGAACCACCACCCTCCTAGTGAACCACCACCCTCCTAGTGAACCACCACCCTCCTTGTGAACCACCGCCCTCCTTGTGAACTTCCTTGTGAACCACCACCCTCCTTGTGAACCACCACCCTCCTTGTGAGCCACCACCCTCCTAGTGAACCACCACCTTCCTCGTGAACCACCACCTTCCTTGTGAACCACCACCTTCCTCGTGAACCACCACCTTCCTCGTGAACCACCACCTTCCTTGTGAACCACCACCTTCCTTGTGAACCACCACCTTCCTCGTGAACCACCACCTTCCTTGTGAACCACCACCTTCCTCGTGAACCACCACCTTGTGAACCACCACCTTCCTCGTGAACCACCACCTTGTGAACCACCACCTTCCTCGTGAACCACTACCTTCCTCGTGAACAACCACCTTCCTTGTGAACCACCACCCTCCTTGTGAACCACCACCCTCCTTGTGAACCACCACCCTCCTTGTGAACCACCACCCTCCTAGTGAACCACCACCTTCCTTGTGAACCACCACCCTCCTTGTGAATCACCACCCTCCTTCTGAACCACCACCCTCCTTGTGAACCACCACCCTCCTTGTGAACCACCACCTTCCTTGTGAACCAGCACCCTCCATGTGAACCACCACCTTCCTTGTGAACCACCACCTTCCATGTGAACCACCACCCTCCTAGTGAGCCACCACCCTCCTAGTGAGCCACCACCCTCCTAGCGAACCATCACCTTCCTTGTGAACCACCACCCTCCTTGTGAACCACCACCCTCCTTGTGAACCACCACCTTCCTTGTGAACCACCTTCCATGTGAACCACCACCCTCCTTGTGAACCACCACCCTCCTTGTGAACCACCACCCTCCTTGTGAACCACCACCTTCCTTGTGAACCACCACCCTCCTTGTGAACCACCACTCTCCTTGTGAACCACCACCTTCCTTGTGAACCACCACCCTCCTAGTGAACCATCACATTCCTTGTGAAACACCACCCTCCTTGTGAACCACCACCCTCGTGAACCACCACATTCCTTGTGAACCACCACATTCCTTGTGAACCACCACCCTCCTTGTGAACCACGACCCTCATAGTGAACCATCACCTTCCTTGTGAACCACCACCTTCCTTGTGAACCACCACCTTCCTTGTGAACCACCACCCTCCTTGTGAACCACCACTCTCCTTGTGAACCACCACCTTCCTTGTGAACCACCACCCTCCTAGTGAACCATCACATTCCTTGTGAAACACCACCCTCCTTGTGAACCACCACCCTCGTGAACCACCACATTCCTTGTGAACCACCACATTCCTTGTGAACCACCACCCTCCTTGTGAACCACCACCCTCCTTGTGAACCACCACCCTCATAGTGAACCATCACCTTCCTTGTGAACCACCACCTTCCTTGTGAACCACCACCCTCCTTGTGAACCACCACCCTCCTTGTGAACCACCACCCTCCTAGTGAACCATCACCTTCCTTGTGAACCATCACCTTCCTTGTGAACCACCACCTTCCTCGTGAACCACTACCTTCCTCGTGAACCACCACCTTCCTTGTGAACCACCACCCTCCTTGTGAACCACCACCCTCCTTATGAACCACCACCCTCCTTGTGAACCACCACCCTCCTAGTGAACCACCACCTTCCTTGTGAACCACCACCCTCCTTGTGAATCACCACCCTCCTTGTGAACCACCACCCTCCTTGTGAACCACCACCTTCCTTGTGAACCAGCACCCTCCATGTGAACCACCACCTTCCTTGTGAACCACCACCCTCCTTGTGAACCACCACCTTCCATGTGAACCACCACCTTCCATGTGAACCACCACCTTCGTTGTGAACCACCACCTTCGTTGTGAACCACCACCTTCGTTGTGAGCCACCACCCTCCTTGTGAACCACCACCCTCCTTGTGAACCACCACCTTCCTTGTGAACCACCACCCTCCTAGTGAACCACCACCCTCCTAGTGAACCACCACCCTCCTTGTGAACCACCGCCCTCCTTGTGAACTTCCTTGTGAACCACCACCCTCCTTGTGAACCACCACCCTCCTTGTAAGCCACCACCCTCCTAGTGAGCCACCACCCTCCTAGCGAACCATCACCCTCCTTGTGAACCACCACCCTCCTTGTGAACCACCACCTTCCTTGTGAACCACCTTCCTTGTGAACCACCACCCTCCTTGTGAACCACCACCCTCCTTGTGAACCACAACCTTCCTTGTGAACCACCACCCTCCTTGTGAACCACCACTCTCCTTGTGAACCACCACCCTCCTAGTGAACCATCACATTCCTTGTGAAACACCACCCTCCTTGTGAACCACCACCCTCGTGAACCACCACATTCCTTGTGAACCACCACATTCCTTGTGAACCACCACCCTCCTTGTGAACCACCACCCTCCTTGTGAACTTCCTTGTGAACCAACACCCTTCTTGTGAACCACCACCCTCCTTGTGAGCCACCACCCTCCTAGTGAGCCACCACCCTCCTAGTGAGCCACCACCCTCCTAGCGAACCATCACCTTCCTTGTGAACCACCACCCTCCTTGTGAACCACCACCCTCCTTGTGAACCACCACCTTCCTTGTGAACCACCTTCCTTGTGAACCACCTTCCTTGTGAACCACCACCCTCCTTGTGAACCACCACCCTCCTTGTGAACCACCACCTTCCTTGTGAACCACCACCCTCCTTGTGAACCACCACTCTCCTTGTGAACCACCACCTTCCTTGTGAACCACCACCCTCCTAGTGAACCATCACATTCCTTGTGAACCACCACCCTCATGAACCACCACATTCCTTGTGAACCACCACCCTCCTTGTGAACCACCACCCTCCTTGTGAACCACCACCCTCATAGTGAACCATCACCTTCCTTGTGAACCACCACCTTGCTTGTGAACCACCAACCTCCTTGTGAACCACCACCCTCCTTGTGAACCACCACCCTCCTTGTGAGCCACCACCCTCCTAGTGAACCATCACCTTCCTTGTGAACCACCACCCTCCTTGTGAACCACCACCCTCCTTGTGAACCACCACCTTCCTTGTGAACCACCACCTTCCTTGTGAACCACCACCTTCCTTGTGAACCATCACCCTCCTTGTGAACCACCACCCTCCTTGTGAACCACCACCCTCATAGTGAACCATCACCTTCCTTGTGAACCACCACCTTCCTTGTGAACCACCACCCTCCTAGTGAACCATCACCTTCCTTGTGAACCACCACCTTCCTTGTGAACCACCACCCTCCTTGTGAACCGCCACTCTCCTTGTGAACCACCACCTTCCTTGTGAACCACCACCCTCCTAGTGAACCATCACATTCCTTGTGAACCACCACCCTCCTTGTGAACCACCACCCTCGTGAACCACCACATTCCTTGTGAACCACCACCCTCCTTGTGAACCACCACCCTCCTTGTGAACCACCACCCTCCTTGTGAACCACCACCTTCCTTGTGAACCACCTTCCTTGTGAACCACCACCCTCCTTGTGAACCACCACCCTCCTAGTGAACCATCACCTTGTGAACCACCACCTTCCTTGTGAACCACCACTCTCTTTGTGAACCACCACCTTCCTTGTGAACCACCACCCTCCAAGTGAACCATCACCTTCCTTGTGAACCACCACCTTCCTTGTGAATCACCACCCTTTTTGTGAACCACCACCCTCCTTGTGAACCACCACCTTCCTTGTGAACCACCACCTTCCTTGTGAACCACCACCCTCCTTGTGAACCACCACCTTCCTTGTGAACCACCACCTTCCTTGTGAACCACCACCTTCCTTGTGAACCACCACCCTCCTTGTGAACCACCACCCTTCTTGTGAATCACCACCCTCCTTGTGAATCACCACCCTCCTTGTGAACCACCACCCTCCTTATGAACCACCAGCACCACCCTCCTTGTGAACCACCACCCTTCTTGTGAATCACCACCCTCCTTATGAACCACCACCCTCCTTATGAACCACCAGCACCACCCTCCTTGTGAACCACCAGCACCACCCTCCTTGTGAGCCACCAGCACCTCCCTTCCTGTATAACACCCCCGCCATTCCTGTGTACCACCACCACCACCACCACCCTTCCTGTGTACCATCATCACCAACCTTCCTGTGTACTATCACCACCATCCTTCCTGTGCACCATCACCACCCTTCCTATGTAATATCACCACCACCCTTCCTGTGTACCATCATCACCATCCTTCCTGTGTACCATCATCACCATCCTTCCTGTGTACCATCATCACCATCCTTCCTGTGTACCATCGTCACCATCCTTCCTGTGTACCATCATCACCATCCTTCCTGTGTACCATCATCACCATCCTTCCTGTGTACCATCACCACCATCCTTCCTGTGTACCATCACCACCATCCTTCCTGTGCACCATCACCATCATCCTTCCTGTGTACCATCACCACCCTTCCTGTGTACCATCACCACCACCCTTCCTACGTACCATCATCACCATCCTTCCTGTGTACCATCACAACCATCCTTCCTGTGCACCATCACCACCCTTCCTGTGTACCATCACCACCACCCTTCCTACGTACCATCATCACCATCCTTCCTGTGTACCATCACAACCATCCTTCCTGTGCACCATCACCACCATCCTTCCTGTGCACCATCACCACCCTTCCTATGTAATATCACCACCATCCTTCCTGTGTACCATCATCACCACACTTCCTTTGTACCATCACCACCACCCTTCCTACGTACCATCATCACCACCCTTCCTATGTACCATCATCACCACCCTTCCTGTGTACCACCACCCTTCCTGTGTACCATCACCACCACCCTTCCTATGTACGATCACCACCACCCTGTGTACTATCACCACCAACCTTCCTGTGTACCACCGCCACCCTTCCTGTGTACCATCACCACCCTTCCTGTATTCCATCATCATCACCACCCTGTGTACCATCATCACCACCCTTCCTGTGTACCTCCACCCTTCCTATGTACCACCACCACCACCCTTCCTGTGTACCACCACTACCACCCTTCCTGTGTACTATCACCCTTCCTGTATACCACCACCACCCTTTCTGTGTACCACCACCCTTCTGTTTACCACCATCTTTTCTTTGTATTACCATCACCCTTCCTGCGTACCACAACCACCCTTCCTGTGTACCATCACCACCCTTCCTGCGTACCACAACCACCCTTCCTGTGTACCATCACCACCCTTCCTGTGTACCATCATCACGACCCTTCCTGTATTCCATCATCACGACCCTTCCTGTATTCCATCACCACCACCACCCTGTGTACCATCACCACCACCCTTCCTGTTTACCATCACCACCACCCTTCCTGTATACCACCACCACCACCACCCTTCCTGTATACCACCACCACCACCCTTCCTGTGTACCACCACTACCACCCTTCCTGAGTACTTCCATAACCCTTCCTGTATACCAAAACCACCCTTTCTCTGTACCATCACCACCTCCATTCCTGTGTACAACCACCCTTCTGTGTACCACCAACATCTTTTCTTTGTACCACCATCACCCTTCCTGTGTACCACCATCACCCTTCCTGTGTACCACCACCACCCTTCCTGTGTACCACCACCACCCTTCCTTTGTACCACCATCACCCTTTGTACCACCATTACCCTTCCTTTGTACCACCACTATCCTTCCTTTGTACCATCATCACCCTTCCTGTGTAACATCACCACCCTTCCTATGTATCATCACCACCACCCTTCCTGTGTATCATCACCACCACCCTTCCTGTGTATCATCACCACCACCCTTCCTGTATATCATCACCAACACCACCACCACCATTCCTGTGTACCACCACAACCCTTGCTCTGTACCACCGCATCCCTTGCTGTTTACCACCACCACCCTTTCTGTGTACCACCACCAGCCTTTCTGTGTACCACCACCACCCTTGCTGTTTACCACCACCACCCTTGCTGTGTGACACCACCACCACACTTGCTGTGTACCACCACCCTTGCTGTGTACCACCACCACCCTTGCTGGGTACCACCACCACCACCCTTGCTGTGTACAACCACCTCCCTTTCTGTGTACCACCACCACTCTTGCTGTGTACCACAATCACCCTTCCTGTTTACCACCACCACCCTTGCTGTGTACCACCATCACCCTTGCTGTGTACCATCACAACCCTTGCTGTGTACCATCACCACCCTTGTTGTGTACCATCACCATCCTTGCTGTGTACCACTACCACCCTTGCTGTGTACCACTACCACCCTTGCTGTGTACCATCACCACCCTTGCTGTGTACCATCACCAACCTTGCTGTGTACCATCACCACCCTTGCTGTTTACCATCGCCACCCTTGCTGTGTACCATCACCGCCCTTGCTCTGTACCATCACCACCCTGTATACCATCACCACCCTTTCTGTATACCATCACCACCCTTGCTGTGTAGCATCACCACCCTTGCTGTGTAGCATCACCACCCTTGCTGTGTGCCATCACCACCCTTGCTGTGTGCCATCAACCTTGCTGTGTACCATCACCACCCTTGCTGTTTACCATCGCCACCCTTGCTGTGTACCATCACCACCCTTGCTGTGTACCATCACCACCATTGCTGTGTACCACCACCATTCTTGCTGTGTACCACCACCACCCTTGCTGTGTACCATCACCACCCTTGCTGTGTACCACCACCACCGTTGCTTTGTACCACCACCACCCTTGCTGTGTACCACCACCCTTGCTGTGTACCACCACAACCGTTGCTGTGTACCACCACCACCGTTGCTGTGTACCACCACCACCGCTGCTGTGTACCACCACCACCCTTGCTGTGTACCATCACCCTTGCTGTGTACCATCACCACCCTTGCTGTGTACCACCACCACCCTTGCTGTGTACCATCACCACCCTTGCTGTGTACCACCACCACCCTTGCTGTGTACCACCACCCCCCTTGCTGTGTACCACCCCCACCGTTGCCGTGTACCACCACCCCCCTTGCTGTGTACCACCCCCACCGTTGCCGTGTACCACCACCTCCCTTGCTGTGTACCATCACCACCCTTGCTGTGTACCATCACCACCCTTGCTGTGTACCATCACCACCCTTGCAGTGTACCATCACCACCCTTGCTGTGTACCATCACCACCCTTGCTGTGTACCATCACCACCCTTGCTGTGTACCATCACACCCTTGCTGTGTACCACCACCATCCTTGCTGTGTACCATCACAACCCTTGCTGTGTACCACCACCTCCCTTGCTGTGTACCCTCACCACTCTTGCTGTGTACCACCACCACCCTTGCTGTGTACCACCACCTCCCCAGTGTGTGGCTGGGGCGGAGTGTGGCTGGGGCAGAGTGTGGCTGGGGCAGAGTGTGGCTGGGGCAGAGTGTGGCTGGGGCAGAGTGTGGCTGGGACGGAGTGTGACTGGGGCTGAGTGTGGCTGGGGCAGTGTGTGGCTGGGGCAGAGTGTGGCTGGGGCAGTGTGTGGCTGGGGCAGTGTGTAGCTGGGGAAGTGTGTGGCTGGGGCAGTGTGTGTGGCTGGGGCAGAGTGTGGCTGGGGCGGAGTGTGGCTGGGGCGGAGTGTGGCTGGGGCGGAGTGTGGCTGGGGCAGAGTGTGGCTGGGGCAGAGTGTGGCTGGGACGGAGTGTGGCTGAGGCGGAGTGTGGCTGGGGCGGTGTGTTCCTGGGGCGGTGTGTGGCTGGGGCTGAGTGTGGCTGGGGCTGAGTGTGGCTGGGGCTGAGTATGGCTGGGGTGGAGTGTGGCTGGGGCAGAGTGTGGCCTGGGTGGAGTGTGGCCTGGGTGGAGTGTGGCTGGGGCAGTGTGGGGCTGGGGCGGAGTGTAGCTGGGGCGGAGTGTGGCTGGGGCGGAGTGTGGCTGGGGCGGAGTGTGGCTGGGGCAGAGTGTGGCTGGGGCGGAGTGTGGCTGGGGCGGAGTGTGGCTGGGGCGGAGTGTGGCTGGGGCGGAGTGTGGCTGGGGCGGAGTGTGGCTGGGGCGGAGTGTGGCTGGGGCGGGGTGTGGCTGGGGCGGGGTGTGGCTGGGGCGGAGTGTGGCTGGGGTGGAGTGTGGCTGGGGCAGAGTGTGGCTGGGGTGGAGTGTGGCTGGGGCAGTGTGTGGCTGGGGTGGGGTGTGGCTGGGGCGGAGTGTGGCTGGGGCGGAGTGTGGCTGGGGCAGAGTGTGGCTGGGGCAGAGTGTGGCTGGGGTGGAGTGTGGCTGGGGCAGAGTGTGGCTGGGGTGGAGTGTGGCTGGGGCAGTGTGTGGCTGGGGTGGGGTGTGGCTGGGGCGGAGTGTGGCTGGGGCGGAGTGTGGCTGGGGCGGAGTGTGGCTGGGGCAGAGTGTGGCTGGGGTGGAGTGTGGCTGGGGCAGAGTGTGGCTGGGGTGGAGTGTGGCTGGGGCAGTGTGTGGCTGGGGTGGAGTGTGGCTGGGGCGGAGTGTGGCTGGGGCAGAGTGTGGCTGGGGTGGAGTGTGGCTGGGGCAGAGTGTGGCTGGGGCAGAGTGTGGCTGGGGCAGAGTGTGGCTGGGGTGGAGTGTGGCTGGGGCAGAGTGTGGCTGGGGTGGAGTGTGGCTGGGGCAGTGTGTGGCTGGGGTGGAGTGTGGCTGGGGTGGAGTGTGGCTGGGGCAGAGTGTGGCTGGGGTGGAGTGTGGCTGGGGCAGAGTGGGGCTGGGGCTGAGTGTGGCTGGGGCAGAGTGTGGCTGGGGTGGAGTGTGGCTGGGGCTGTGTGTGGCTGGGGTGGGGTGTGGCTGGGGCGGAGTGTGGCTGGGGCGGAGTGTGGCTGGGGCGGAGTGTGGCTGGGGCAGTGTGTGGCTGGGGCAGAGTGTGGCTGGGGTGGAGTGTGGCTGGGGCAGAGTGTGGCTGGGGTGGAGTGTGGCTGGGGCAGTGTGTGGCTGGGGTGGGGTGTGGCTGGGGCGGAGTGTGGCTGGGGCGGAGTGTGGCTGGGGCGGAGTGTGGCTGGGGCAGAGTGTGGCTGGGGTGGGGTGTGGCTGGGGCAGAGTGTGGCTGGGGTGGAGTGTGGCTGGGGCAGAGTGTGGCTGGGGTGGAGTGTGGCTGGGGCGGAGTGTGGCTGGGGTGGAGTGTGGCTGGGGCAGAGTGTGGCTGGGGCAGAGTGTGGCTGGGGCAGAGTGTGGCTGGGGCGGAGTGTGTGCGTACGAGTTATTTTGTATTTCACTCAATTTCCCTAATTACTTTTAGGGGCAGAGGCCTTTTGTTGTTAGAGATTTTAAAACTGAAGTTGAAAAAGTATGGAAATTAAGATTTTTCTTACCAAAAAAACTGTAAAATTCTGACAACATGTTGATGCAATCAGTTGGTTTCTATCATATTTCTAAGTATTTTTTTTTTTTCAAAAATGTAATTTTTATGTTTTTGCTGTCATCAAGAGGACATGTTGGCAATTAGTGTTTTTTATGATTATTTCATTCTAAATAGTCAACATGGCAAGTTCTGTGACGACTAAAATGAAGAGCACAGAGTTGTTGCTGCTCAGTTGCCTCTGGGCTGTCAACAATGACAGGGGTTTCCAACACGCTCAAATTTGGCGCGCCATCTCCATAGAGTTTTATAGAAACGAAATTGTGAATAACACAGGAATAAATTATTGACATTTGTTTTATTTATTTTTCAAAGAGTAGTAATAGGAATGTCATAATTTTTTCACACAATATTGATGAATGATGGTTCTACTAATCCTCAGAGTGGATTTCCAATATGTTTTACCATTTTGTTTTTATTGACTTTTATTCTCCTAAAACACTCCTAAAAAAAAACAGATTTCAATTTTTTTTAAAATGCAATCTATTGACATCTCTCACAAAAAAACTTTGATATTTAGATAATCTGACTCTTTATCTTTCATCTGATGTTGACTAGAACATTGTACATCTTACCAATTTTGTAGGCCAGGGAGGGTTTTAGGATAAATACAATTTTGCAATATATTGCAACTTTGCAACAAGAAGTCAATACAAACAAGTGTGTAAGATGCCAACTGCTTTTTAAATCACAGGATAAAGTTTCATTTGAAATTGGACCAAAAAAAAAAGGAATAAAAGGGGCTTCGCTCCTTTAGCTTCCTCCTGTCTCTCCTGGATTCTGATGTATTCATTTTGAGGTCACCGTTATCTGATTCTCTTGCAGTGTTACTGTTCTTCAGAGAGTTTGCTGCCTTTGAGCTCTGTCGTTCGTCGTCTTGGCCTGTAGAGAGCACGACTCTATCCTGCTGACTACTACTACATAACAGTGTGTGTCATGAGCATACTGCTAGTGCTATTGAGCGACCATCTGCAGGCTATCCAGTACCCAGCAGCCACCTGGAGGTTATCCAGCGACAACCTGGAGTCTACTGTTCAACGACCACCTGGAGGCTGTTCACTATCCAGCAACCACCTCGATGGTATCAAGGGCACAATATCCACCTGGAGGGTATCAGTGCCCAGTATTCACATGGAGGGTATCCAGTGCCCAGTATACACCTGGAGGGTATCCAGTGCCCAGTATACACCTGGAGGGTACCCAGTGCCCAATATGCACCTTGAGGGTATCCAGTGCCCAGTATACACCTGGAGGGTATCCAGTGCCCAGTATACAACTGGAGGGTATCCAGTGCCCAATATTCACCTGCAGGGTATCCAGTGCCCAGTATATACCTGCAGGGTATCCAGTGCCCAGTATTCACCTGGAGGGTATCCATTTCCCACCTGAAAGGTATCTAGTGCTCAGTGTACACCTGGAGAGTATGCAGTGCCCTACCTGGAGGGTATCCAGTGCCCAGTATACACCTGTAGGGTATCAAGCTCTCAGTATTCAAATGGAGAGTATCCAGTGCCCACCTGGAGAGTATCTAGTGCCCACCTGGAGAGTATCCAGTGCCCACTTGGAGGGTATCCTGTGCCAATCTAAAGGGCATCCAAATGGTAGAGTATCCAGTGTCCCGCCTGAAGGGTATCCAGTGCCCCACCTGGAGGGTATCCAGTTCCCAACCTGGAGGGTATCCAGTGCCCCACCTGGAGGGTATCCAGTGCCCCACCTGGAGGGTATCCAGTGCCCCACCTGGAGAGTATGCAGTGCCCCACCTGGAGTGTGTCCAGTGCCCACCTGGAGGGTATCGCAGGATTCAACCCACAACAGTCGACTTACACCCAGGTACCCATTTTAGTTATGTGTGAACATATACTAACGATGTAAGGAACACGCCCGGCGAGGGTAGAAACATCGGACGTGTTTCCATACATCGGATGTCTATGTTTCCCATCAGTAAAATGGGTACCTGGGTGTTAGTTGACTGGTGTGGGTCGCATCCTGGGACAAAACTGACCTAATTTGCCCGAAATACTCTGCATAACAAGTGGCTTTCTATATAGTAGTATGTCACTGATGTCAGCTAGGACTGTATACTTTGTATATGTACTTGTAGAGATATTTATTATTATTATTATTATTATTATTATTATTATTATTATTATTATTATTATTATTATCACAGGGCACTATATACCCTCCCACGTGGAGGGTATCCAGTGCCCTGTGAAGACTATGTCCAGATTTCTAATGTAAATCATTGGCAACATGTTCAAGAGAGGCGCAGTTGTAGCGCAGTAGTGGGGCTGTGATGGCGCAGTAGTGGCGCTGTGATGGCGCAGTAGTGGCGCTGTGATGGTGCAGTAGTGGCGCTGTGATGGTGCAGTGGTGGCGCTGTGATGGTGCAGTGGTGGCGCTGTGATGGTGCAGTGGTGGCGCTGTGATGGTGCATTGGTGGCGCTGTGATGGTGCAGTGGTGGCGCTGTGATGGCGCAGTAGTGGCGCTGTGATGGTGCAGTAGTGGAGCTGTGATGGCGCAGTAGTGGCGCTGTGATGGTGCAGTAGTGGCGCTGTGATGGCGCAGTAGTGGCGCTGTGATGGCGCAGTAGTGGCGCTGTGAGGGCGCAGTAGTGGCGCTGGAAGGCAGAATTTAAGAGATGACTTAATGTAAATATTTAAATCTCTGAAGGTGAGGACGACCGTGATTCATACTTCACCATTAATGTTACTTAGTCATTGTTCATCACCTGGATGTTCACTTACATTGTTCATCACCTGGATGTTCACTTACATTGTTCAACACCTGGATGTTCACTTACATTGTTCATCACCTGGATGTTCACTTACATTGTTCAACACCTGGATGTTCACTTACATTGTTCATCACCTGGATGTTCACTTACATTGTTCAACACCTGGATGTTCACTTACATTGTTCATCACCTGGATGTTCACTTACATTCTTCATCACCTGGATGTTCACTTACATTGTTCAACACCTGGATGTTCACTTACATTGTTCATCACCTGGATGTTCACTTACATTGTTCATCACCTGGATGTTCACTTACATTGTTCAACACCTGGATGTTCACTTACATTGTTCATCACCTGGATGTTCACTTACATTGTTCATCACCTGGATGTTCACTTACATTGTTCATCACCTGGATGTTCACTTACATTGTTCATCACCTGGATGTTCACTTACATTGTTCATCACCTGGATGTTCACTTACATTGTTCAACACCTGGATGTTCACTTACATTGTTCATCACCTGGATGTTCACTTACATTGTTCAACACCTGGATGTTCACTTACATTGTTCATCACCTGGATGTTCACTTACATTGTTCAACACCTGGATGTTCACTTACATTGTTCATCACCTGGATGTTCACTTACATTGTTCAACACCTGGATGTTCACTTACATTGTTCATCACCTGGATGTTCACTTACATTCTTCATCACCTGGATGTTCACTTACATTGTTCAACACCTGGATGTTCACTTACATTGTTCATCACCTGGATGTTCACTTACATTGTTCATCACCTGGATGTTCACTTACATTGTTCAACACCTGGATGTTCACTTACATTGTTCATCACCTGGATGTTCACTTACATTGTTCATCACCTGGATGTTCACTTACATTGTTCATCACCTGGATGTTCACTTACATTGTTCATCACCTGGATGTTCACTTACATTGTTCATCACCTGGATGTTCACTTACATTGTTCAACACCTGGATGTTCACTTACATTGTTCATCACCTGGATGTTCACTTACATTGTTCATCACCTGGATGTTCACTTACATTGTTCATCACCTGGATGTTCACTTACATTGTTCATCACCTGGATGTTCACTTACATTGTTCAACACCTGGATGTTCACTTACATTGTTCATCACCTGGATGTTCACTTACATTGTTCATCACCTGGATGTTCACTTACATTGTTCAACACCTGGATGTTCACTTACATTGTTCATCACCTGGATGTTCACTTACATTGCTCATCACCTGGATGTTCACTTACATTGTTCAACACCTGGATGTTCACTTACATTGTTCATCACCTGGATGTTCACTTACATTGTTCATCACCTGGATGTTCACTTACATTGTTCAACACCTGGATGTTCACTTACATTGTTCAACACCTGGATGTTCACTTACATTGTTCATCACCTGGATGTTCACTTGCATTGTTCATCACCTGGATGTTCACTTGCATTGTTCAACACCTGGATGTTCACTTGCATTGTTCATCACCTGGATGTTCACTTACATTGTTCATCACCTGGATGTTCACTTACATTGTTCAACACCTGGATGTTCACTTACATTGTTCAACACCTGGATGTTCACTTACATTGTTCATCACCTGGATGTTCACTTACATTGTTCAACACCCGGATGTTCACTTACATTGTTCAACACCTGGATGTTCACTTACATTGTTCAACACCTGGATGTTCACTTACATTTTTCAACACCTGGATGTTCACTTACATTGTTCATCACCTGGATGTTCACTTACATTGTTCAACACCTGGATGTTCACTTACATTGTTCAACACCTGGATGTTCACTTACATTGTTCAACACCTGGATGTTCACTTACATTGTTCAACACCTGGATGTTCACTTACATTGTTCAACACCTGGATGTTCACTTACATTGTTCATCACCTGGATGTTCACTTACATTGTTCAACACCTGGATGTTCACTTACATTGTTCAACACCTGGATGTTCACTTACATTGTTCATCACCTGGATGTTCACTTACATTGTTCATCACCTGGATGTTCACTTACATTGTTCATCACCTGGATGTTCACTTACATTGTTCAACACCTGGATGTTCACTTACGTTGTTCATCACCTGGATGTTCACTTACATTGTTCAACACCTGGATGTTCACTTACATTGTTCATCACCTGGATGTTCACTTACATTGTTCATCACCTGGATCTTCACTTACATTGTTCATCACCTGGATGTTCACTTACATTGTTCATCACCTGGATGTTCACTTACATTGTTCATCACCTGGATGTTCACTTACATTGTTCATCACCTGGATGTTCACTTACATTGTTCAACACCTGGATGTTCACTTACATTGTTCAACACCTGGATGTTCACTTACATTGTTCATCACCTGGATGTTCACTTACATTGTTCAACACCTGGATGTTCACTTACATTGTTCATCACCTGGATGTTCACTTACATTGTTCAACACCTGGATGTTCACTTACATTGTTCATCACCTGAATGTTCACTTACATTGTTCATCACCTGGATGTTCACTTACATTGTTCATCACCTGGATGTTCACTTACATTGTTCAACACCTGGATGTTCACTTACATTGTTCATCACCTGGATGTTCACTTACATTGTTCATCACCTGGATGTTCACTTACATTGTTCATCACCTGGATGTTCACTTACATTGTTCATCACCTTGATGTTCACTTACATTGTTCATCACCTGGATGTTCACTTACATTGTTCATCACCTGGATGTTCACTTACATTGTTCAACACCTGGATGTTCACTTACATTGTTCAACACCTGGATGTTCACTTACATTGTTCAACACCTGGATGTTCACTTACATTGTTCATCACCTGGATGTTCACTTACATTGTTCAACACCTGGATGTTCACTTACATTGTTCAACACCTGGATGTTCACTTACATTGTTCAGCTCCTGGATGTTCACTTACATTGTTCAGCTCCTGGATGTTCACTTACATTGTTCAACACCTGGATGTTCACTTACATTGTTCATCACCTGGATGTTCACTTACATTGTTCATCACCTGGATGTTCACTTACATTGTTCATCACCTGGATGTTCACTTACATTGTTCATCACCTGGATGTTCACTTACATTGTTCATCATCTGGATGTTCACTTACATTGTTCAACACCTGGATGTTCACTTACATTGTTCATCACCTGGATGTTCACTTACATTGTTCAACACCTGGATGTTCACTTACATTGTTCATCACCTGGATGTTCACTTACATTGTTCAACACCTGGATGTTCACTTACATTGTTCATCACCTGAATGTTCACTTACATTGTTCATCACCTGGATGTTCACTTACATTGTTCATCACCTGGATGTTCACTTACATTGTTCAACACCTGGATGTTCACTTACATTGTTCATCACCTGGATGTTCACTTACATTGTTCATCACCTGGATGTTCACTTACATTGTTCATCACCTGGATGTTCACTTACATTGTTGATCACCTTGATGTTCACTTACATTGTTCATCACCTGGATGTTCACTTACATTGTTCATCACCTGGATGTTCACTTACATTGTTCAACACCTGGATGTTCACTTACATTGTTCAACACCTGGATGTTCACTTACATTGTTCAACACCTGGATGTTCACTTACATTGTTCATCACCTGGATGTTCACTTACATTGTTCAACACCTGGATGTTCACTTACATTGTTCAACACCTGGATGTTCACTTACATTGTTCAGCTCCTGGATGTTCACTTACATTGTTCAGCTCCTGGATGTTCACTTACATTGTTCAACACCTGGATGTTCACTTACATTGTTCATCACCTGGATGTTCACTTACATTGTTCATCACCTGGATGTTCACTTACATTGTTCATCACCTGGATGTTCACTTACATTGTTCATCACCTGGATGTTCACTTACATTGTTCATCATCTAGATGTTCACTTACATTGTTCAACACCTGGATGTTCACTTACATTGTTCATCACCTGGATGTTCACTTACATTGTTCATCACCTGGATGTTCACTTACATTGTTCATCACCTGGATGTTCACTTACATTGTTCATCACCTGGATGTTCACTTACATTGTTCATCACCTGGATGTTCACTTACATTGTTCATCACCTGGATGTTCACTTACATTGTTCAACACCTGGATGTTCACTTACATTGTTCATCACCTGGATGTTCACTTATATTGTTCAGCTCCTGGATGTTCACTTACATTGTTCAGCTCCTGAATGTTCACTTACATTGTTCAACACCTGGATGTTCACTTTCATTGTTCAACACCTGGATGTTCACTTACATTGTTCACTACCTAGATGTTCACTTACATTGTTCAACACCTGGATAGTCAGTTATATTGTTCAACACCTGGATGTTCACTTTCATTGTTCAACACCTGGATATTCACTTTCATTGTTCAGCACCTGGATGTTCACTTTCATTGTTCAACACCTGGATATTCAGTCACATTGTTCAACATCTGGATGTTCATTTATCGTCATTGTTCAATACCTGTATGTTCAAATATATTCATTGTTCAACACCTGTATGTTTCGTTACAGTCATTGTTCAACACCTGTATGATCAGTTAGTCAAACATTGTTCAACACGTTTTCAGTTACATTGTTGAACACCTGTATGTTCAGTTAGTCGAACATTATTCAATACCTGTATGTTCAGTTAGTCATTGTTCAACACCTTCATGTTCAGTTATAGTCATTGTTCAACACGTGCATGTTCAATTACAGGCAGACTCTTACAGTTCTCCCACCAATAACAGTTCCCCCACCAATAACAGTTCCTCACCAGTAACAGTTCCCCCACCAATAACAGTTCCCCCACCAATAGCAGTTCCCCCACCAATAGCAGTTCCCCCACCAATAACAGTTCCCCCACCAATAACAGTTCCCCCACCAATAACAGTTCCCCCACCAATAACAGTTCCTCACCAGTAACAGTTACCCCACCAATAACAGTTAACCCACCAATAGCAGTTCACCCACCAATAGCAGTTCCCCCACCAATAACAGTTCCCCCACCAATAACAGTTCCCCCACCAATAACAGTTCCCCCACCAATAACAGTTCCCCCACCAATAACAGTTAACCCACCAGTAACAGTTAACCCACCAATAACAGTTAACCCACCAATAACAGTTCCCCCACCAATAACAATTCTCCCATCAAGAATAGTTCACCCACCAATAACAGTTCCTCGCTAATAGCAGTTCTCCCACCAATAACAGTTCTCCCACCAATAACAGTTCCCCCACCAATAACAGTTCCTCACCAGTAACAGTTCCCCCACCAATAACAGTTCCCCCACCAATAACAGTTCCACCACCAATAACAGTTGTCCCACCAATAACAGTTCCCCCACCAATAACAGTTCCCCCACCAATAACAGTTCCCCCACCAATAACAGTTCACCCACCAATAACAGTTCACCCACTAATAACAGTTCCCCCACCAATAACAGTTCTCCCACCAATAACAGTTCCCCCACCAATAACAGTTCACCCACCAATAACAGTTCCCCCACCAATAACAGTTCTCCCACCAATAACAGTTCTCCCACCAATAACAGTTCTCCCACCAATAACAGTTCTCCCACCAATAACAGTTCTCCCACCAATAACAGTTCACCCACCAATAACAGTTCCCCCACCAATAACAGTTCTCCCACCAATAACAGTTCTCCCACCAATAACAGTTCCCCCACCAATAACAGTTCACCCACCAATAACAGTTCCCCCACCAATAACAGTTCTCCCACCAATAACAGTTCTCCCACCAATAACAGTTCCCCCACCAATAACAGTTCCCCACCAATAACAGTTCTCCCACCAATAACAGTTCCCCCACCAATAACAGTTCACCCACCAATAACAGTTCTCCCACCAATAACAGTTCCCCCACCAATAACAGTTCACCCACCAATAACAGTTCTCCCACCAATAACAGTTCACCCACCAATAACAGTTCTCCCACCAATAACAGTTCCCCCACCAATAACAGTTCCCCCACCAATAACAGTTCCCCCACCAATAACAGTTCTCCCCCAATAACAGTTCCCCCACCAATAACAGTTCCCCCACCAATAACAGTTCCCCCACCAATAACAGTTCCACCACCAATAACAGTTCACCCACCAATAACAGTTCCCCCACCAATAACAGTTCCCCCACCAATAACAGTTCCCCCACCATTAACAGTTCTCCCCCAATAACAGTTCCCCCACCAATAACAGTTCACCCACCAATAACAGTTCCCCCACCAATAACAGTTCTCCCACCAATAACAGTTCTCCCACCAATAACAGTTCCCCCACCAATAACAGTTCCCCACCAATAACAGTTCTCCCACCAATAACAGTTCCCCCACCAATAACAGTTCACCCACCAATAACAGTTCTCCCACCAATAACAGTTCCCCCACCAATAACAGTTCCCCACCAATAACAGTTCTCCCACCAATAACAGTTCCCCCACCATTAACAGTTCCCCCACCAATAACAGTTCCCCCAACAATAACAGTTCCCCCACCAATAACAGTTCCCCCACCAATAACAGTTCCCCCACCAATAACAGTTCTCCCACCAATAACAGTTCCCCCACCATTAACAGTTCCACCACCAATAACAGTTCTCCCACCAATAACAGTTCTCCCACCAATAACAGTTCCCCCACCAATAACAGTTCACCCACCAATAACAGTTCTCCCACCAATAACAGTTCACCCACCAATAACAGTTCCCCCACCAATAACAGTTCACCCAACAATAACAGTTCCCCCACCAATAACAGTTCATCCAGCAATAACAGTTCCCCCACCAATAACAGTTCTCCCACCAATAACAGTTCTCCCACCAGTAACAGTTCCCCCACCAATAACAGTTCTCCCACCAATAACAGTTCACCAATAACAGTTCACCCACCAATAACAGTTCCCCCACCAATAACAGTTCCTCACCAGTAACAGTTCCCCCACCAATAACAGTTCCCCCACCAATAACAGTTCCCCCACCAATAACAGTTCACCCACCAATAACAGTTCTCCCACCAATAACAGTTCACCCACCAATAACAGTTCACCCACCAATAACAGTTCCCCCACCAATAACAGTTCCCCCACCCATAACAGTTCCCCCACCAATAACAGTTCACCCACCAATAACAGTTCACCCAACAATAACAGTTCACCCACCAATAACAGTTCCCCCAATAATAACAGTTCGCCCACCATTAACAGGTCCCCCACCAATAACAGCTCTGTACCATTGACATTTCCTCCAATAGCAGTTCCCCCACCAATAGCAGTTCCCCCACCAATTACAGTTCCCCCACCAATAACAGTTCCCCCACCAATAACAGTTCCCTCACCAGTAACAGTTCACCCACCAATAACAGTTCCCCCACCAATAACAGTTCCCCCACCAATAACAGTTCCCCCACCAATAACAGTTCACCCAACAATAACAGTTCACCCACCAATAACAGTTCCCCCACCAATAGCAGTTCCCCCACCAATAACAGTTCCCCACCAATAACAGTTCTCCCACCAATAACAGTTCCCCCACCAATAACAGTTCCCCCACCAATAACAGTTCCTCACCAATAACAGTTCCTCACCAATAACAGTTCCTCACCAATAACAGTTCCCTCACCAATAACAGTTCCCCCACCAATAACAGTTCCACCACAAATAACAGTTCCCCCTCCAATAACGGTTCCTCACCAATAACAGTTCCCCCACCAATAACAGTTCCTCGTCAATAACAGTTCCCCCACCAATAACAGTTCCTCACGAATAACAGTTACCCCACTAATAACAGTTCCCCCACCAATAACAGTTCTCCCACCAATAACAGTTCTCCCACCAATAACAGTTCTCCCACCAATAACAGTTCACCCACCAATAACAGTTCCCCACCAATAACAGTTCTCCCACCAATAACAGTTCTCCCACCAATAACAGTTCCCCACCAATAACAGTTCTCCCACAAATAACAGTTCTCCCACCAATAACAGTTCACCCACCAATAACAGTTCCACCACAAATAACAGTTCTCCCACCAATAACAGTTCTCCCACCAATAACAGTTCTCCCACCAATAACAGTTTTCCCACCAATAACAGTTCTCCCACCAATAACAGTTCACCCACCAATAACAGTTCCCCCACCAATAACAGTTCCCCCACCAATAACAGTTCACCCACCAATAACAGTTCCCCCACCAATAACAGTTCCCCCACCAATAACAGTTCACCCACCAATAACAGTTCTCCCACCAACAACAGTTCCCCCACCCATAACAGTTCCCCCACAAATAACAGTTCCCCCACCAATAACAGTTCTCCCACCAATAACAGTTCCCCCACCAATAACAGTTCTCCCACCAATAACAGTTCTCCCACCAATAACAGTTCCTCAACAATAACAGTTCCCCCACTAATAACAGTTCCCCCACCAATAACAGTTCCACCACCAATAACAGTTCACCCACCAATAACAGTTCGCCCACCAATAACAGTTCCCCACCAATAACAGTTCTCCCACCAATAACAGTTCTCCCACCAATAACAGTTCCCCCACCAATAACAGTTCTCCCACCAATAACAGTTCCCCCACCAATAACAGTTCTCCCACCAATAACAGTTCTCCCACCAATAACAGTTCTTCCACCAATAACAGTTCCCCCACCAATAACAGTTCTCCCACCAATAACAGTTCCCCCACCAATAGCAGTTCTCCCACCAATGACAGTTCTCCCTCCAATAACAGTTCTCCCACCAATAACAGTTCTCCCACCAATAACAGTTCCCCCACCAATAGCAGTTCTCCCACTAATAACAGTTCTCCCACCAATAACAGTTCTCCCACCAATAACAGTTCCCCCACCAATAACAGTTCCCCCACCAATAGCAGTTCTCCCACCAATAACAGTTCACCCACCAATAACAGTTCTCCCACCAATAACAGTTCCCCCCACCAATAACAGTTCTCCCACCAATAACAGTTCCCCCACCATTAGCAGTTCCCCCACCAATAGCAGTTCTCCCACCAATTACAGTTCCCCCACCAATAACAGTTCTCCCACCAATAACAGTTCCCCACCAATAACTGTTCCCCCACCAATAGCAGTTCCCCCACCAATAACAGTTCTCCCACCAATAACAGTTCACCCACTAATAACAATTCTCCCACCAATAACAGTTCCCCCACCAATAACAGTTCTCCCACCAATAGCAGTTCTCCCACTAATAACAGTTCTCCCACCAATAACAGTTTCCCCACCAATAACAGTTCCCCCACCAATAACAGTTCTCCCACCAATAACAGTTCCCCCACCAATAACAGTTCTCCCACCAATAACAGTTCCCCCACCATTATCAGTTCCCCCACCAATAACAGTTCCCCCACCAATAACAGTTCCCCCACCAATAACAGTTCCCCCACCAGTAACAGTTCCCCCACCAATATCAGTTCTCCCACCAATAACAGTTCTCCCACCAATAACAGTTCTCCCACCAATAACAGTTCTCCCACCAATAACAGTTCCCCCCACCAATAACAGTCCCCCACCAATAACAGTTCTCACACCAATAACAGTTCTCCCACCAATAACAGTTCTCCCACCAATAACAGTTCTCCCACCAATAACAGTTCTCCCACCAATAACAGTTCTCCCACCAATAACAGTTCTCCCACCAATAACAGTTCCACCACCAATAACAGTTCTCCCACCAATAACAGTTCTCCCACCAATAACAGTTCCCCCACCAATAACAGTTCTCCCACCAATAACAGTTCTCCCACCAATAACAGTTCTCCCACCAATAACGGTTCTCCCACCAATAACAGTTCTCCCACCAATAACAGTTCTCCCACCAATAACAGTTCTCCCACCAATAACAGTTCTCCCACCAATAATAGTTCTCCCACCAATAACAGTTCACCCACGAATAACAGTTCCCTCACCAATAACAGTTCTCCCACCAATAATAGTTCTCCCACCAATAACAGTTCTCCCACCAATAACAGTTCTCCCACCAATAATAGTTCTCCCACCAATAATAGTTCTCCCACCAATAACAGTTCTCCCACCAATAACAGTTCTCCCACCAATAATAGTTCTCCCACCAATAACAGTTCTCCCACCAATAACAGTTCTCCCACCAATAACAGTTCTCCCACCAATAACAGTTCTCCCACCAATAACAGTTCTCCCACCAATAACGGTTCTCCCACCAATAACGGTTCTCCCACCAATAATAGTTCTCCCACCAATAACAGTTCTCCCACCAATAACAGTTCTCCCACCAATAACACTTCTCCCACCAATAACACTTCTCCCACCAATAACACTTCTCCCACCAATAACACTTCTCCCACCAATAACACTTCTCCCACCAATAACACTTCTCCCACCAATAACACTTCTCCCACCAATAACACTTCTCCCACCAATAACACTTCTCCGCTGAACAGGTGGTGGTCAGTCAGTCAGTGTCAAGGTGCTCGTAAAAACTAGCATCGAGTCTTAAAAATTCTCTTTCAACCTCGTCTTGGTAATGTTCCATCTCCGTCAGAATTCTTAATGGAATTCCGAAGAGAGAGAGAGATTGGTTGTCATGAGAGTATGTAACCTCATACGTTATCTTGCATCATAGCTTACCGTCACACGGTTGCATACGTTATCTTGCATCATAGCTTACCGTCACACGGTTGCATACGTTATCTTGCATCATGGCTTATCCTCACACGGTTGCACACGTTATTTTGCATCATAGCTTACCCTCACAAGGTTGCATACGTTATTTTGCACCATAGCTTACCGTCACAGGGTTGCATCTCAAATCTTCTACCACTGCCTGCATGGCTCCTGGTTTCAGCAACTTGCGAGTTATATATCCATCATAATGCTTGCATGCAGTACCTTCTCACTGATGATTTGTGTTTTGTGTGTCCTTTGACCAACCTTTTGCCTCGTCTTGATCATGACGCCGGTCCCCGCAGACTCGTGGCAGATGATTCTTCCTGACGTCTTCGTCAGCAACGTTATTTTCAATCCTCCTTGAGTCTTCTGGAGGTTATTTTTGCACAGCAACTGCTGTTGACTGTGGTAAGCTCTAGCTCAAGTGCCTCCAAAGCCCTTTCAAATAGAGGCAACATTATTGTGAATAATGATCCCTAGAAGAGCAAGGAATATGCAGTATTACCAGAAGTAATATTGTAAGTAGTTTGTTGGTGGATAAAAGGTTGTGCATGTTTATAGATGGGCAAGAAAGCGCGAGAGAGGTGAAGGTTTATAAACTAAAGGAGGCAGTTAGGGTAAGATATAAGCAACTGTTTTTAGAAAGATGGGCTAACGAGAGTATAAGCTTTGAGGTTTAAGAGGTATAAGGTAGATTTAAGAATGCAATGTAAGAGTGTTCAGCAGAAGTTTGTGGATATAGGAGAGTGGATGCATGAGGGAAGAGTGGAGATTGGTGGAATGAGTTAGAGAAGTTAGCGTATAAGAGGTTTTTACTAAGTAGAAGTGATATAAGGAGGGAGGAGTATGTGGAGAGAGAAAGAAAGTTTGAGGGATGAAGGAATGTAAAAGAAGAACAAATGTGATAGTGGGTGAGATGCTGTCAACAAGTTTTACTGAGAATAAGGAAAAGTTTTGGAGTGAGATTAATATGTTGAGAAAATCTAGGGAACGAATGGATTTGACAGTTAAAAATAAAAGAGACTTATTAGAGGATGAGTTGGAGGAATAGGGAAGATGGAGGGAATATTTTAAGATACTGTTCAATATTGAAGATAGGGAAGCTGTTATTTCATGCACTGGCCACGGAGGTATAATATCTTGGAGTGAGGAAGAGACAGATGTGAGTGTGGAAGAGGTGCGTGAGGCTCTGGAAGACAGTGTACACTACATCAGCTAAATGCCGATGTAGTGTACACTGATATTAGGAAAGTGTTCGACAAGGGCGACCATGGTGTGATTTCGCACAAAATAAGTACAAAAGGAATAACAAGAAAAGTGGGCAGATGAATATCTAACTTGTTAGAAATTAGAACCCACAGTAATAGTAAATAGTTAAGTCGGAGGCTGCCACAGTGAAAAGCTCTTGTTCCTCAAAGCACATTTCTCACCCCCCCCCCTTCCTTTCTGTTTCTCATTGTTATATCCAACATTAACTAGGACATAAATCATAATATTGTAACATCCTTTGCTGATGGCACTACAATGCCTGTGAGAGTGGCGTCTGTTGAAGATCTATCTTCAGGCGGGATATTAATCAAGTGTTCCAGTGGCCCTCAGACAATATGTATAACAAGAACGACTTTCAGTTGCTCCACATGGAATACTGGAGGAAATGATTGTAACGAGACTATGTATATCAAAAGAGTAATGATGTTAAAAGATCTCGAAGTCAAAGACCACAACACTGTTGGCACTGCTACTGCAAGGAAAATGATAGACTAGATAACTAGACACATAGGAGAGAAAAGCTTACGACAACGTTTCGGTTCGACTTGAACCATTTACAAAGTCGGTTCAAGTCGGACCGAAACGTCGTCGTAAGCTCATCTCTCCTATGTGCGGTTATTTGTGTATTGTTCCAGTCACGGTATTGTTCTAGTTATCTTCTAGGCTGGATAACTAGAACTTTCAAGACTAGAGATGCAGAGCCAGTGACGATATGCTTAAGTCACTTGTTCTCTCCAGGCTGGAAAACGGCTGTATACTATCGGCCTTCTTCAAGACTGACGTGATGGCAAAATGTACAGGACTTTCACTGACCATATACACTTAAGCATTTGAACTACTGGGAACTCTTGAAGTCCCTTCATCTTTATTCCTTGGAACTTAGGCAAGTTTTTTAAGGTTCTTTTGGTACAAAATTATTAGGACATAATTTTAAATGACTTCTTGCTAATTAACCAATTATACTTACTCATCACGACATATATGTAATAAAATATGCATTCTTCTGGTGTCCTCTTCTCAAATTTCGTTTCAGTGATCCCAAGCTATATAACCCATACGTTTGTTTTTGATTATAACAATAATATATAACCCATACAGGTTTAGCGTTTATTTTTAAATGTCATAATAGTAATCCCTAAAAAATATAAAAATAATGGTACATTATTATTATTATTATTATTATAAAAGTTAAAATATTAACGTCTGCGTTATTAATGTGTTGAGTATTTTCTACACATTTGTTTACCTCGGTATCCTGACAACATTTGTTTACCTCGGTATCCTGACACCATTTGTTGACCTCGGTATCCTGACACCATTTGTTTACCTCAGTATCCTGACACCATTTGTTTACCTCACTATCCTGACACCATTTGTTTACTTCAGTATCCTGACACCATTTGTTTACCTCAGTATCCTGACACCATTTGTTTACTTCAGTATCCTGACACCATTTGTTTACCTCAGTATCCTGACACCATTTGTTTACCTCAGTATCCTGACACCATTTGTTTACCTCAGTATCCTGACACCATTTGTTTACCTCAGTATCCTGACACCATTTGTTTACTTCAGTATCCTGACACCATTTGTTTACCTCAGTATCCTGACACCATTTGTTTACTTCAGTATCCTGACACCATTTGTTTACCTCAGTATCCTGATCTCAGTAGTAGTAACCAGTTACCAGTAACCACTGTGCCAGTTGACTCACGACCAACCGTCTCTGCCTGAGTCACTGTCTATTCATATTGAGCTGACCTGACATTATTCAAAGACCCTCTCACATATGGGTACGTGGGCGGCCAGTCTGTCAGTGTTACGAGTGTGAGCAAGGAGATAGGTACGGCTGCAAGGGCGTTACACACATTATCTGTAATTATACGTACTACCAGCCTACGTGAGTATTTCTTTACCTAATCCACGTATTCGAACTCCCACATGATAAATGGTGGCAGCGGTGGGATTGAACTCTTGGATAGTCAAGGTCCATCTGGCTAACCTTCCAGTAGGTTGTTTGTTCCGGAATAAGGGTATCAGTGGAGCATGGTCTGTCAAGACATGAACAGAGTACCGATAAATAATGTCTCGGAAGTGCTTTAAAGACCATACTATTGCTAAAGCTTCTTGCTCAGTTACTGTATAATTACGTTCAGCCTTCGTAAGGACTCGGCTAGCAAATGCAACTGCGTTGTACTTGCCATCGGTCTTCTGAGCTAGTACGGCACCTATGCCAATTGAACTAGCATCAGTTGTCAGATAGAAGGGCTTAGAAAAATCTGGAAATTTCAAAATTGGAGCAGATGTTAGCTTTTCTTTTAGAGTTTGGAATGCTCTTTCTTGACGGAAGGTCCAAACAAAAGGAGCATCTTTCTTAAGCAACTCAGTTAGAGGAGCAGCTATGGAAGAAAAATTGGCAATGAAGGATCTATAAAAACCTGCTAAGCCCACAAAGGATCTTACGGCATCAGCAGTTTTGGGAGTTGGAAAATTTAGTACTGCAGTTACTTTACTTTGGTCAGTCGTAACCCCTCTAGGAGTGACTACGTGACCAAGAAACTTAATTTCTGATCTGAAAAATTGACATTTAGACAGTTTGATCTTTAAATTGGCTTCTTCAAGCTTACCAAGTACTACATCAAGTCTTTTCAAGTGTGTATCCACGTCTTTAGACATGACGATTACGTCATCTCTCAGTAGTAGTAACCAGTTACCAGTAACCACTGTGCCAGTTGACTCACGACCAACCGTCTCTGCCTGAGTCACTGTCTATTCATATTGAGCTGACCTGACATTATTCAAAGACCCTCTCACATATGGGTACGTGGGCGGCCAGTCTGTCAGTGTTACGAGTGTGAGCAAGGAGATAGGTACGGCTGCAAGGGCGTTACACACATTATCTGTAATTATACGTACTACCAGCCTACGTGAGTATTTCTTTACCTAATCCACGTATTCGAACTCCCACATGATACTGACACCATTTGTTTACTTCAGTATCCTGACACCATTTGTTTACCTCGGTATCCTGACACCATTTGTTTACCTCAGTATCCTGACACCATTTGTTTACCTCGGTATCCTGACACCATTTGTTTACCTCAGTATGATGACACCATTTGTTTACCTCGGTATCCTGACACCATTTGTTTACCTCGGTATCCTGACACCATTTGTTTACCTCGGTATCCTGACACCATTCGTTTACCTCAGTATCCTGACACCATTTGTTTACCTCAGTATACTGACACCATTTGTTTACCTCAGTATCCTGACACCATTTGTTTACCTCAGTATCCTGACACCATTTGTTTACCTCAGTATCCTGACACCATTTGTTTACCTCAGTATCCTGACACCATTTGTTTACCTCAGTATCCTGACACCATTTGTTTACCTCAGTATCCTGACACCATTTGTTTACCTCAGTATCCTGACACCATTTGTTTACCTCAGTATCCTGACACCATTTGTTTACTTCAGTATCCTGACACCATTTGTTTACTTCAGTATCCTGACACCATTTCTTTACCTCAGTATCCTGACACCATTTCTTTACCTCAGTATCCTGACACCATTTCTTTACCTCAGTATCCTGACACCATTTCTTTACCTCAGTATCCTGACACCATTTCTTTACCTCAGTATCCTGACACCATTTGTTTACCTCGGTATCCTGACACCATTTGTTTACCTCGGTATCCTGACACCATTTGTTTACCTCAGTATCCTGACACCATTTGTTTACCTCAGTATCCTGACACCACTTGTTTACCTTAGTATCCTGACACCATTTGTTTACCTCAGTATCCTGACACCATTTGTTTACCTCAGTATCCTGACATCATTTGTTTACCTCAGTATCCTGACACCATTTGTTTACCTTAGTATCCTGACACAATCTGTTTACTTCAGTATCCTGACACCATTTATTTACCTCAGTATCCTGACACCATTTGTTTACCTCGGTATCCTGACACCATTTGTTTACCTCAGTATCCTGACATTATTTGTTTACCTCGGTATCCTGACATTATTTGTTTAACTCAGTATCCTGACATTATTTAACTCAGTATCCTGACACCATTTGTTTTCCTCAGTATCCTGACACCATTTGTATACCTCGGTATCCTGACACCATTTGTTTACCTCAGCATCCTGACACCATTTGTTTACCTCAGTATCCTGACACCATTTGTTTGCCTTAGTATCCTGACACCATTTGTTTACCTCAGTATCCTGACACCATTTGTTTACCTCAGTATCCTGACACCGTTTGTTTACCTTAGTATCCTGACACCATTTGTTTACCTCGGTATCCTGACACCATTTGTTTACCTCAGTGTCCTGACACCATTTGTTTACCTCAGTATCCTGACACCATTTGTTTACCTCAGTATCCTGACACCATTTGTTTACCTCAGTATCCTGACACCATTTGTTTACCTCAGTATCCTGACACCGTTTGTTTACCTTAGTATCCTCACACCATTTGTTTACCTCAGTATCCTGACACCATTTGTTTACCTCAATATCCTGACACCATTTGTTTACCTCAGTATCCTGACACCATTTGTTTACCTCAGTATCCTGACACCATTTGTTTACCTCAGTATCCTGACACCGTTTGTTTACCTTAGTATCCTGACACCATTTGTTTACCTCGGTATCCTGACACCATTTGTTTACCTCAGTGTCCTGACACCATTTGTTTACCTCAGTATCCTGACACCATTTGTTTACCTCAGTATCCTGACACCATTTACCTCAGTATCCTGACACCATTTGTTTACCTCAGTATCCTGACACCGTTTGTTTACCTTAGTATCCTCACACCGTTTGTTTACTTTAGTATCCTGACACCATTTGTTTACCTCAGTTTCCTGACACCATTTGTTTACCTCAGTATCCTGACACCATTTGTTTACCTCAGTATCCTGACACTGTTTACCTCAGTATCCTGACACCATTTGTTTACCTCAGTATCCTGACACCATTTGTTTACCTCAGTATCCTGACACCATTTGTTTACCTCAGTATCCTGACACCGTTTGTTTACCTCAGAATCCTGACACCATTTGTTTACCTTAGTATCCTGACACCATTTGTTTACCTTAGTATCCTGACACCATTTGTTTACCTTAGTATCCTGACACCATTTGTTTACCTTAGTATCCTGACATCATGTGTTTACCTCAGTATCCAGACACCATTTAACTGATATTGTTTTTCTTGCAGGTTGGTGAAGTGTGACTGATGTTCCTGTTGCAGGTTGGTGAAGTATGAGTGATATTCCTGTTGCAGGTTGGTGAAGTATGAGTGATATTCCTGTTGCAGGTTGGTGAAGTGTGACTGATGTTCCTGTTGCAGGTTGGTGAAGTATGAGTGATATTCCTGTTGCAGGTTGGTGAAGTATGAGTGATATTCCTGTTGCAGGTTGGTGAAGTATGAGTGATATTCCTGTTGCAGGTTGGTGAAGTATGAGTGATATTCCTGTTGCAGGTTGGTGAAGTATGAGTGATATTCCTGTTGCAGGTTGGTGAAGTGTGACTGATGTTCCTGTTGCAGGTTGGTGAAGTATGAGTGATATTCCTGTTGCAGGTTGGTGAAGTATGAGTGATATTCCTGTTGCAGGTTGGTGAAGTGTGACTGATGTTCCTGTTGCAGGTTGGTGAAGTATGAGTGATATTCCTGTTGCAGGTTGGTGAAGTATGAGTGATATTCCTGTTGCAGGTTGGTGAAGTATGAGTGATATTCCTGTTGCAGGTTGGTGAAGTATGAGTGATATTCCTGTTGCAGGTTGGTGAAGTATGAGTGATATTCCTGTTGTAGGTTGGTGAAGTATGAGTGATATTCCTGTTGCAGGTTGGTGAAGTGTGACTGATGTTCCTGTTGCAGGTTGGTGAAGTGTGAGTGATGTTCCTGTTGCAGGTTGGTGAAGTGTGAGTGATGTTCCTGTTGCAGGTTGGTGAAGTGTGAGTGATATTCCTGTTGCAGGTTGGTGAAGTATGAGTGATATTCCTGTTGCAGGTTGGTGAAGTATGAGTGATATTCCTGTTGCAGGTTGGTGAAGTATGAGTGATATTCCTGTTGCAGGTTGGTGAAGTGTGAGTGATGATCCTGTTGCAGGTTGGTGAAGTGTGAGTGATGTTCCTGTTGCAGGTTGGTGAAGTGTGAGTGATGTTCCTGTTGCAGGTTGGTGAAGTGTGAGTGATGTTCCTGTTGCAGGTTGGTGAAGTGTGAATAATGTTCCTGTTCCAGGTTGGTGATATTCCTGTTGCAGGTTGGTGAAGTGTGAGTGATCCTGTTGTAGGTTGGTGAAGTGTAAGTGATGTTCCTGTTGCAGGTTGGTGAAGTGTGAGCGATGTTTCTGTTGCAGGTTGGTGAAGTATGAGTGATTTTCCTGTTGCAGATTGGTGAAGTGTGAGTGATTTTCCTGTTGCAGGTTGGTGAAGTGTGACTGATGTTCCTGTTGCAGGTTGGTGAAGTATGAGTGATTTTCCTGTTGCAGGTTGGTGAAGTATGAGTGATGTTCCTGTTGCAGGTTGGTGAAGTATGACTGATGTTCCTGTTGCAGGTTGGTGAAGTATGAGTGATTTTCCTGTTTCAGGTTGGTGAAGTATGAGTGATTTTTCCTGTTGCAGGTTGGTGAAGTATGAGTGATGTTCCTGTTGCAGGTTGGTGAAGTATGAGTGATTTTCCTGTTGCAGATTGGTGAAGTATGAGTGATTTTCCTGTTGCAGGTTGGTGAAGTATGAGTGATGTTCCTGTTGCAGGTTGGTGAAGTATGAGTGATGTTCCTGTTGCAGGTTGGTGAAGTATGAGTGATGTTCCTGTTGCAGGTTGGTGAAGTATGACTGATGTTCCTGTTGCAGGTTGGTGAAGTATGAGTGATTTTCCTGTTGCAGATTGGTGAAGTATGAGTGATTTTCCTGTTGCAGGTTGGTGAAGTATGACTGATGTTCCTGTTGCAGGTTGGTGAAGTATGAGTGATGTTACTCTACAGATTGTTGAAGTATCAATTACGTGTTGCTGTGTGTGTATGATAGCTATGCTGGTCTTTATATCTGGTGAGTTTTTTGCCTATACAGATCTATATCATGTGTTCAATATGAGAGACAATTGAAGTGTACATATTGAACAGAAATTAAAATCTTACAATTTGGTTGCTGAGACTACATAACCAAAACTGAATTCGACACGTAAATTCAGTTCAGATAAATTCTTGAGAATTCCATGTGTAGTCTTTAGAATACCATGTATATTCTTAAGAATGCCATGTGTAGTCTTAAAAATACCATGTGTAGTCTTGTGAATACCATGTGCAGCCTTAAGAATACGTGTATAGTCTTGAGAATACCATGTGTACCCTTAATACCATGTGTAGCCTTAAGAATACCATGTGTAGTCTTAAGAATACCATGTGTAGTCTTGAGAATACCATGTGTAGCCTTAAGAATACCATGTGTAGTCTTGAGAATACCATGTGTAGGCTTGAATACCTTGTGTAGCCTTAAGAATACCATGTGTAGTCTTGAGAATACCATGTGTAGGCTTGAGAATACCTTGTGTAGCCTTAAGAATACCATGTGTAGTCTTAAGAATACCATGTGTAGTCTTGAGAATAGCATGTGTAGCCTTAAGAATAACATGTGTAGTCTTAATACCATGTGTAGTCTTGAGAATACCATGTGTAGCCTTAAGAATACCATGTGTAGCCTTAAGAATACCATGTATAGTCTTAAGAATACCATGTGTAGTCTTGAGAATACCACGTGTAACCTTAAGAATACCATATGTACCCTTAAGAATACCATGTGTAGCCTTAAGAATACCATGTGTAGCCTTAAGAATACCATGTGTAGTCTTAAGAATGCCATGTGTAGTCTTAAGAATATCATGTGTAGTCTTAAGAATACCATGTGTAGTCTTAAGAATACCATGTGTAGTCTTAATACATGTGTAGTCTTAAGAATACCATGTATAGTCTTAAGAATACCATGTGTAATCTTAAGAATACCATGTGTAGCCTTAAGAATACCATGTGTAGTCTTGAGAATACCATGTGTAGTCTTGAGAATACCATGTGTAGTCCTGAGAATACGATGTGTAGTCTTGAGAATACCATGTGTAGGCTTGAGAATACCATGTGTAGGCTTGAGAATACCTTGTGTAGCCTTAAGAATACCATGTGTAGTCTTGAGAATACCATGTGTAGGCTTGAGAATACCATGTGTAGCCTTAAGAATACCATGTGTAGTCTTGAGAATACCATGTGTAGGCTTGAGAATACCTTGTGTAGCCTTAGGAATACCATGTGTAGTCTTAAGAATACCATGTGTAGTCTTGAGAATAGCATGTGTAGCCTTAAGAATAACATGTGTAGTCTTAATACCATGTGTAGTCTTAAGAATACCATGTGTAGTCTTAAGAATACCATGTGTAGCCTTAAGAATACCATGTATAGTCTTGAGAATTTCATGTGTAGTCTTAAGAATACCATGTGTAGCCTTAAGAATACCATGTGTAGCCTTAAGAATACCATGTATAGTCTTGAGAATGCCATGTGTAGTCTTAAGAATACCATGTGTAGTCTTGAGAATGCCATGTGTAGTCTTAAGAATACCATGTGTAGTCTTAAGAATACCATGTGTAGTCTTAAGAATACCATGTGTAGTCTTAAGAATACCATGTGTAATCTTAAGAATACCATGTGTAGCCTTAAGAATACAATGTGTAGTCTTGAGAATACCATGTGTAGTCTTGAGAATACTATGTGTAGTCTTGAGAATACCATGTGTAGTCTTGAGAATACCATGTGTAGTCTTAAGAATGCCATGTGTAGTCTTGAGAATACCATGTGTAGTCTTAAGAATAACATGTGTAGTCTTAATACCATGTGTAGTCTTAGGAATACCATGTGTAGTCTTAAGAATACCATGTGTAGTCTTAAGAATACCATGTGTAATCTTAAGAATACCATGTGTAGTCTTAAGAATACCATGTGTAGTCTTAAGAATACCATGTGTAGTCTTAAGAATACCATGTGTAGCCTTAATACCATGTGTAGCCTTAAGAATACCATGTGTAGCCTTAAGAATACCATATGTAGTCTTAAAAATACCATGTGTAGTCTTAAGAATACCATGTGTAGTCTAAGAATACCATGTGTAGTCTTAAGAATACCATGTGTAGCCTTAATACCATGTGTAGCCTTAAGAATACCACGTGTAGTTTTGAGAATACCATGTGTAGTCTTGAGAATACCATGTGTAGTCTTAAGAATACCATGTGTAGTCTTAAGAATACCATATGTAGTCTTAAGAATACCATATGTAGTCTTAAGAATACCATGTGTAGTCTTAAGAATGCCATGTGTAGTCTTGAGAATACCATGTGTGGTCATAATACCATGTGTAGTCTTAAGAATACCATGTGTAGTCTTAAGAATACCATGTGTAGTCTTAAGAATACCATGTGTAGTCTTAAGAATACCATGTGTAGTCTTAAGAATACCATGTGTAACCTTAAGAATACCATGTGTAACCTTAAGAATACCATGTGTAGTCTTAAGAATACCATGTGTAGTCTTAAGAATACCATGTGTAGTCTTAAGAATGGGTTAAACAGAAAAAGTGAGAAGGATCTGCCTCTTCTTGGACTACCTGCCTACTTGTAGTCAAATCCGGGGGTCATCGCCCTTGCTGCTCTGTCCCAGAGCAGGCCTTTTGGTAGGCCTACTGCAGTGTTTTTGTTTGATATATATATATATTTTTTTTTTTGTATTAGGTTGTCTGTACGAGATATGAAAGTTTTTCCTTAATTAAGGGTTTTGAGGTTTATTAAATAACATAATGATGTAGTTGAGACGTCTCCATTCGTGAACATAAGATGAATTATGTTTGAGCATTGCCTAGTGAAAGCTCACGTTGGTAATTACAATTAATTAAGCTCACAAATGAAGCTCCTCGAGACTCCAGGCTTCATCAAGCATCAGCAGTGGGGCTCCACAGAAATCCTACCATACAAACCTAGTTCAGTTCCATCATATTAGAAATATAACCAGAAAGGTGATACTTGGCAGACTGTATGTGACCTGAATGTCAATGTCATATTCGGAGCACCACACGTGACTAACTTAATAATTGGTAAACCAGGCAGAGAGGACTGCAACACTGGCGAGGAGCCCCACACTGAACCAATCATATGAAGCTGGTGAGACATTAGTCCTGGGAATATTGAGCTACAGATGAAAGGTCTGAGCTGAACCTTACATCCAGGAAGCTCAAGGAGTCAGTCATGATCACGACCTGTTATTTATAGATAATCAGACTGTAACACCTCAAAATGATGAGAAAAACAAACAAACCTGATAGGAAAAGTAAGCTAATATTACTCAAACAGTTATAGGTAAGATAACGCAAAGAAGATTAATAAGTGGCGACGGTAATGTATCATAGATGAAAGTATACAAGACTCCTGGTGGCAAAGTATACCCAGGAATCCTGCCTGGTAAACCTCACTTCTTGAAAATGACATACCCAGAAATCCTGCCCTGGTAAACCTCACTGCTTGAGCATCACATACCCAGGAGGTTATTCCGGGGATCAACGCCCCCGCGGCCCGGTCCACGACCAGGCGGCCCGGTGGATCAGGGCCTGATCAACCAGGCTGTTACTGCTGGCCGCACGCAGTCCAACGTACGAACCACAGCCCGGCTGATCCGGCACTGACTTTAGGTATCTGGTGGGAGGCTGTTTAACAGTCTTGGGCCCCGGGCACTTATGGTGTTTTTTCCTAGTGTACCAATGGCGCCCCTACTTTTAATTAGGGGTATTTTGCATCGCCTGCCCATTTTTTTACTTTCGTATGGAGTGATTTCCGTGTGCAGATTCGGGACCATTCCTTCTAGGATTTTCCAAGTGTAGATTATATATATCTCCTGCGTTCCAACGAGTACAAGTCAAGTGCTTCCAAGCGTTCCCAGTAGTTAAGGTGCTTGATAGAAATTATACGTGCAGTAACGGTTCTCTGTACACTCTCTAGATCTGCAATTTCACCTGCTTTGAACGGAGATGTTAATGTACAGCAGTATTCCAGCCTAGAGAGAACAAGTGATTTGAAAAGCATCATCATTGGCTTGGCATCTCTCGTTTTGAACGTTCTCATTATCCATCCTATCATTTTCTTTGCACGTGCGATCGTGGCACTGTTGTGATCCTTGAAAGTGAGATCCTCAGACATTACTACTCCCAGGTCCCTTACATTATTTTTCCGCTCTATTGTATGGCCAGGGTTCTAGTTATTATCTCCTCCAGTTTTCTGTTCTAGTTATTATCTCCTCTAGTTTTCCATAACGGAGTAGTTGGAATTTGTCCTCATTGAACATCATATTGTTTTCCGTTCCCCACTGGAAAACTTTGTTTATATCTTCTTGGAGGTTAACCGCGTCCTCAGCAGATGACAGCCTCATGCAGATCCTAGTTTCGTCTGCAACGGATGATACGGAGCTGTGGGTTACATCTCTGTCTCTGTCTGATATGAGGATGAGGAACAGGATGGGGGGCGAATACTGTGCGAGTACCTCACTGCTTGAGCGTCACATACCCAGGAATCCTGCCCTGGCAAACCTCACTGCTTGAGCGTCACATACCCAGGAATCCTGCCCTGGCAAACCTCACTGCTTGAGCATCACATACCCAGGAATCCTGCCCTTGTATACTCACTGCTTGAGCATCACATACCCAGGAATCCTGCCCTGGTAAACCTCACTGCTTGAGCAAGCAGTGAGTGTAGAAGTGGAGTCGAGTTTCTTCTCAGGCTGAGTACACGCCATCTCTCCACAAGTGATTTCTCTATACTGAAATACAACAATCTTTAATGTTTATAAATTACTCGATTCCTTTCTCGAATTGAACCTTATACAAGCAGCTTCGACAGAGCTTTTACACCGTGGTGGGACAGTACCACTAGTGATGGTCACAGTGTCAAGTAGAGTCGCACTGTGTTCAACACTAGTACCACTAGTGATGGTCACAGTGTCAAGTAGGTAGTGGCACTGTTCAACACTAGTACCACTAGTGATGAGCACAGTGTCAAGTAGGTAGTGGCACTGTTCAACACTAGTACCACTAGTGATGGTCACAGTGTCAAGTAGAGAATGGCACTGTGTTCAACAATAGTACCACTGGTGATGGTCACAGTGCCAAGTAGGTAGTGACACTGTTCAACACTAGTACCACTAGTGATGGTCACAGTGTCAAGTAGAGAATGGCACTGTGTTCAAAAGTAGTACCACTGGTGATGGTCACAGTGCCAAGTAGGTAGTGACACTGTTCAACACTAGTACTAGTGATGGTCACAGTGTCAAGTAGGTAGTGACACTGTTCAACACTAGTACCACTGTAATAAAGTTGGTAGAATTACCGACAATATGTAAAGTAAAAGGACACAAGTGCAACTAATGTGACATTTATTGTGGCAACGTTTCGCTCTCCAGGAGCTTTATCAAGCCATTACAAACAATACATGGACACAGAGGGTATATAAAGGCTCAGAGTGAGGTGTAATACTAGTGAGGTAACATTTCGATGTTCACTAGTGGTAGTGGTAGTAGTAGTAGTAACAAAAATAATACAATATGGAAGAGCAATTAATTCGTACATGAGTAAAAGGATATAAAAGCTATTACTTGGGTAACATAAAAATAGGTTGGACAAATATAGACTGGAAAGAGGCAGGTTTTTTTCAGTGTTCACTCTCTGTAATGTGCTTTGTCTAGTATAACAGGAGAGACTATGTGATGGCAGGGTTTACTGTTTTCAGGAGGATTCTTGCTAAGACTTCGGAGATGGTGAAGCTGCCGTTGTTTTGTTTAATTGTATTCGAAACAGCGATCAGTGCTGATTCGAGGCACTTGCGTCTGCGGAAATTAGTTTCTTTGATCACTAATTGGGCGTCTCTGAATTTCATGAGATGATTGGTGGAATTTCGGTGTTGTACACAGGCGTTGTTTAAGTTGTCGTTCCTACATGCGTAAATGTGTTCATTGAGGCGGGTGTCGAGGTTTCTTGCTGTTTCACCTACGTAGATCTTGTCACAGCCTCCACAGGGTATAGTGTAAACTCCTGCATTGACTGGTTCGTGGTGCTTGGGTTTTGTCCTGGTTAGATCCTTTATTGAAGTGGTAGAAGCGATGGCGACTCTGGTGTTAGCTTGTGAAAGTACTTTTGAGACGTTTAGTGCAACCTGGCTGTTGGGAAGAATTATAACTTTGTTGGGAGCGGTGTTGATGCGTGGATAATTGATGATCTGAAGAGCTCTTTTCTTGCAGTCTTTGATGAAAAAAGAAGGAAATTGTAACTCAGTGAATGTTTGGTGAATGTAAGTACATTCCTCGTCAAGAAACTCAGGGCTACAAATTCGGTATGCTCTTAGGAAAAACCCGATGATGATGCCTCTTTTGGTCTTAGTATCTTGACTTGAATAGAAGTGTGTGAGATCATTTTTATTGGTGGGTTTCCGATAAACTTGAAATCTTAGGTTGTGAATGAGGACGTCGAGGAAAGGTAGCTTGTCATTGGACTCTTCTTCTAGTGTAAACTGAATCGCTGGTTCAACTGCGTTGAGCCTTGCCTGAAGATCCCGTACATCAAAACGTTTTGGAGTTATTACGAGGACATCGTCCACGTAACGTAACCAAGTGACGCTTGAAGGGATGATGTTGGCGAAGTGTTCGGACTCTAGGTGTTCCATGTATAAGTTGGCTAGGACGGCACTTATTGGGGACCCCATTCCCATGCCGTAGGTTTGTTTGTAGAGCTTGTTATTGAAAGAAAAACAGTTAAAATTAACACAGAGTTCAATCAAGTCAACAAAATCTCCGGGAGGTAAAGGAAGATTAAGGTCCTGGTTGACTTTACGTCGTAGAACCTCGATGGCTTTTTTGGTAGGTACTTTTGTGAAGAGGGAAGTCACATCCAAACTGCTTAGTTTCTTGTTACGGATGGAGAGGTTACGGATGCGGTTGAGAAGGTCGCCTGAGTGTTTAAGATGAGCGGGGCTGATGGTCCCCAGAAGGCAGGAAAGATGTTTGGCAAGGACTCTGGCTAGTTTGTGTGGAGCACTGCCTATTCCTGACGTGATTTGTCTGAGAGGAATATTGTGTTTATGGGTCTTGGGTAAACCATACATGTGTGCTGGTTTAGGGTTGCTGGGTAACAGGTACAGAAGTTTCTTCCCTTCTCTAGTGCGTTTGAGTATTTGTCTGGTTTTGTATAGAAAGTCTTTGGTGAGCGTCTCCCACTGTTGAGTGCTGATAGGTTCGTATGTGGATTGATCATTCAAAAGGTCCATCATTTTAGTGTTGTAGTCACTGGTGTCGAGTATGACGACTCCACCTCCTTTGTCGGCTGTGGTGACGATAATGTTGGGGTCGTTGGCGAGGTCCTTAAGGGCAGTGATGTATCTTCTAGGAAGATTAGAAGAAGAAGGTTCACATAAAGCTGCGACCTTCTCAACCGCATCCGTAACCTCTCCATCCGTAACAAGAAACTAAGCAGTTTGGATGTGACTTCCCTCTTCACAAAAGTACCTACCAAAAAAGCCATCGAGGTTCTACGACGTAAAGTCAACCAGGACCTTAATCTTCCTTTACCTCCCGGAGATTTTGTTGACTTGATTGAACTCTGTGTTAATTTTAACTGATTTTCTTTCAATAACAAGCTCTACAAACAAACCTACGGCATGGGAATGGGGTCCCCAATAAGTGCCGTCCTAGCCAACTTATACATGGAACACCTAGAGTCCGAACACTTCGCCAACATCATCCCTTCAAGCGTCACTTGGTTACGTTACATGGACGATGTCCTCGTAATAACTCCAAAACGTTTTGATGTACGGGATCTTCAGGCAAGGCTCAACGCAGTTGAACCAGCGATTCAGTTTACACTAGAAGAAGAGTCCAATGACAAGCTACCTTTCCTCGACGTCCTCATTCACAAAGTAGACAACAACCTAAGATTTCAAGTTTATCGGAAACCCACCAATAAAAATGATCTCACACATTTCTATTCAAGTCAAGATACTAAGACCAAAAGAGGCATCATCATCGGGTTTTTCCTAAGAGCATACCGAATTTGTAGCCCTGAGTTTCTTGACGAGGAATGTACTTACATTCACCAAACATTCACTGAGTTACAATTTCCTTCTTTTTTCATCAAAGACTGCAAGAAAAGAGCTCTTCAGATCATCAATTATCCACGCATCAACACCGCTCCCAACAAAGTTATAATTCTTCCCAACAGCCAGGTTGCACTAAACGTCTCAAAAGTACTTTCACAAGCTAACACCAGAGTCGCCATCGCTTCTACCACTTCAATAAAGGATCTAACCAGGACAAAACCCAAGCACCACGAACCAGTCAATGCAGGAGTTTACACTATACCCTGTGGAGGCTGTGACAAGATCTACGTAGGTGAAACAGCAAGAAACCTCGACACCCGCCTCAATGAACACATTTACGCATGTAGGAACGACAACTTAAACAACGCCTGTGTACAACACCGAAATTCCACCAATCATCTCATGAAATTCAGAGACGCCCAATTAGTGATCAAAGAAACTAATTTCCGCAGACGCAAGTGCCTCGAATCAGCACTGATCGCTGTTTCGAATACAATTAAACAAAACAACGGCAGCTTCACCATCTCCGAAGTCTTAGCAAGAATCCTCCTGATAAATTAGACACATGTGCAACTCTTGGGTATCTTTATTGAGGAAACGTTTCGCCACACAGTGGCTTCATCAGTCCATACAAAGGAGAATCTTGAAGAACAGGAGGAGAATGAGGTAATCAGTCCCTCAACCTTGAGTCGATGTGGTCAGTCCATCAATCTTGAATAGAATACGGCATACGTTGTTGTTAAAGATTCGCCGGTATTTTCCCGGCCCGGGCCCTTCCAAGTGGTGGCCCGGCACTGGCTCCCTGTCTAGGGAGTGTCTGAGACCTAAGTCTCCCATGGGAGGAGGCACAAGTACCCCCCTCATCTTGTAAGGTACAAACTCGGGCTCTGGCACCAACCATGCCCTAGAAGGGCAATGCATGGTGTCGATCGTGCTAGCGCTGTGCTCTCCTGTGTGGAGTGTCGTGTGTTGGTGTTCATTTTCATTCATGTTGATTCGCAGGTCCTTCTGGCCCAGGTCTTCTCCAGATGGTGACCCAGCAGTGGCCCCCCGGGTGGGGGGTGACGATAATCATCTTTCTTCTTTCTTGGCCCTCCGGTTGGAGGATGTCGTCTTCTTCTATCTTGCGCTGACTTCCCCAAAGAGAAGCGCAGTCGGGCAGAGGCAGCAGTTACAGGGTTGATTGGAGCCACACCCCAGCTTCAGCGGACAGCAAAGTGCTGGGTGAATGGTCATGGATAGTCGTGCTAGACGAGGGTACCGTCTTCAAGGTCCCTATTCTGAAGCATCCTGAATTTCCTCTTTGAGGTGTACTTGACTTCCACAAGGTGTTGGGTGTTGGCAGTGAGTAGTCTGGTCATGTCTTCAGTGGTGTATGTAGCAGTTTGGTCGTAGGTATACTTGACTGTTCCGTCCTGGAGGTGATGATGGATTTCTGAAGACAGCATTGTGTTCTTATACTCCTTGGTTGTGTAGAAGTATACACCCTTCAGATATCGGACCCGTTGTGGTGCAGCAGTGTCAGTGACAGTGGCACCGTGAGGTGCATCCGCAGTGTCTTGTGTTTTTGCTTTCTTGGCTGGTGGCTGAACTGGTGAAGGCGAGATTTCCGACTGGTCAGTTGCTCTAGCAGTGGACGAAAGCGGTAGTGGACTCTCATTGGTGGGTTTTGCCGACGTCTCAGAGGTCTCTGATTGGTCCATCTCTGTGTCTAGTGGAGGTTGTGACAGCGGTGGAGCAGCGGTGATGCTGGTAATATTTGCAGTAGATTTTAGGATCTCAGTGGAAGGTGGTGATGCAGGGAATGTGAGGCCAGGCATATTATTTAGTTTGAAAAGTTCATTGATGGTGGTGTTGAAGGAACCAGGCTCAGCTGCATTCTGTACATGAGCATACATAATGCAACAAAGAATCTTGGTGGAGTCGGCAGTAGGTGCTGGCAGGGAAGTGGTGGGAGCAGCTTGCGTGGCATGTAGTATCTTGGTAGTGTCTGCTTGAAGCTTGGCGATAGCAGAATATGTGGTTGCTTGTGGGTTGGGTTTCTTTTGTTGTTGTTGTTGTTTCTTGAGTATGTATCTTCTGGTAGGGCACCTGGCAGCAAGAGTATGGTGGTCATTCTTGCAGTTCAAGCATTTAGGTGGTGAAGCAGTAGTGCAATTCTTGAAGTCATGACCCTCACGGCCACAGGTGGAGCAGAACTTCTTGTCCTTAGTAGGACAATCATTTGTGGTGTGTAAGTAAGAGTAACAATTATAGCACTGTGAGATATGTTGGAATTTCTCTGCTTCGATGAAGGCTGGGTTGATGTGGAAGTAGTGAATAGCCAGGCCCTCAGCGAGAGCTCTGGCTGCCATGTTGACGTCACTGAAGGTGACCTTCAGCATGGATGAAGCATTGGGTATTTTAGTAATGAAGTCCACCTTGGCCCAAGGGTTCTTTGCTTCGATAGATGACTTGATTTCTTCAGTGGCCTGTACAGTGATAAGGTTGTCGAGTCGCTTGAGGAACACAGTTCTCCTGGCCCTCAGTGCTGGGGAAGTCAAGACAAGAAATCCCTGGTCTCGTAGAGTGGTAGTAGCAGTGGTGGTAAGTAGTTTCTCAGCCTCTGTGTCCTCTGTACAGACGACAACAAAGGCCTCCTTGAGCGATAAAATCGCATTACATTTGACTTGCAGCCTGCCACTAACGACAGCTGCAAGTGCTAGTTTGGACGACTCATTGGTTATGCCACTCGCTGGTTTGATCTTTACTCTGTTAGAGTAATGCATCATGAGTAAGCAGTGCTCTGGTGTGAACTGCTGGTACGTGTGTCTAACCTTGACAGGGACTGTGTGAACTCATATGTGCTGAGAAGGAGCTTATAAACCGTTGGCAGGAGAGGTGCAGCAGTCATAGGTCGTGTAACATTTGTTCAATGTTGAAGTAGGTCGTGCCCAAGATCTACGTAGGTGAAACAGCAAGAAACCTCGACACCCGCCTCAATGAACACATTTACCTCATTCTCCTCCTGTTCTTCAAGATTCTCCTTTGTATGGACTGATGAAGCCACTGTGTGGCGAAACGTTTCCTCAATAAAGATACCCAAGAGTTGCACATGTGTCTAATTTATCAACATGTCGGTTCTCTGAACCATTCATCTACAAAGAATCCTCCTGAAAACAGTAAACCCTGCCATCACATAGTCTCTCCTGTTATACTACACAAAGCACATTACAGAGAGTGAACACTGAAAAAAAACCTGTGGTGACGTGTACTTAGCTCAGTGGTGACGTGTACTTAGCTCTGTGAAGACCTGTTCGTGTGCTCTTGAGTGGTGACCTGTACTTTGAGTGCTGACCTGTACTTAACGCTGGGAAGAAGTGTCTTGTTTGCTCCCGTGGACTGAACCAAGATGCCCTCCATCGAGCAACTTTACCAGCAACTTAAGGAAGAATTGAAGGCAGCGAAGATGGAGATACGGCGATTGACCGAGGAAAACAAGAGGATTCGTAGTAGTCCTCCTGTTTCGAGTCCTCAGGTCAAGAAGGGATCGTGGTCAGTGGCTGGACAGCAGGGGACGACGAAGTTGACGATCAAGAAGACGAATGGAAAGCCAGAAACGATGAAGAAGAAAGAGACTGCTGTGGAAACTCCCGTGGAAACCTCCAACGCATTCTCGGTGCTACCCGACGAATGTGAGTCTACTACTGGGATCGTCACGACGAACGACAAGGAAGGTAAGAATATTGTTGTTGTTGGGGATAGCCAGGTTAGATACATGGATAGGGCATTCTGCTTGAAGGACAGGAGTAGGAGACAAAGGGTATGCTTTCCTGGGGCTGGGATGGAGGACATTGTTAGCCGGCTTGACAACATCATGAACGGTAATGGGATCAATCCTATTATTTGCCTCAGTGCTGGAGGCAATGATGTAGGCAAGCGTAGAAGTGAGGATTTAGTTAGAAAGTTCAGGACAGCTATAGACATGATTAGGAAGAAGGGGGGGCGCCCTGTTATATGTGGCATTTTGCCAAGAAGAGGTGTTGGTAATGAATGGTTGTCCAGAGCAATTGGTATTAATTGTTGGCTGGATAAACACTGTAAGGATAATGCAGTACCATTCATTGACAACTGGGACAACTTCTATGGCCGAAATGACATGTATGCCAGGGATGGGGTTCACTTATCCAGGGCAGGTGTGGGTTTTCTTGCTAACTCAGTTGAGGGGGTTGTTAGGACTTTGAACTAGGATTAGTTAGAGGTATGGGTTTAGAAATGATTAATAATGAGTATGGATATATTGACTTATGCTCTGATATTAAGAATCTTAATAGTAACTGTCATGGAGTAACTCTGGGTAATGATAATTTCAGAAATTGTGTAAAAACAAAGATGAATAGGAAAAATGTGCAGAAGAAAAAACATATGATGGTATTTTATGCTAACAGTCGAAGTGCAAGAAATAAAATTAATGAACTACGTTTGGTAGCATGTGCTGGGAACTTTGATATCATTGCATTAACTGAAACGTGGTATGATTTAAAGAGTCGGGATATGACTGCCGAGTGTAATATTCAGGGATTTAAGTTATTCAATGTGGATAGATGTAATGGGAAGGGGGGAGGAGTTGCATTGTATGTTCGAGAAAATATTAATTGTTGCATAAAAAAAGGTATAAAAATAGATGGAGCAGTAACAGAGTCTGTTTGGGTAGAGTTCGTGGAGGGTCAAGAAAAACTAATTCTAGGTGTAATATACCGACCTCCAGGCTTGGATCACGATAGAGGGAGACTTCTTTGGGACGAAATTGTTAGGGCTTCTGGACACAGTAACGTAGTCATAGTAGGGGATTTTAACTTTAGCCAAATTGACTGGAATTCTTTGACAGGTAATCTAGAGTCCAGTGACTTCATGGAAACAGTTCAGGACTGTTTTCTGAAACAGAGTGTAACTGAACCTACCAGGGGTAATAATTTGCTAGACCTAGTCTTGTCAAATAAGGAAACACTAGTGAATAATCTGGAGATCACTGAAGAGCTTGGCGCAAGTGATCACAAATCCATCACCTTTAGCATTAATTGGGAATGCAAGAATAATGATAATACAGTAAAAATCCCCGATTTTCGTTCTGCCGATTATAATGGACTTAGGGAACATCTGTCTAATCTTGATTGGGGTTATCTAGCTAATGATTTTATTGACGATAATCATACTTATGAATATGAAGGGATCTGCTTTTATGATTGTTTTCTTAATAATGTACACAGTGCCCAGAGTATATACATTCCCCAGAGAGAAATTAGGTCTAATAATAACGATCCCAAATGGGTTAACAGGAGGTTAAAGCATCTATTAGGGGAGAAAAGGGGAATTTATAGGCGCATCAGAAGAGGAGAGGTTAACCTTACTGACCAATATGTTCAGCTTAAAAGAGAAGTAAAAAAGGCGATTAGAAAGGCTAAACGTGACTATGAAATTAGAGTCGCTAATGAATCAAAGACTAATCCAAAGGGGTTCTTTCAAGTGTATAGGACGAAGGTGAAGGAAAAAGTAGGACCTCTGAAATCTGGGAATGGACAGCTGACGGATAATGAACTGGAAATGTGTTCCTTATTTAATGACTATTTTTTGTCAGTTTTTACACAGGAAGATGTAAATGAGATTCCAGTAATTAACAATTATTTAGTTCCTGATGAATTTAAGTTAACTAATATTACTGTCACGAGGGACATGGTTATTAAACAGATAGACAAACTGAAACAAAATAAGTCCCCGGGACCCGATGAGTTGTTTTCAAGGGTACTTAAGGAATGCAAGATGGAGCTTAGTCAGCCATTAACGAGTGTATTCACTGCGTCCATCCTTACCAGTGTTGTGCCAGAGATGTGGAAGATGGCTAATGTGGTTCCTATATTCAAATCAGGGGATAAGTCCACTCCTTCAAATTACCGTCCAATAAGCCTGACATCTATAGTGGGCAAGTTATTAGAATCAATTATAGCTGACATTATCAGAAGTCACCTTGAAGAGCATAACTTGATAAATGAATCTCAGCATGGATTCACGAGAGGTCGTTCCTGCCTGACAAACTTACTGACGTTCTTCAATAGAACATTTGAGGCAGTTGACAGTGATAAGGAATATGATATTGTTTATTTGGATTTTAGTAAAGCCTTCGACAGAGTACCTCACAAGAGACTCTTAAGAAAAGTGGCAGCTCATGGTATAGGAGGTAAAGTTCTAGCATGGATTGAGGCATGGCTTACCAATAGAAAGCAGAGAGTTACCATTAATGGAGTGAAATCTGAATGGGGATTAGTCACTAGTGGCGTTCCACAAGGATCAGTTTTAGGCCCTCTCTTGTTCATAATTTACATTAATGACCTTGATGAAGGGATTACTAGTGACATGAGTAAGTTTGCTGATGATACAAAGATAGGCCGTATAATTCACTCTGAGGAGGATATCAATGAACTCCAGGACGATTTGAACAAATTAATGTCTTGGTCTGAGAAATGGCAGATGAAGTTTAATGTGGATAAGTGTAAGGTACTTGCCCTTGGTAATGAAAATAACCCTCGAAGCTATAATCTAGGTGAAGTAGAGCTTGGTCATACAGAATGTGAAAAAGACTTGGGAGTCATGGTAAGCAGAAATCTAAAGCCAAGACAGCAGTGCCTCAGTGTGCGCAACAAGGCCAACAGATTACTTGGATTTATCTCAAGAAGTATAAGTAACAGAAGTCCAAAAGTTATTTTACAGCTCTATACATCACTAGTGAGGCCTCATTTAGATTATGCTGCTCAGTTTTGGTCCCCTTACTACAGGATGGACATAGACTCATTAGAGAACATACAGAGAAGAATGACTAAAATGATTTACTGTGTAAGGGGAGATATCATTGAAGTGTATAAGTGGATGACGGGCATAAACAAGGGAGACATTAATAAAGTACTGAGGGTGTCGAACCAGGTAAGAACCAGGAATAATGGATTTAAGTTGGATAAATTTAGATTTAGAAAGGACATAGGTAAGTACTGGTTTTCTAACAGAGTTGTAGATGCGTGGAACAGTCTTCCCAGTGGGGTGATAGAGGCTAGGACCTTGGGTAGCTTTAAGAAGAGACTGGACAAATATATGAGTGGGAGGGGCTTGGTTTGATTGGTGTTGGGGGGTGCGGGAGTTGTTTCTTGAGTAGCTTTAGGTAGATGTCGTTTTGATAAGGACCTGCCTCGTATGGGCCAGTAGGCCTTCTGCAGTGTTCCTACATTCTTATGTTCTTATGTTCTTATGTTCTCTTTCCAGTCTATATTTGTCCAACCTATTTTTATGTTACCCAAGTAATAGCTTTTATATCCTTTTACTCATGTACGAATTAATTGCTCTTCCATATTGTATTATTTTTGTTACTACTACTACTACCACTACCACTAGTGAACATCGAAATGTTACCTCACTAGTATTACACCTCACTCTGAGCCTTTATATACCCTCTGTGTCCATGTATTGTTTGTAATGGCTTGATAAAGCTCCTGGAGAGCGAAACGTTGCCACAATAAATGTCACAATAGGGAGACCTGATCGAAGTGTATAAGTGGAAGATAGGTATTAATAAAGGGGATATTAACAAGGTCTTGAGGATATCTCTCCAAGAGAGAACCCGCAGTAATGGATTTAAATTAGATAAGTTTAGATTTAGAAAGGACATAGGAAAGTATTGGTTTGGAAATAGGGTAGTTGATGAGTGGAACAGTCTACCTAGTTGGGTTATTGAGGCTAGGACTTTGGGTAGTTTCAAATTTAGGTTGGATAAGTACATGAGTGGGAGGGGTTGGATTTGAGTGGGACTTGCACATCAGAGCTTATTTCTTGGGTATCATTGAAAATTGGGTTGGTCAAATGTTTGTTAGTGGGATGAATTGTAAAGGACCTGCCTAGTATGGGCCAACAGGCCTGCTGCAGTGTTCCTCCTTTCTTATGTTCTTATGTGTTCAACACTAGTACCACTAGTGATGGTCACAGTGTCAAGTATATTGCAAGAAACCCAAAATATTTCTATTCCTACGCAAAATCCAAGCTAAGAACTACCTGTAGACCACTACTGAGAGTAGATTCCTATACTGACGATGAACAGGAAATGAGTGAAATCCTAAAAGAACAGTATGAGTCATAAGAACATAAGAACATAAGAAAGGAGGAACACTGCAGCAGGCCTGTTGGCCCATACTAGGCAGGTCCTTTACAATTCATCCCACTAACAAACATTTGACCAACCCAATTTTCAATGCTACCCAAGAAATAAGCTCTGATGTGCAAGTCCCACTCAAATCCAACCCCTCCCACTCATAAGAACATAAGAAAGGAGGAACACTGCAGCAGGCCTGTTGGCCCATACTAGGCAGGTCCTTTACAATTCATCCCACTAACAAACATTTGACCAACCCAATTTTCAATGCTACCCAAGAAATAAGCTCTGATGTGCAGGTCCCACTCAAATCCAACCCCTCCCACTCATGTACTTATCCAACCTAAATTTGAAACTACCCAAAGTCCTAGCCTCAATAACCCAACTAGGTAGACTGTTCCACTCATCAACTACCCTATTTCCAAACCAATACTTTCCTATGTCCTTTCTAAATCTAAACTTATCTAATTTAAATCCATTACTGCGGGTTCTCTCTTGGAGAGATATCCTCAAGACCTTGTTAATATCCCCTTTATTAATACCTATCTTCCACTTATACACTTCGATCAGGTCTCCCCTCATTCTTCGTCTAACAAGTGAATGTAACTTAAGAGTCTTCAATCTTTCTTCATAAGGAAGATTTCTAATGCTATGTATTAATTTAGTCATCCTACGCTGAATGTTTTCTAACGAATTTATGTCCATTCTGTAATATGGAGACCAGAATTGAGCTGCATAATCTAGGTGAGGCCTTACTAATGATGTATAAAGCTGCAGTATGACCTCTGGACTTCTGTTGCTTACACTTCTTGATATAAATCCCAGTAATCTATTTGCCTTATTACGTACGCTTAGGCATTGCTGTCTTGGTTTAAGGTTGCTGCTTACCATAACCCCCAAGTCCTTTTCGCAATCTGTATGGCTAAGTTCTACATTATTTAACTTATAAGTGCTAGGGTTATGGACACTTCCGAGCTTCAGAACCTTGCATTTATCTACATTGAACTGCATCTGCCACTTTTCTGACCAAGAGTAGAGTTTGTCTAAATCCTCCTGAAGTTCCCTAACATCTACGTTTGAATCAATTATCCTACCTATCTTCGTGTCATCGGCGAATTTGCTCATATCACTAGTAATTCCTTCATCAAGATCATTGATGATCATTTAGATTATGCTGCTCAGTTTTGGTCCCCGTACTACAGGATGGACATAGACTCATTAGAGAACATACAGAGAAGAATGACTAAAATGATTTACTGTGTAAGGAACCTCCCGTATGAAGATAGACTTAAAGCCTTAAATCTCCACTCTCTTGAGAGGCGTAGAATGAGGGGAGATATCATTGAAGTGTATAAGTGGATGACGGGCATAAACAAGGGAGACATTAATAAAGTACTGAGGGTGTCGAACCAGGTAAGAACCAGGAATAATGGATTTAAGTTGGATAAATTTAGATTTAGAAAGGACATAGGTAAGTACTGGTTTTCTAACAGAGTTGTAGATGCGTGGAACAGTCTTCCCAGTGGGGTGATAGAGGCTAGGACCTTGGGTAGCTTTAAGAAGAGACTGGACAAATATATGAGTGGGAGGGGCTGGATTTGATTGGTGTCAAGGGGTACAGGAGTTATTTCTTGAGTAGCTTTAGGTAGATGTCGTTTTGATAAGGACCTACCTCGTATGGGCCAGTAGGCCTTCTGCAGTGTTCCTACATTCTTATGTTCTTATGTTCTTATATATATTATAAACAACAACGGGCCCAAGACTGATCCCTGTGGAACGCCACTTATCACTGATCCCCACTCGGATTTAACCCCATTTATGGACACTCTTTGCTTCCTGTCTGTGAGCCATGATTCGATCCACGAGAGCACCCTTCCCCCAATGCCATGAGCTGCTACTTTCTTCAACAGTCTTTGGTGCGGAACTCTATCAAATGCCTTACTAAAATCTAAGTAAATAATATCAAATTCTTTATCGTGGTCAACAGCCTCAAAAGCTTTACTGAAGAAAGTTAATAAATTAGTTAGACAAGACCGGCCTCTTGTGAATCCATGCTGAGTATCATTAATCAAGCTATGCTTATCGAGATGGCTTCTTATAATCTCAGCTATAATTGACTCTAGTAATTTGCCTACAATTGAGGTCAGGCTTATTGGGCGGTAATTTGACGGTAACGACTTGTCCCCTGTTTTAAAAATAGGAATTACATTAGCCATCTTCCACATATCAGACATTGCACCTGTTTGAAGAGATAAATTAAAAATATTAGTTAATGGTTCACAGACTTCCATTTTGCATTCCTTTAGAACCCTTGAAAAAACCTCATCAGGACCCGGTGACTTATTTTGCTTCAGTCTGTCTATCTGCTTCACAACCATTTCTCTAGTGACTGTGATGTTACATAATTTATCTTCTTCTGATCCACTATAAAAATTAATTACCGGAATATTATTAGTGTCTTCCTGTGTAAAAACCGAGAGAAAATAATTATTTAAAATCGAGCACATTTCATTCTCTTTGTCAGTAAGATGCCCATAGTTATTTTTAAGGGGACCTATCTTATCTCTGACTTTTGTTCTATAGACCTGGAAAAAACTTTTTGGGTTAGTTTTAGAAAAACTTTTTGGGTTAGTTTTATTGTTTTATTGTTTCAGACAATGGAACAATGCTCTTCTCCAGACTGAGGGACTGTCCACCTCAAACTTTAAGGGTGATGGACTGATTACATCGTCTTCAAATATCTTCTGCTTCTATCAACTTTTCTGTACTCGACTGAAGAAGCCTACTGTGTAGGCGAAACGTTTCGAAATAAAGATACCTAACTGTTGCACATGTGTCTTACCTAACAATCTGTCGGTATTTTATACCATTTTGATGTTCATTCTGTCAGACACTGCAACACAAGGGTATCTTGGTACAGACCATCAACTTCGACAAACTCTACTAGTGAGAACGGCTGGGTTTGAGAGGGACCTGCCCTCCCAAATCAACCTACGTCTCACCTCCTGGCACTATAAAAGGCTCCATCCTGTCACTTCAACTTCATATTGTTTCAGACAATGGAACAATGCTCTTCTCCAGACTGAGGGACTGACCACCTCAAACTTTAAGGGTGATGGACTGATTACATCGTCTTCAAATATCTTCTGCTTCTATCAACTTTTCTGTACTCGACTGAAGAAGCCTACTGTGTAGGCGAAACGTTTCGAAATAAAGATACCTAACTGTTGCATATGTGTCTTACCTAACAATCTGTCGGTATTTTATACCATTTTAATGTTCATAATGTGACATTTATTGTGGCAACGTTTCGCTCTCCAGGAGCTTTATCAAGCCATTACAAACAATACATGGACACAGAGGGTATATAAAGGCTCAGAGTGAGGTGAATACTAGTGAGGTACCATTTCGATGTTCACTAGTGGTAGTAGTAGTAGTAGTAGTAGTAGTAGTGGTAGTGACAAAATTAATACAATATGGTAGAGCAATTAATTCGTACATGAGTAAAAGGATATAAAAGCTATTACTTGGGTAACATAAAAATAGGTTGGACAAATATAAACTGGAATGAGGCAGCTTGTTTCAGTGTTCACTCTCTGTGCTTTGTGTAGTATAACAGGAGAGACTATGTGATGGCAGGGTTTACTGTTTTCAGGAGGATTCTTGCTAAGACTTCGGAGATGGTGAAGCTGCCGTTGTTTTGTTTAATTGTATTCGAAACAGCGATCAGTGCTGATTCGAGGCACTTGCGTCTGCGGAAATTAGTTTCTTTGATCACTAATTGGGCGTCTCTGAATTTCATGAGATGATTGGTGGAATTTCGGTGTTGTACACAAGCGTTGTTTAAGTTGTCGTTCCTACATGCGTAAATGTGTTCATTGAGGCGGGTGTCGAGGTTTCTTGCTGTTTCACCTACGTAGATCTTGTCACAGCCTCCACAGGGTATAGTGTAAACTCCTGCATTGACTGGTTCGTGGTGCTTGGGTTTTGTCCTGGTTAGATCCTTTATTGAAGTGGTAGAAGCGATGGCGACTCTGGTGTTAGCTTGTGAAAGTACTTTTGAGACGTTTAGTGCAACCTGGCTGTTGGGAAGAATTATAACTTTGTTGGGAGCGGTGTTAATGCGTGGAGAATTGATGATCTGAAGAGCTCTTTTCTTGCAGTCTTTGATGAAAAAAGAAGGAAATTGTAACTCAGTGAATGTTCTACGACGTAAAGTCAACCAGGACCTTAATCTTCCTTTACCTCCCGGAGATTTTGTTGACTTGATTGAACTCTGTGTTAACTTCAACTGTTTTTCCTTCAATAACAAGCTCTACAAACAAACCTACGGCATGGGAATGGGGTCCCCAATAAGTGCCGTCCTAGCCAACTTATACATGGAACACCTAGAGTCCGAACACTTCGCCAACATCATCCCTTCAAGCGTCACTTGGTTACGTTACGTGGACGATGTCCTCGTAATAACTCCAAAACGTTTTGATGTACGGGATCTTCAGGCAAGGCTCAACGCAGTTGAACCAGCGATTCAGTTTACACTAGAAGAAGAGTCCAATGACAAGCTACCTTTCCTCGACGTCCTCATTCACAAAGTAGACAACAACCTAAGATTTCAAGTTTATCGGAAACCCACCAATAAAAATGATCTCACACACTTCTATTCCAGTCAAGATACCAAGACCAAAAGAGGCATCATCATCGGGTTTTTCCTAAGAGCATACCGAATTTGTAGTCCTGAGTTTCTTGACGAGGAATGTACTTACATTCACCAAACATTCACTGAGTTACAATTTCCTTCTTTTTTCATCAAAGACTGCAAGAAAAGAGCTCTTCAGATCATCAATTCTCCACGCATCAACACCGCTCCCAACAAAGTTATAATTCTTCCCAACAGCCAGGTTGCACTAAACGTCTCAAAAGTACTTTCACAAGCTAACACCAGAGTCGCCATCGCTTCTACCACTTCAATAAAGGATCTAACCAGGACAAAACCCAAGCACCACGAACCAGTCAATGCAGGAGTTTACACTATACCCTGTGGAGGCTGTGACAAGATCTACGTAGGTGAAACAGCAAGAAACCTCGACACCCGCCTCAATGAACACATATACGCATGTAGGAACGACAACTTAAACAACGCCTGTGTACAACACCGAAATTCCACCAATCATCTTATGAAATTCAGAGACGCCCAATTAGTGATAAAAGAAACGAATTTCCGCACACGCAAGTGCCTTGAATCAGCACTGATCGCTGTTTCGAATACAATTAAACAAAACAACGGCAGCTTCACCATCCTCCTGAAAACAGTAAACCCTGCCATCACATAGTCTCTCCTGTTATACTACACAAAGCACAGAGAGTGAACACTGAAACAAGCTGCCTCATTCCAGTTTATATTTGTCCAACCTATTTTTATGTTACCCAAGTAATAGCTTTTATATCCTTTTACTCATGTACGAATTAATTGCTCTACCATATTGTATTACTTTTGTCACTACCACTACTACTACTACTACTACTACTACTACCACTAGTGAACATCGAAATGGTACCTCACTAGTATTCACCTCACTCTGAGCCTTTATATACCCTCTGTGTCCATGTATTGTTTGTAATGGCTTGATAAAGCTCCTGGAGAGCGAAACGTTGCCACAATAAATGTCACATTAGTTGCACTTGTGTCCTTTTACTTTACATTATTTAACTTATAAGTGCTAGGGTTATGGACACTCCCGAGCTTCAGAACCTTGCATTTATCTACATTGAACTGCATCTGCCACTTTTCTGACCAAGAGTAGAGTTTGTCTAAATCCTCCTGAAGTTCCCTAACATCTACGTTTGAATCAATTATCCTACCTATCTTCGTGTCATCGGCGAATTTCCTCATATCACTAGTAATTCCTTCATCAAGATCATTGATATATATTATAAACAACAACGGGCCCAAGACTGATCCCTGTGGAACGCCACTTGTTACTGATCCCCACTCGGATTTAACCCCATTTATGGACACTGTTTGCTTCCTGTCTGTGAGCCATGATTCGATCCACGAGAGCACCCTTCACCCAATGCCATGAGCTGCTACTTTCTTCAACAGTCTTTGGTGCGGAACTCTATCAAATGCCTTACTAAAATCTAAGTAAATAATATCAAATTCTTTATCGTGGTCAACAGCCTCAAAAGCTTTACTGAAAAAAGTTAATAAATTACTTAGACAAGACAGGCCTCTTGTGAATCCATGCTGAGTATCATTAATCAAGCTATGCTTATCGAGATGGCTTCTTATAATTTGACCTCGATCAGGTCTTCCCTCATTCTCCGTCTAACAAGTGAATGTAACTTAAGAGTCTTCAATCTTTCTTTATAAGTAAGACCTCCAATGCTATGTATTAATTTAGTCATCCTACGCTGAATGTTTTCTAACGAATTCATGTCCATTCCGTAATATGGAGACCAGAACTGAGCTGCACAATCCAGGTGAGGCCCTACCAATGATGTACAAAGCTGCAGTACGACCTCTGGACTTCTGTTGCTTACACTTCTTGATATAAATCCCAGTAATCCATTTGCATCACTACGCACGCCCAGGAACCGCTGTCCTGGTTTAAGGCTGCTTCTCACCACTACCCCCAAGTCCTCTTTGCAATCTGTATGGTTAAGTTCCACATCATTCAACCTATAAACGCCAGGGTTATGGACACTCCCGAGCTTCAGAACCTTGCACCCATCTACATTGAACTGCATCTGCCACTTTTCTGACCAAGAACACTGTTTAAATCCCCCCGAAGTTCCCTAACATCTAAGCTTGAATCAATTATCCCACCTATCCCTGTGTCATCGGCGAATTTGCTCATATCACTAGTAACACCCTCATCAAGATCATTGATATATGTTATAAACAACAACGGGCCCAAGACTGATCCCTGTGGAACGCCACTTGTTACAGATCCCCACTCGGATTTAACCCCATTTATGGACACTCTCTGCTTCCTGTCAGTGAGCCATGACTCGATCCACGAGAGCACTTTTCCCCCAATGCCATGAGCTGCCACTTTCTTTAACAGTCTTTGGTGTGGAATTCTATCAAAAGCCTTACTAAAATCTAAGTAAATAATATCAAATTCTTTATCGTGGTCAAATGCCTAAAAAACTTTACTGAAGAAAGTTAATAAATTAGTTAGACAAGACCGGCCTCTTGTGAATCCATGCTGAGTATCATTAATCAAGCTATGCTTATCGAGATGGCTTCTTATAATCTGAGCTATAATTGACTCTAGTAATTTGCCTACAATTGAGGTCAGGCTTATTGGGCGGTAATTTGACGGTAACGACTTGTCCCCTGTTTTAAAAATAGGAATTACATTAGCCATCTTCCACATATCAGACACTACACCTGTTTGAAGAGATAAATTAAAAATATTAGTTAATGGTTCACAGACTTCCATTTTGCATTCCTTTAGAACCCTTGAAAAAACCTCATCAGGACCCGGTGACTTATTCTGCTTCACAACCATTTCACTAGTGACTATGATGTTACATAATTTATCTTCTTCTCTCCCACTATAAAAATTAATTACCGGAATATTATTAGTGTCTTCCTGTGTAAAAACCGAGAGAAAATAATTATTTAAAATCGAGCACATTTCATTCTCTTTGTCAGTAAGATGCCCATAGTTATTTTTAAGGGGACCTATCTTATCTCTGACTTTTGTTCTATATACCTGGAAAAAACTTTTTGGGTTAGTTTTAGAATCCCTAGCAACTTTAATTTCATAGTCCCTTTTAGCTTTTCTTATCCCCTTTTTAATGTCCCTCTTAGTGTCAATATACTGATTCATAAGATGACCCTCGCCTCTTTTGATACGCCTATAAATTCCTTTCTTATGCCCTAATAGATATTTCAGCCTATTATTCATCCATTTTGGGTCATTTCTATTTGATCTAATTTCTTTATAAGGGATAATTGTTCTTTGAGCAGCATGTATTGTGTTCAGAAAACTGTCATATTGATAGCTCTCTTCGTTACCCCAGTCAACAGATGATAAGTGTTCTCTAAGCCCATCGTAATCTGCTAAGCGAAAATCTGGGACTGTTACTGAGTTATCCCTACTATCATACTTCCATTCAATTCTAAATGTAATTGATTTGTGGTCGCTAGCACCCAGTTCTTCTGAAACTTCTAAATTATTAACAAGGGATTCATTGTTTGCCAGAACTAAGTCAAGCAGGTTATTACCCCTTGTAGGTTCTGTCACAAACTGCTTCAGAAAACAATCCTGAACTACTTCTAAGAAGTCGTATGATTCTAAATTCCCAGTCAAGAAATTCCAATCAATATGACTAAAGTTAAAGTCTCCTAGAATTACTACATTATCGTGCCTTGTGGCCCTAACAATTTCCTCCCATAGTAGTCTTCCCTGGTCCCTATCTAAATTTGGGTGAGGGTATATCACACCTAAAGTTAATTTTTCATGCCCCTCTGAAAATTCTATCCAAACAGACAATGTATGTGTTACTTCAGACTTAATACCCGTTTTAATGCAACAGTTCAAGCGATCTCGGACATACAATGCCACCCCACCCCCCTTCCCGATACTTCTATCTACTTGGAACAATTTGAAACCCTGAATGTGACATTCTGCAGGCATGTCCCGACTTTTTGAATTAAACCACGTCTCAGTAATGGCAAATACATCTATGTTACCTGCACTAGCAACTAGTCTCAACTCGTCCATCTTATTCCTAGCACTGCGACTAGGTAGACTGTTCCACTCATCAACTACCCTATTTCCAAACCAATACTTTCCTATGTCCTTTCTAAATCTAAACTTATCTAATTTAAATCCATTACTGCGGGTTCTCTCTTGGAGAGATATCCTCAAGACCTTGTTAATATCCCCTTTATTAATACCTATCTTCCACTTATACACTTCGATCAGGTCTCCCCTCATTCTTCGTCTAACAAGTGAATGTAACTTAAGAGTCTTCAATCTTTCTTCATAAGGAAGATTTCTAATGCTATGTATTAATTTAGTCATCCTACGCTGAATGTTTTCTAACGAATTTATGTCCATTCTGTAATATGGAGACCAGAATTGAGCTGCATAATCTCATTAGTAAGGCCTCACCTAGATTATGCAGCTCAATTCTGGTCTCCATATTACAGAATGAACATAAATTCGTTAGAAAACATTCAGCGTAGGATGACTAAATTAATACATAGCATTAGAAATCTTCCTTATGAAGAAAGATTGAAGACTCTTAAGTTACATTCACTTGTTAGACGAAGAATGAGGGGAGACCTGATCGAAGTGTATAAGTGGAAGATAGGTATTAATAAAGGGGATATTAACAAGGTCTTGAGGATATCTCTCCAAGAGAGAACCCGCAGTAATGGATTTAAATTAGATAAGTTTAGATTTAGAAAGGACATAGGAAAGTATTGGTTTGGAAATAGGGTAGTTGATGAGTGGAACAGTCTACCTAGTTGGGTTATTGAGGCTAGAACTTTGGGTAGTTTCAAATTTAGGTTGGATAAGTACATGAGTGGGAGGGGTTGGATTTGAGTGGGACTTGCACATCGGAGCTTGTTTCTTGGGTGGCATTGAGGGTTGGGGTGGGCAAATGTTTTGTTGGTGGGATGAGTTGTGAAGGACCTGCCTAGTATGGGCCAACAGGCCTGCTGCAGTGTTCCTCCTTTCTTATGTTCTTATATACTTAAGGACCCTCCTTTCTCTTTATCATTCCTGCTCCTTTCTTTTATTCCACTAAACCTATTACTGTCCTTGTCAATTAGTGCCACTGGCTTTCCGATATCCACCTCATTTTGCCTATTACTAGTTCTCCTAGTACTCATATTACTACCCTGAGACTTCACAGTTTTCCCGCAGAAACCCATACCACTAACTATTCCTAGTTTAAAGACCTAACAGCTCCCTCCACTGCGTTGGCCAGTGCTCCCACCCCACACCTAGATAAGTGAACCCCATCCCTGGCATACATGTCATTTCTGCCATAGAAGAGGTCCCAGTTGTCAATGAAAGTTACCGCATTTTCCTTACAGTATTTGTCCAGCCAGCAATTGACACCAATTGCTCTGGACAACCATTCATTTCCAACTCCTCTCCTTGGCAAAATGCCACATATGACAGGTTTCCCACCCTTCCTCCTAATTATATCTATTGCTGACCTATACTTGCTAATCAGGTCCTCACTCCTACGTCTGCCAACATCGTTGCCTCCAGCACTGAGACAGATAATAGGATTGCTCCCATTACCTCTCATGATGTCATCCAGACGGCTAACAATATCCTTCATCTGTGCCCCAGGAAAACACACACACTGCCTCCTTCTCCTGTCCTTCAAGCAGAATGCCCTATCCATGTACCTAATCTGGCTATCCCCAACAACAACAATGTTTTTACCTTCCTTTGCGTCGTCCGTCGTGATGCTCCGAGTAGTCGACTCACATTCGCCAGGTAGCATTACACCACTTGTAGAATTCGTCAAGACGTTCTCGATGGTCTTCGTTGGGGTTTCTAGGGATGTCTCACTCACGTGTGCCAATGCTTCTTTGGTGCTCGTTATGGCATTCCCAGTAGAACACTCACATTCGTCGGGTAGCACCGAGAATGGGTTGGAAGTTTCCACGGTAGTCTTCTGGTTTCTCGTTGTTTCTGCCTCTCCAACCGTTTTCTTGATCTTCAGCTTGGTTCCATGTTGCCCGGCCACTGACCAAGCTCCCCTCTTAACCTGGGGACTCACAACAGGAGGATTACTACGAATCCTCTTGTTCTCCTCCGTTAATCGCTGTATCTCCATCTTAGCAACTCTGAGCTCTTCTCTCAGCTGCTGGTAAAGTTGCTCAAGAGAGGGCATCCTGGTTCAGATTCACAGAGAGCACACAAACAGGTCTTCACAGAGCTAAGTACACATCACTGAAAAAGTACAGGAAGACATGGTATAAACCTTGGTAATAAATACCGACAAGTTGGTTTAGAAAGACACGTAAGCAAACACTATAACATTTATTAGAAAACGTTTCGGTCCTGGGACCTTGATCACTTCTAACATACATGTATGTATAATGTTTGCCAAGACCGTAGTCCTGGCATGGGCCTCAATCTTGCGATCACCCGTCTCTGGCTCCCGAGGGAGAAAGGTTTCTACAATGATGAGACACATGCTGTTCAAGCACTCTTCTGGTCAGTTCAACTGGTGCATCTCATAAGCCACTACACGGTATGTACTCCTAACTATGGACACTAGCGAGGAGGAGGATATGTCGTTATCACAGGTAACAGCTTGTCTGGTTCGTTGACTCCATGGTACACTAGTGTGGCCGCAGTCATCTCTGGTTCCTCTTCGGGAGGGAATATCACTCCTAGTTGCCTGCGGAGCGTCTCAGTAACTTCGCACTCCAGAAGATAGTGTGTTAGGGGCCGCTGGACAACGTGCTGACAGTACTGGCACATCTCCTCCTCAGCCTTGTCTACCATCATCTTGGCTGTGGGAAAGCCCAAACGAAGCCGATGGATGGCGGTACACTGCGCTCTGGACCAGCTTCTATCATATGGAGGGGGTTCTCCCTGAGTCGCTGCTCGGTACCACTGTTGAGATGGGGTATCACCTAAGACCTCCCCCATAAGTTTCATGGCTCTGGCAGCCACCAGTTTGGTCTGTCGTAGGCTGATTGGGACAGTAATCCCAACATGTGGATAGTCTGTTGCTGCCTTGGCTGCATCATCTGCCGCCTCATTTCCCCTGATGCCAGCATGGCTGGGGATCCAGTTCAATGTCGATCTGTTACCCTGAACTTCTAAGGCTGTCATTATGCTCAGGATCGAGGTGATGAGGTGAACATTGTCCTGTGGTTGAGGATGGGAGAGGGCATTGATTGCAGACGTGGAATCAACATGTATGACAGGTCGGAGTCGATGTCGTAGGGCATGTGACAATGCCTGCTGAATCGCTACCAGCTCAGCTTGAAGGATCGTGCAGTGGTCAGGGAGTCGCCAGCCTTGTGTGTGACCATTGTGGTACAGTCCAGCTGCTGCTCTCTTCCTGTCAGGGTCGACAGAACCATCTGTGAAATACACTGCACATGTACCTCCCTCTGCCAGTGCCATGCTTGTCTCAGCATGATTGCTGAGAGTGTCTTGACTGCAGAGATGCTTAGAGATGGGTAGCTGCATGATGCAAACATCAGCTGGATCTGGGTGCCAGGGAGGTGGTGGATGGTACCCAGCAACAGGAAGGTCACAACTCTTCTCAAGGAGTAGTTGTATAGGCAGCAGCTTCCGCCCAGCAGCACAAAACGAACGGATCCAGGAGTAGTCTGTGAAGAGAGTGGGATCTTGTGCCATGGTTGTCAATATCCGTCTCCTTAGTGGGGTACCTTGTTGCCTGTGCAGAATCGCGGCCACTTTGCAGGCGTTTATGTATCTTACTCTGTTAGCCAAGGAAGGAAACCGGGCCTCAGATCTGAGACATACTGTGTTGGTCCAGATGGGGGCCCCAAGCATAGTTCTTATCGCCTGATTTTGTACGACCTCCACTCTTTGCCTGCTCTGTGGGAAGAGATGAGCTAACGCCGGTGCACCGTAGTCAATGAGCGAGCGTATAGCTTGTATATAGTACAAGCGAAGTACATCTTTGCTTGCCCCTGCACGATGCCTCGTCATGGCTCTCATGGCGTTGAGTCTGAGTAGAGCACGTGACCTGACATACTCGGCCTGTTTCTGAAAGGTCAGCTTTTTATCAATGTAGATTCCCAAGTACAGGTAGGAGCCTGTCCACTCAAGTTCTATATCCTGAATACGTAATCTATTCACAGGATCTGGTCCCTTGAACATCATTGCAAGAGATTTCTCGGCCGAGATCTTGAGGCCTAGTTCCTTGCAAGACTGCGTAATTAGGTCCAAAGCTCTCTGAGCCTGTCGTTCTAAATTGCCTTTCCCATTCACTACGAGTGCAAGATCATCAGCATAGCTGAGGAGCTGTGTACCACTATGAAAGGGAAGGCTCACAAGTTCCTGCATAAGGATGTTAAACAGGGTAGGACTGAGCACACCTCCTTGTGGCGTACTGTTTTCCAGGGATTTAAAGGAAGAGTAGTGTCCCTGAAAGCTGACACAGGCCTGCCTGCCCCTAAGGTAGGACTCTATCCAGGCCAGGAGGCGTCCTTTGATTCCCTTCCGAGCTAGTATTGCCAGAATTGCTGTGGGGCTGGCTAGCTCAAATGCCTTTTCAAGGTCGAGGTAGACGACAATACTAGGTTTTTTGTTGCTGTCAGCAATCTGGCTTAGTAGATTGGTTATGCACTCTGCTGTACCCACTCCTTTGGTGAAGCCAAATATGTGATGATGAGAGGGTCCAAGTTTCCATAGGAGGCGGTTTAACACCATCCTCTCAGCAGTCTTGGCTAAGCAGCTGGTCAGCGATATGGGTCTCATACTGCCTGGGTCCTTGGGCTTTGGAATTGGTACGATGGTAGCTTTCTTCCAAGCTGCTGGGAGTGTCCTGGCCCTCCACGACTTGTTAATGACGTCTAGTATGGCCTCCCATCCACTCTGCCCAGCCCGTGCAATCATGGAGTATGTAACACCATCGATGCCCGGGGCAGTGTCACCTGTGTTCTTAATGGCACGTCGGAGTTCCAAGTCTGTGAGGTCTTCATCAGTCACATCTTCCGACTCACATGCAGCTTGTATCGTTAGCTGGCGCTGTGGCAGAAGATCCGTCTGTATATTCCGGATGTCCTGTGGGAGCTGAGTGGATGCTCCCCTGGAAGTGAAAAGCTCCACTAGTTTCTCAGCTTCCTGGGATGGGTTCGGGTGTGCTGGTGGCCTCGGCTTGCTCTTGCCAGTTGCTATGTTGAGCTTGCCCCATATCTCAGATAAGGTGGTGTGATGCCCGAATGTTGAGCACCACTCCAGCCATTTCTCAGTTTTTACTCTGAGAGAGACTCTGCGGGCATGCTGCACAATGGCTCTCAGAGTATTCCTGTTCTCTGCCGTAGGGTTACGCCTGTATAGCTTCCTAAAAGAGTTGATGCGGTGGTTCTGCTCCCGCACCTCGTCGTTGTAGAACCACCAGTCTCTTTTGTGAGTGCGTCCTGCGGACTTCTTTGGAATTGCGCACTCTGCTGCCTGGATGAGAACAGTGATTAGCTCCTGTTCAGCCGTATCACAGTCTTCAGATAGAGAGTATGTGGACCACCAGTCATGAAGATAATCCTGGAACACCTTCCAGTTGGCCCTCTTTACGTCCCATCTAGGAGGCAGCACAACTGTGGGAGGCCTGTTGATGTTGAAGGTGGTGATCACTGCAAAGTGGTCACTGACAAGGTGAGGATGGGTTTCCCATGTGGCTCCTGCTGCCAGTTGTCTTGACCCGAAGGTAAGGTCGAGGCAGCCACCCAACAGGTGTGTGGAGTCTCCATTGTTTAGCAACTTTACCTCTGGAATATCGTGTAGGAGCATTGCTATGTGTCTGCCAGCAGCATTGGTTGCTGAGTGAGAGTGCAGCATTGGGTGATGTGCGTTGAAATCTCCACCCACAATAATACACTCAGTGCGTGCTAGTGCGAGGAGCTGTGCAATGTCGAGGGTGTGTCTTGGGTTCTTGTAGATGTTATAGATGGTAATGGGCGCCCCAGGTATGTGCACAAGGATGGCCTGTACCTCGACATCCTCCCCACAGTCCACAGGGTTGGCTATAACCTCGTGAGGTATTGTATTGGATACAAATACAGCTGTGCCTCTGCAGTGAACGCCCGGGTCAGTGTGCCGAAAATACCCAGCAAAACCGGGTAGTCTTGGGCACATAGTCGGGACAGTCAGAGTTTCTTGTAGCAAGACGATATCAACCCGATCCCGAATTACTGCCTCCAGCAAGAGGTGCTGTTTGCCCCTCAGGCCCTGAATGTTCCACTGTAGGACCTTGAGGGTGTGATTTGGTACCGAGGTTATTCCATCGATGTTGTTTCCTGAGCTGGAGACTGAGTCCTGCCCGCTCTGAGAACCTGCAAATTCATGGCATCCACTGTCTCCTCTTCGGTCAGAAAGCACACTCTCAGGAGCGTACTGACCATCTGCCGGAATGCGCTCTGTTGTTCCGTGGAGTTGATTGTGTTGCAAATAAGATCTGTGAACACCTTGATGAGTGCTACGAGATCCTCCCTGGTGAGGGCCTGCTTTGGAGTTGGGTTCGAAAGAGTGGATATTACCTGGGTAATAAAGGTATAAAGACATTATATATATAGGCGGAAAGTGAGATGTGACGCACGTGACCTGAGGAATGTCATAAGAACATAAGAATGGAGGAATACTGTAGAAGGCCTACTGGCCCATGCGAGGCAGGTCCTTATCAAAACAACCTCTACCTATGATGAGGACGGGTAGACGATGAAATCATGTGACTCCTGTGTTGTTGGGTTGGTGCTGCTTAAGTATCATGTATGCCAATGTTTCTGAAATTTTTGTAGTTTCCAGTGTTGCGTTCTAGGTAGACTGTTCCACTCATCAACCACCCCATCTCCAAACCAACACTCTCCTATGTCCCTTCTAAATCTAAACTTATCCAACTTAAATCCACCACTGCGGGCTCCCTCTTGGAGAGACATCCTCAAGACCTTATTAATATAAGAACATAACATAAGAAATGAGGAACACTGCAGCAGGCCTGTTGGCCCATACTAGGCAGGTCCTTTACAATTCATCTTGCTAACAAAACATTTGCCCAACCCAATTTTCAATGCTACCCAAGAAATAAGCTCTGATGTGCAAGTCCCACTCAAATCCAACCCTTCCCACTCATGTACTTATCCAACCTAAATTTGAAACTACCCAAAGTCCTAGCCTCAATAACCCAACTAGGTAGACTGTTCCACTCATCAACTACCCTATTTCCAAACCAATACTTTCCTATGTCCTTTCTAAATCTAAACTTATCTAATTTAAATCCATTACTGCGGGTTCTCTCTTGGAGAGACATCCTCAAAACCTTATTAATATCCCCTTTATTAATACCTATCTTCCACTTATACACTTCGATCAGGTCTCCCCTCATTCTTCGTCTAACAAGTGAATGTAACTTAAGAGTTTTCAATCTTTCTTCATAAGGAAGATTTCTAATGCTATGTATTAATTTATTTCCATTAATTTAGTCATCCTACGCTGAATGTTTTCTAACGAATTTATGTCCATTCTGTAATATGGAGACCAGAATTGAGCTGCATAATCTAGGTGAGGCCTTACTGATGTATAAAGCTGCAGTATGACCTCTGGACTTCTGTTGCTTACACTTCTTGATATAAATCCCAGTAATCTATTTGCCTTATTGCGTACGCTTAGGCATTGCTGTCTTGATTTAAGATTGCTGCTCACCATAACCCCCAAGTCCTTTTCGCAATCTGTATGGCTAAGTTCTACATCATTTAACTCATAAGTGCTAGGGTTATGGACACTCCCGAGCTTCAGAACCTTGCATTTATCTATATTGAACTGCATCTGCCACTTTTCTGACCAAGAATAGAGTTTGTTTAAATCCTCCTGAAGTTCCCTAACATCTACGTTTGAATCAATTATCCTACCTATCTTTGTGTCATCGGCGAATTTGCTCATATCACTAGTAATTCCCTCATCAAGATCATTGATATATATTATAAACAACAACGGGCCCAAGACTGATCCCTGTGGAACGCCACATGTTACAGATCCCCACTCGGATTTAACCCCATTTATGGACACACACTGCTTCCTGTCAGTGAGCCATGACTCGATCCACGAGAGCACTTTTCCCCCAATGCCATGAGCTGCCACTTTGTTTAACAGTCTTTCGTGTGGAACTCTATCAAAAGCCTTACTAAAATCTAAGTAAATAATATCAAATTGTAAAGTAAAAGGACAAAAGTGCAACTAATGTGACATTTATTGTGGCAACGTTTCGCTCTCCAGGAGCTTTATCAAGCCATCCTGGAGAGCGAAACGTTGCCTCAATAAATGTCACATTAGTTGCACTTGTGTCCTTTTACTCTACATATTGTCGGTAATTCTACCAACTTTATTACAATATCAAATTCTTTATCGTGGTCAACAGCCTCAAAAGCTTTACTCAAGAAAGTTAATAAATTAGTTAGACAAGACCGGCCTCTTGTGAATCCATGCTGAGTATCATTAATCAAGCTATGCTTATCGAGATGGCTATAATTGACTCTAGTAATTTGCCTACAATTGAGGTCAGGCTTATTGGGCGGTAATTTGACGGTAACGACTTGTCCCGTTTTAAAAATAGGAATTACATTAGCCATCTTCCACATATCAGACACTACACCTGTTTGAAGTGATAAATTAAAAATATTAGTTAATGGTTCACAGAGTTCCATTTTGCATTCCTTAAGAGCCCTTGAAAAAACCTCATCAGGACCCGGTGACTTATTTTGCTTCAGTCGGTCTATCTGCTTCACTACCATTTCACTAGTGACTGTGATGTTACATAATTTATCTTCTTCTGGCCCACTATAGAAATTAATTACTTGAATGTTATTAGTGTCTTCCTGTTTAGAACCGAGAGAAAATAATTATTTAAAATCGAGCACATTTCATTCTCTTTGTCAGTAAGATGCCCATAGTTATTTTTAAGGGGACCTATCTTATCTCTGACTTTTGTTCTATATACCTGGAAAAAACTTTTTGGGTTAGTTTTAGAATCCCTAGCAACTTTAATTTCATAGTCCCTTTTAGCTTTTCTTATCCCCTTTTTAATGTCCCTCTTAATGTCTATATACTGATTCATAAGATGACACTCACCTTTTTTGATACGCCTATAAATTCCTTTCTTATGCCCTAGTAGATATTTCAGCCTATTATTCATCCATTTTGGGTCATTTCTATTTGATCTAATTTCTTTATACGGAATAAACGTTCTTTGAGCCTCATGTATAGTGTTCAGAAAACTGTCATATTGATAGCTCTCTTCGTTACCCCAGTCAACAGATGATAAGTTTTCTCTAAGCCCATCGTAATCTGCTAAGCGAAAATCTGGGACTGCTACTGAGTTATCCCTACTATCATACTTCCATTCAATGCTAAATGTAATTGATTTGTGGTCGCTAGCACCCAGTTCCTCTGAAACTTCTAAATTATTAACAAGGGATTCATTGTTTGCCAGAACTAAGTCAAGCAGGTTATTACCCCTTGTAGGTTCTGTCACAAACTGCTTCAAAAAACAATCCTGAACTGCTTCTAAGAAGTCGTATGATTCTAAATTCCCAATCAAGAAATTCCAATCAATATGACTAAAGTTAAAGTCTCCTAGAATTACTACATTATCGTGCCTTGTGGCCCTAACAATTTCCTCCCATAGTAGTCTCCCCTGGTCCCTATCTAAGTTTGTGGGACGGTATATCACACCTAGAATTAATTTTTCATGCCCCTCTGAAAATTCAATCCAAACCGACTCTGCATGTGTTACTTCAAACTTAATACCCATTTTTATGCAACAGTTCAAGCGATCTCGGACATACAATGCCACACCACCCCCCTTTCCGACAATTTCTGTCTACTTGGAACAATTTAAAACCCTGAATGTGACATTCCGCAGGCATGTCCCGACTTTTTGAATTAAACCACGTCTCAGTTAAGGCAAATACATCAATGTTACCTGCACTAGCAACTAGTCTCAACTCGTCCATCTTATTCCTAGCACTGCGACTATTTGTGTAATATATAAAGACCCTCCTCTGTCTTTACCCTTCCTGCTCCTTTCTGTTATTCCACTAAACCTATTACTGTCCTTGTCAATTAGTGCCACTGGCTTTCCAATATCCACCTCATTTTGCCTATTACTAGTTCTCCTAGTACTCATATTACTACACTGCGACTTGACTGTTTTCCCGCCAAAACCCATGCCACTAACTATTCCTAGTTTAAAGATCTAACAGCTCCCTCCACTGCAGTTGCCAGTGCTCCCACCCCAGACCTAGATAAGTGAACCCCATCCCTGGCATACATGTCATTTCTGCCATAGAAGAGGTCCCAGTTGTCAATGAATGTTACCGCATTTTCCTTACAGTATTTGTCCAGCCAGCAATTGACACCAATTGCCCTGGACAACCATTCATTTCCAACTCCTCTCCTTGGCAAAATACCACATATGACAGGGTTCCCACCCTTCCTCCTAATTATTTCTATTGCTGACCTATACCTGCTAATCACGTCTTCACTCCTACGTCTGCCAACATCGTTGCCTCCAGCACTGAGACAGATAATAGGATTGCTCCCATTACCTCTCATGATGTCATCCAGACGGCTAACAATATCCTCCATCCCAGCACCAGGAAAGCAAACTCTCTGTCTCCTACTCCTGTCCTTCAAGCAGAACGTCCTATCCATATACCTAACTTGGCTATCCCCAACAACAATAATATTCTTACCTTCCTTGGTGTCGTTCGTTGTGACGTTCCCAGTAGTCGACTCACATTCGTCGGGTAGCACTGAGAATGTATTAAATGTTTCCACAACAGTTTCCACGGCAGTCTCTTTCTTCTTCATCGTTTCTACCTTTCCATTCGTCTTCTTGATCGTCAACTTCGTTCCCTGCTGTCCAGCCACGAACCAGTTTCCTTTCTTGACCTGAAGACTCAAAACAGGAGGACTACTACGAAACTTCTTCTTTTCCTCGGTCAGTCGCTGAATCTCCATCTTCGGCATCCTCAGTTCTTCCTTAAGCTGTTGGTCAAGTTGCTCGATGGAGGGCATCTTACTTCAATTCGTAGAGAGCGCGCAAACAGGTCTTCACAGAGCTAAGTACACGTCACCACTTATACACCTCGATCAGGTCTTCCCTCATTCTCCGTCTAACAAGTGAATGTAACTTAAGAGTCTTCAATCTTTCTTTATAAGTAAGACCTCCAATGCTATGTATTAATTTAGTCATCCTACGCTGAATGTTTTCTAACGAATTCATGTCCATTCCGTAATATGGAGACCAGAACTGAGCTGCACAATCCAGGTGAGGCCCTACCAATGATGTACAAAGCTGCAGTACGACCTCTGGACTTCTGTTGCTTACACTTCTTGATATAAATCCCAGTAATCCATTTGCATCACTACGCACGCCCAGGAACCGCTGTCCTGGTTTAAGGCTGCTTCTCACCACTACCCCCAAGTCCTCTTTGCAATCTGTATGGTTAAGTTCCACATCATTCAACCTATAAACGCCAGGGTTATGGACACTCCCGAGCTTCAGAACCTTGCACCCATCTACATTGAACTGCATCTGCCACTTTTCTGACCAAGAACACTGTTTAAATCCCCCCGAAGTTCCCTAACATCTAAGCTTGAATCAATTATCCCACCTATCCCTGTGTCATCGGCGAATTTGCTCATATCACTAGTAACACCCTCATCAAGATCATTGATATATGTTATAAACAACAACGGGCCCAAGACTGATCCCTGTGGAACGCCACTTGTTACAGATCCCCACTCGGATTTAACCCCATTTATGGACACTCTCTGCTTCCTGTCAGTGAGCCATGACTCGATCCACGAGAGCACTTTTCCCCCAATGCCATGAGCTGCCACTTTCTTTAACAGTCTTTGGTGTGGAATTCTATCAAAAGCCTTACTAAAATCTAAGTAAATAATATCAAATTCTTTATCGTGGTCAAATGCCTAAAAAACTTTACTGAAGAAAGTTAATAAATTAGTTAGACAAGACCGGCCTCTTGTGAATCCATGCTGAGTATCATTAATCAAGCTATGCTTATCGAGATGGCTTCTTATAATCTGAGCTATAATTGACTCTAGTAATTTGCCTACAATTGAGGTCAGGCTTATTGGGCGGTAATTTGACGGTAACGACTTGTCCCCTGTTTTAAAAATAGGAATTACATTAGCCATCTTCCACATATCAGACACTACACCTGTTTGAAGAGATAAATTAAAAATATTAGTTAATGGTTCACAGAGTTCCATTATGCATTCCTTAAGAACCCTTGAAAAAACTTCATCAGGACCCGGTGACTTATTTTGCTTCAGTCGGTCTATCTGCTTCACTACCATTTCACTAGTGACTGTGATGTTACATAATTTATCTTCTTCTGGCCCACTATAAAAATTAATTACTGGAATATTATTAGTGTCTTCCTGTGTAAAAACCGAGAGAAAATAATTATTTAAAATCGAGCACATTTCATTCTCTTTGTCAGTAAGATGCCCATAGTTATTTTTAAGGGGACCTATCTTATCTCTAACTTTTGTTCTATATACCTGGAAAAAACTTTTTGGGTTAGTTTTAGAATCCCTAGCAACTTTAATTTCATAGTCCCTTTTAGCTTTTCTTATCCCCCTTTTTAATGTCCCTCTTAATGTCAATATACTGATTCATAAGATGACCCTCACCTCTTTTGATACGCCTATAAATTCCTTTCTTATGCCCTAATAGATATTTCAGCCTATTATTCATCCATTTTGGGTCATTTCTATTTGATCTAATTTCTTTATATGGGATAAACGTTCTTTGAACAGCATGTATAGTGTTCAGAAAACTGTCATATTGATAGCTCTCTTCGTTACCCCAGTCATCAGATGATAAGTGTTCTCTAAGCCCATCGTAATCTGCTAAGCGAAAATCTGGGACAGTTACTGAGTTATCCCTACTATCATACTTCCATTCAATTCTAAATGTAATTGATTTGTGGTCGCTAGCACCCAGTTCCTCTGAAACTTCGAAATTATTAACAAAGGATTCATTGTTTGCCAGAACTAAGTCAAGCAGGTTATTACCCCTTGTAGGTTCTGTCACAAACTGCTTCAAAAAACAATCCTGAACTATGTTAAGGCACTTGTGCAACATCTGGTTATCTTTATTGTAAACGTTTCGCCATCCATCTTTTGTATATAGTTCTTCTGTTTTGTAATTATGTCCAAGAATTTGTATTGATAAAGCCACTGGATGGCGAAACGTTTACAATAAAGATAACCAGATGTTGCACAAGTGTCTTAACTTTCATCTTGTCGGTATTGTATACCTGTCTTGCACAATCCTGAACTACTCCTAAGAAATCTTATGATTCTAAATTCCCAGTCAAGAAATTCCAATCAATATGACTAAAGTTAAAGTCTCCTAGAATTACTACATAATCGTGCCTTGTGGCCCTAACAATTTCCTCCCATAGTAGTCTCCCTTGGTCCCTATATAAGAAAGACATAAGAAAGAAGGATCACTGCAACAGGCCTACTGGCCTATGCGAGGCAGGTCCAATTCTCCCACCGGCTTCAGCCAATGCATTGACCTAGTCAGGTCAGTCACGTCACCTAAAGGAGAAGCACGGCATCCGACCTAGTAGCACAAGCTAGTTAGGTCCAACTCACACCCACCCACATCCACTCGTGTATTTATCCAACCTATTTTTAAAACTACACATCGTCTTAGCATCTATGACGGTACTCGGGAGTTTTTTTCCATTCATCCACAACTCTATTACCAAACCAGTGCTTTCCTATATCCTTCCTGAATCTGAATTTTTCCAATTTAAAACCATTGATGCGAGTCCTGTCTATGTTAGATATTTTTAGCACGCTATTTACATCCCCTTTATTAATTCCTGTTTTCCATTTATGCACCTCAATCATACCCCCCCCCCCCCTAATTCTACGCCTTTCTAGAGAGTGCAAGTTCAGGACACTCAGTCTATCCTCATAGGGAAGATTTCTGATACATGGGATCAACTTTGTCATCCTCCTTTGTACTTTTTCCAGTGCATTTATATCCATTCTGTAATACGGTGACCAAAACTGTGCAGCATAATCTAAATAAAGCCTAACCAAAGATATATAGAGTTGAAGAACAGCCTGAGGACTTCTATTATTTATACTTCTTGCTATGAAGCCAACGATCCTGTTAGTTTTATTGTGAACACTTATGCTCTGTCTTGGTTTTAGATTATTGCTAACCAGAACTCCTAAATCTTTTTCGCAATCAGTAATATTAAGATCTACATTATTTAGTTTATATGTGGCATGGTTATTTTCCTGTCCAACATTTAGAACTTTTCATTTGTCTATATTAAACTGCATCTGCCACTTCTCCGACCACTGCATCAGTCTATTCAAATCATCCTGGAGTGCTCTAATGTCCTAATTAGAGTGAAGTGGATGGCCTATTTTGGTGTCAGCAAATTTGCTTTTGTCGCTATTTATTCCCTCATCTGTCATTTATGGAGATTGTGAAGAACAAGGGGCCTTGTGGAACACCGCTTGTGATGTGCCCCCTTCTGAATTCTCCCCATTTATGCCAACTCTCTGCTGCCTTATTTGTCAACCATGCCTCTACCCAGGGAAAAAATTTCTCCTATTCAGTGTGCCTTAAGTTGTCTCAACAGCCTCTGATGTGGAACTCTATCGAAAGCCTTACTGAAGTCCATATACACAATATCATGTTCAATACCATGATCTACCTCAAATACCGTAGTGAAGAAAGTTAGTAAATTCGTAAGACAGGAATGCTCCTTTGTAAAACCGTGCTGAGATTCATTAATAAATTTATGTCTTTCAAGATGGCTGCGAATTGCTTCGGCAATTATTGATTCCATAAATTTACCAACTATGGAGGTAAGGCTTATTGGTCTATAGTTCGAAGCTAAGTACCTGTGCGCCGGCCTTGTAAATAGGTATTATATTTGCCATTTTCCACTTATCAGGCACTATGCCAGTTTGTAGTGATATATTGAAAAGATTAGCCCAAGGTTTGCTAAGTTCCTCTTTACATTTCTTTAAAACCCTAGCAAACAGTTCATCAGGGCCTGGGGATTTGTTAGGTTTTAATTTCTCTATTTGTCTGGGGATGATATCACTTGTTACCCTGATCGTGCATAGTTTATTATCCTTTAATTGACTATTATCGCTAGTATCCTCCTGTGTAAAAACTGAGAGGAAGTAGGTATTGAAAAGTTCACACATTTCCTTATCACTGTCAGTGATCTGACCTGGCTTACTCTCAAGTGGGTCTGTCTTGTCCCTAATCTTACTTCTGTATACCTGAAAGAGCCCTTTTTGGTTAGTCTTCGAATCCCTTGCGACTTTAGCCTCATAATCCCTTTTCGCTTTTCTTATTCCTTTTTTTTATTTCTCTCTTTAATTGAATATATTGATTTCTTAACTGCCCATCTCCTCTTTTGATACGCCTGTATATGCCTCTCTTTTGACCAGTGAGATGTTTTAATCTATTGTTTATCCATTTGGGATCATTTTTGTTAGATCTAATTTCCCTACTCGGGACAAAAGTCGTTCTGAAATACGTCATATTGGCAACCAACTCTATCTACCTGACACATAGTGAGGTCGACCCAATTTAGCCCACCCAGGTAATTTCTCATACCTATGAACTCGGCCAAGCGAAATTCTGGGGCAGCGACTTGGCAAGAACCAAGTCAAGCAGGTTGTTTCCTCTAGTTGGTTCTGTCACAAACTGTTTTAAAAAGCAATCCTGAACCGTATCAAGAAAGTCACTAGGCTCAAAATTTCCTGTCACATTGTTCCAATCAATTTGCTTAAAGTTAAAATCTCCCATTAACACAACATTTTCATATCTAGATGCCTTATGAATTTCGTCTGCTTACTGCACTGTTTATCAAGTTTGGGGGCCTATAAATCACACCCAAAATTAATTTTTCACAACCTTCGAAAAAATGGTGATCTTCTCTGATCATAGTCATCATGAGTGGTCAGTGGTTAGTCGTCATGTGAGGTCAAAGACCCTGAGCTGCTTTGGGGATTAGTGTGGACGGTTACAAAGCCATGGCTTACTTTTGCACGGTTTTAAGATCTGAGGTTCGGGTGTTGAACGAGGAAGTCCTGCTTCTCCAGGAGGAGATTAGGAGGCTGAAGGTCCACCTCTGGGAGAGTGCGAGGTGGCTGGAGTGGTTGAGGGGAATGAGGCTTCTAGCAGTGAGGTGCAGTCTGTCACTCGCTGCGAGGAGGATGTCTGTGGGATGGTAGTAACGGCTAACAGCAGAGAGGTGCAGTCCAGCACCTACTACAAGTGGCGAGTGGTTCCGAGTAATGGGAGGAGCATCAAAATAAGGATGAATGTACTTAAGTGGATAGTGAAGGTAAGGGTACTTCTGCCCCTGCTAATAGAGGTAAGCGTATTCCTGTGGTTGGTGACTCTCAGGTATGATATATGGACCATGCTGTCTGTAATAGGAATGAGAAGATGAGAGACAGAGTGTGCTTCCCTGGAGCTGGTGTTGGTGACATAGTCAACAGGTTGGATAATATCATGTCAGATAATGGGACCAAGCCCATTATCTGTCTCAGTACTGGTGGAAATGATACTGGGAACGGTAGGAGAGAAGAGCTGCTAGATAAGTACAGGTCAGCTATAGATTTAATTAAGTCTAAGTGAGGGGTCCCAATCATATGTAGCATCTTGCCTAGAAGGGGAGTGAGCAATGAATGGTTTTCTAGGGCAATTGATATAAATTACTGGCTAGACAGATACTGCAAGGAACTTGCAATCCCATTAATTGATAGCTGGAACAACTTTTATGGCAAACAAGATATGTAGGCAACGGATGGGGCACATCTCTCTGGGGCTGGGGTGGTAGCACTTGCAAACTCGATTGAGAGGGCCATTGCTGAAATGCCTAGGATTTTAAACTGATAGAAGATAGAGGTATGGGTGTGTGTGGGAAACAGGCAGGTTGCAACACTAAGGTTGAAAACAGTAAATGTATAAAAGACATTCATCATGAAGTTATAATAAAGACAATAGATCAGGTCAGCAAAAAAGGGGGACAGCAGAGGACAGCAAGGGACTAGCTCCCTTAAGGTTTACTATACTAATAGCAGGAGTGTAAGAAATAAGATAGATGAGCTAAGATTAATTGTAAGTGCAGGAAACAGATATTATTGCTATAACAGAGACCTGGCTCAATCTGAAAGAGAGATGCCTTCTGAATGTCACATACGAGGCTATAAATTATTCCACACTGACAGGGTCAACGGGAAGGGTGGTGGAGTAGCAATGTATGTCAGACAGTTTAAATTGTTGTTAGACAAGATATAAAATTAGAAGTGTCAGCTTCTCGAGGGCCGTGAAAAACTAATTTTGAGTGTGATTTACAGGGCCCAAAATCTTGATAGGGAGTGCAGTAAACTTCTATGGGACGAACTTTGTAAGGCATCTACATACGAAAATGTTGTGCTAATGGGAGATTTCAACTATAGACAGATTGACTGGAGCAATTTGACAGGAAATCTAGAGTCAGGAGACTTTCTTGATACGATTCAGGATTGTTTTAAAAACAGTTTGACAAAACCAACTAGAGGAAATAACCTGCTTGACTTGGTTCTTGCCAGCAGAGAAACACTAGCTAATAATCTTGAGGTTAATGATGAGCTTGGGGAAAGTGATCACAAATCACTCAGTTTTAATATATAATGGAATTCCCCAATAATGGCAATCAAATCTCTGTCCCTGACTTCCGCTTGGCTGATTTCATAGGACTGAAAAATTACTTGGGTGGGCTGAACTGGGATGACCTGAATATGGGTCAGGTAGGTGGTGATGATTGCCGATATGACTTTTCCATGGCATAGTTCTAGCTGCTCAGGCAATTTATATTCCAAATAGGGAAATCAGATCAAACAAAAATGATCCTAAATGGACGAACAATAGATTGAAACATCTAATTGGTCAAAAGAGAGGCATATATAGGCAGATCAAAAGAGGAGAGGGGCAATTAAGAAATCAATATATTCAGTTAAAGAGAGAAATAAGAAGGGGAGTAAGAAAAGCAAAAAGAGATTATGAGGCTAAAGTTCAAGAGAATCGAAGACTAACCCAAAAGGATTCTTTCAGGTATACAGAAGTAAGATCACGGACAAGATAGGCCCACTCAAAAGATTCTCGGGTCAGCTTACGGGCAGGGATAAGGAAATGTGTAGAATTTTTAACACATACTTCCTCTCAGTTTTTACACAGGTAGATACTAGTGATATTCCAGAAATAATAAATTATGTGGAACAGGACGATAATAAACTATGCACGATTAGGGTCACAAGTGACATGGTCCTCAGGCAAATAGATAAATTAAAACCTAACAGATCCCCAGGCCCTGATGAACTGTACGCAAGGGTTCTAAAGGAATGTAAAGAGGAGCTTAGCAAACCTTTGACAAATCTTTTCAACATATCACTACAAACTGGCATGGTGCCAGATAAGTGGAAAATGGCAAATGTGATACCTATTTTGAAAGCAGCTGACAGGTCCTTTGAACTATAGACCAATAAGCCTAACCTCCTCAGTGAGAAAATTTATGGAATCAATAATTGCCGAGGCTGTTCGTAGCCACCTTGAAAAGCATAAATTAATCAACGAATCTCAGCATGGTTTTACAAAGGGGCGTTCCTGCCTTACGAACTTATTAACTTTTTTCACTAAGGTATTTGAGGAGGTAGATCATGGTAATGAATATGATATTGTGTATATAGACTAAAACGTAGTGTAGTGTTAAAAATTGGTTAGATAAATACATGAGTGGGTGTGAGTTGGACCTGATTAGCTTGTGCTATTGGGTCAGTTGCCGTGTTCCTTCCTTAAGTGAATGTGACCTACTCTGACTAGGTTTGGTGCATTGGCTTAAGCCGGTAGGAGACTTGGACCTGCCTCGCATGGGCCAATAGGCCTGCTGCAGTGTTCCCTTTTTTCTTATATCCTTATGATGGTGATTTTCTCTGATCAGTCACCATGATGGTGATCTTCTCTGATCATCAGTCACCATGATGGTGATCTCTGATCATCAGCCACCATGATGATTCTCACCATCAGTCACCGTGATGATAATCATCAGTCACCATGATAGTGATCTATGATTATCAATCACCATGATGGTGATCTTTTATGATCATCAGTCACCATGATGGTGATCTATGATCATCAGTCACCATGATGGTGATCTATGATCATCAGTCACCATGATAGTGTCTTTATATATGCTTCTAAACTGTTGTATCTGGGCACCTCTGCAAAAACAATGATTATGTGTGAGTGAGGTGAAAGTGTTGAATGATGATGAAAGTATTTTCTTTTTGGGTCACCCTGCCTAGATGGGAGACAGCCGACTTGTTGAATATATATATATATATATATATATATATATATATATATATATATATATATATATATTATCACACTGGCCGATTCCCACCAAGGCAGGGTGGCCCGAAAAAGAAAAACTTTCACCATCATTCACTCCATCACTGTCTTGCCAGAAGGGTGCTTTACACTACAGTTTTTAAACTGCAACATTAACACCCCTCCTTCAGAGTGCAGGCACTGTACTTCCCCTCTCCAGGACTCAAGTCCGGCCTGCCGGTTTCCCTGAACCCCTTCATAAATGTTACTTTGCTCACACTCCAACAGCACGTCAAGTATTAAAAACCATTTGTCTCCATTCACTCCTACCAAACACGCTCACGCATGCCTGCTGGAAGTCCAAGCCCCTCGCACACAAAACCTCCTTTGCCCCCTCCCTCCAACCTTTCCTAGGCCCACCCCTACCCCGCCTTCCTTCCACTACAGACTGATACACTCTTGAAGTTATTCTGTTTCGCTCCATTCTCTCCACATGTCCGAACCACCTCAACAACCCTTCCTCAGCCCTCTGGACAACAGTTTTGGTAATCCCGTACCTCCTCCTAACTTCCAAACTACGAATTCTCTGCATTATATTCACACCACACATTGCTCTCAGACATGACATCTCCACTGCCTCCAGCCTTCTCCTCGCTGCAACATTCATCACCCATGCTTCACACCCATATAAGAGCGTTGGTAAAACTATACTCTCATACATTCCCCTCTTTGCCTCCAAGGACAAAGTTCTTTGTCTCCACAGACTCCTAAGTGCACCACTCACCCTTTTCCCCTCATCAATTCTATGATTCACCTCATCTTTCATAGACCCATCCGCTGACACGTCCACTCCCAAATATCTGAATACATTCACCTCCTCCTTACTCTCTCCCTCCAATCTGATATCCAATCTTTCATCACCTAATTTTTTTGTTATCCTCATAACCTTACTCTTTCCTGTATTCACTTTCAATTTCTTCTTTTGCACACCCTACCAAATTCATCCACCAATCTCTGCAACTTCTCTTCAGAATCTCCCAAGAGCACATTGTCATCAGCAAAGAGCAACTGTGACAACTCCCACTTTATGTGTGATTCTTTATCTTTTAACTCCACGCCTCTTGCCAAGACCCTCGCATTTACTTCTCTTACAACCCCATCTATAAATATATTAAACAACCACGGTGAAATCACACATCCTTGTCTAAGGCCTACTTTTACTGAGAAATAATTTCCCTCTTTCCTACATACTCTAACTTGAGCCTCACTATCCTCGTAAAAACTCTTCACTGCTTTCAGTAACCTACCTCCTACACCATACACCTGCAACATCTGCCACATTGCCCCCCTATCCACCCTGTCATACGCCTTTTCCAAATCCATAAATGCCACAAAGACCTCTTTAGCCTTATCTAAATACTGTTCACTTATATGTTTCACTGTAAACACCTGGTCCACACACCCCCTACCTTTCCTAAAGCCTCCTTGTTCATCTGCTATCCTATTCTCCGTCTTACTCTTAATTCTTTCAATAATAACTCTACCATACACTTTGCCAGGTATACTCAACAGACTTATCCCCCTATAATTTTTGCACTGTCTTTTATCCCCTTTGCTTTTATACAAAGGAACTATGCATGCTCTCTGCCAATCCCTAGGTACCTTACCCTCTTCCATACATTTATTAAATAATTGCACCAACCACTCCAAAACTATATCCCCACCTGCTTTTAACATTTCTATCTTTATCCCTTCAATCCTGGCTGCCTTATCCCCTTTCATTTTACCTACTGCCTCACGAACTTCCCCCACACTCACAACTGGCTCTTCCTCACTCCTACGAGATGTTGTTCCTCTTTGCCCTATACACGAAATCACAGCTTCCCTATCTTCATCAACATTTAACATATATATATATATATATATATATATATATATATATATATATATATATATATATATATATATATATATATATATATATATATATGTATGTCGTGCCGAATAGGCAGAACTTGCGATCTTGGCTTAAATAGCAACGTTCATCTTGCCATATAGGACAAGTAAAAATTTGTGTATGCAATAATTTCGCCAAAATCATTCTGAACCTAACGAAAAAAATATGTTTCACTGCGTTTGTTTAGTATTAAATTATTGTAAACAAATCTAAAATATATTTAGCAGGGTTAGGCTAAAATAAATTGCGCTTGTTATAATAAGGTTAGGTAAGTTTTCTAAGTTCCTTTTGGTGCAGAATTATAAATTTTTACATCAACATTAATGAAAAAAAATATATCTTTAAACGTATAAAAGAAAATTTTAGAAAGGACTTAATTTTAAATGAGTTCTTGCTAATTGACCAGTTTTACATATTCGGCACGACATATATACATATATACATATACATATATATATATATATATATATATATATATATATATATATATATATATATAAATATATATATATATATAAACTAGCTTCCTTTCCTTCACTCTTGTGTGTGTCTAGTTAATGGCCCAAGTCGGACCGAAACGTCTTCATAAGTATCAGTTTCCTTTGCTAGATTTTGTCACAGTGAATGCCATGTTATTTTCTACTGCCTGCTAGAAAACGTCACTTATATCCTCTTATATTACTTCAGTGTCTTCTACTGAGGATGATTTCTTGTTTATTTTCGTGTCATCCAGAGATGAAGGTTAGAAGCTGTGGCGAGTGTTTTTATCGGTACTGTGGCACCAAAATTGCCCAGGACCGCCCTTTAGGTACTAAGCTCTTCTCTTTGCTGCAGTTGTATTTTGTTTTGTTTACTTCTATGTTTTCTGTTTGTCAGAAAGTTGAATATCTATCTGCCTACTTTCCTCGTTATACGAATTGGCCTCATTTTGTGTGTAATCTCCTCACGATTGGATCTGTCAAATGCTTTCGCAGAATCCGTGTAGACTCATCTGTATTTTTTTATTTTCTTTTAAGGCATGATCATTCCCCTCTAAATCCAAGTTGGTTCAGATACTACAAAATATGTTCTTCCACATAAATCGTAATTTGACTTCTCTTCGCCCTTTTTAAGACCTTGATGTGTGATGATAGTGCTACTGGCCAGTATTTTATTGTCAGGGCTCTACTGCCTTATTTGTCAAGGAGAGACCCCTCAGGGAAGGTTCCTTGATGTTGGTGAGGGGCTCTTGATTTAGGGAATTGGATCTGTGCTCCAGTTCTCCGAATTAAGCCTGAATGCCTTCCACATCCCTCCCCCCAGGCGCTGTATAATCCTACGGGTTTAGCGCTTCCCCTTGATTATAATAATAATGTCAAGGAGAGTTGTGTCTGCACTATGCAAGTGTGCCGGTATTTATCCTTTACCGAGTGCTGGTGGTATTTCTTCCTTGTTTATAAACAACGACCACTATGAATCTTGACATACAGACATTAATCATATAACTGTATCATCATTGCAGAAAGTATTCACTAGAATTTGTATGAGTATGTCCCCCATCCATTTATTTATTTTTGTACCCCCACACATACTCTGGCATACCAACAAATATGTAGGTGTCTTGTAAAGGGAACTTGATAAGTTCCTCATATAAATTGCTTGTCGCTTGGGCTGCGGTGATTATGTTCAGCAGTCTGTTGTGAGCACTAGCCTCCTAATCAATTAGTTCATTAAAAACGAGGTCTTGTATGGGACAGGGCCATGAAGGCCATGACCCTGAAATCTGTTATAGGATTGATTTTCCTTCGCTAGCTAAATTATGTAAAGCAGTAAGAGGAGTGCAGGCAATGATACTTGACAGAGACTACATGTCACCTGTCTCCACTCTGGATACATCCCAGATCACTAGAGTTAGATATCCTCTCTCTATTTAGTGGAACAGAGGATCGAGCCTCCACCAGTGCTTGCACTGAATGATTTACACAGGTGTAGAGCTTCTCATAGTGACTAAACCCTTGATATAATTGACTAATAATAGGGTTTGAGTGTGTAGATGATAATGACAGTTGTGGTGGACAGAGAAGATTGTCTTATGATGGTAACAATACCGACACTTCTGTAACCACAAGAATTTGTACATTGTTTCTGAAGGATTTCGTCCCGTATTGCTGAAGCCCGTTATACTGAGGTCCGTTATATTAACCATTATACTCGCTGAGTTGCGTTTGCGAGTTGCAGTTTTGGAGGCCATTTCTCTGCTGTTGTCCCTACCTCCTAGACTACTTCGGTAGACATTATTCTTGTGTGTGTGTGTGTGTGTGTGTGTGTGTGTGTGTGTGTGTGTGTGTGTGTGTGTGTGTGTGTGTGTGTGTGTGTGTGTGTGTTTGTGTGCGCGTGCGTGCGTGCGTGCGTACGAGTGCGTCCGCTCGTGCGTGTTCATTCTCACCGCTTTGCATTTGCGGGTTGGATACTGAGTGTACCCACCACTGCTTCATCCAAGTCATTCAGCCACCTTGAGATTAAAAATATATTTCCTTACATCCCTATGACCCGCCTGCTTCTTCAGGTCAATAATTTGTTCTAATGCTAGTCTGACGTTTGCTAATCTTGCATGTGGTACTGCTGCTGTTTTATGTTTTATGGGGAATTCTGGCGATAGCTAGGTGTTACATGCACCAGCAGGTCCTTATCACTCACTGATATTTGCAGCTTCTCTCCTCCCATGCTGCACTTTGTGCCTCTCCTTATTTACTTGCATTTACTTGGGTTGAACCTGAGAAGATACTATTTGACCTCATCAGCAGTCTTGTGAGGTCTCTCTTGAGTTTATCACTGTCCTTATTCTTTTTTTATTAATTTTACATCGTTAACAAACAGTGACAAGTAGGACTCAGTCCTCTTTGGTAGGTCATTGATGAGTTAATATACTTTAGTGGTCCTAACACAGATCCTTCTAGAATGCACTCGTTACTCTACCTTTTGTCCTCTGGGTACACTTTGACCCACTGGAGCACTCTGCCTCTTAACACTGCTTGTTCCTCAAATTTCTGGACTAATCTCTGGTATGGTGCTGTATTAAATGCTTTTCTACAGTCCAAGAAAATGCATTCCACCCAACCCTGTCTTTGTTATTTTATTACTGTGATTCTGTCATAGAATTCCATCAAATTCGTAAGACAGGATTTTTCATCTCTAAATTTATGCTGTTTTTTCGTAAAAAAAATCGTGTCTCTAAGTGTCCCAATATTCCTTTTCGTACTTTTGTACTTCCGAGAGTATGCATGTTAAAGATACTAACTTTTAATTCAGGGTCTCTTGTCTATCTCCTTTTTTATACATATAGGAACTGTATTCGCAATTTTCAAATTTTCTAGCAGCTGTCCTAACTAGAGAGATTGGTTAATGCCTTTGCTATTGGGTCACACGGTTGCTTTATTTTTTCTCTCAGTAGCCATTACTTTCGTAATGGCTACTTTCGTTACATCCAACTATTGTAGGAGTTTCAGCACTTCTTTTATTGTGTTATTCAGTATCTGTTGGTTTGTTCTGTCTACAGTGCCTTATGGTTGTTCTGGACTTTTTCCTGTGAAGACTTTGAGTCTTTTGCTGCACACTTCTGTTTTTCATTCTCTGTTAGTGTCCCTTTCCCCTTCCTCAGCCTTATCATTTGCTCCTTAACAGTTTTTTTTTCTTATGTGTGTCTGGAATAATTTTCGTTGTGTTTTGGCCTTTGACATTATATCGTTTTCAAACTTTCTTTCAGCGTCCTTTCTTGTTTTTGCACATTTGTTTCTGGCTCTCCTGATTGTTTCTCAGTTTTCTGTATTTTAATTTGCTCTATAAAGAACAAAAAGACAATACCTGGAACGAAGCACAAATGAACGTCGTTGTAAGCTTCTTCTATGTGCGGGTTATGTGTGTAATTTGCTTTATATTTTCTCAATACCTCCTGCTCCTCCATTTAGCCTCTCTGCATTTTTGGTTAAACCATGATAATCTCTCATTGTTTTTGCTGCTTCTTTTCTTCATGCTTTTTCTGAATCTCACCTTGATCTCTTGGCACTTTGACTCTGTTGCCTCCATCATGTACAGTTTTGCCTTTCACTTCCCTTTCCCATTCCATTTCACCCAGTAAAAATCTGATGCCATTATTGTCCCCTTTCTGTAGTCTCATTTTCTGTTATTTGCTTCTTCCTTTTTTTTTTCTCCGTTCCCCTTCCAATGAGTAATTACTTTCCGCTATGGCATATTTATTTAATGTGAGAACTAGATCAAGTGCTGCTGACTCATCTTGCACCCTCATTTTTATTTATTGGCTCGGAAAGTTTTTCAAAATTGTGTCCATAATATTCGCTCTTCTTGTTTCTGGTCCTCCATGGAAGGTCGCAATTTCCCGGTCACACTCCTTGTGGTTAAAGTTACTTAGTACAAGTTCAACTTTATATATATATATATATATATATATATATATATATATATATATATATATATATATATGTCGTGCCGAATAGGCAGAACTTGCCATCTTGGCTTAAATAGCAACGTTCATCTTGCCATATAGGACAAGTGAAAATTTGTGTATGCAATAATTTCGCCAAAATCATTCTGAACCTAACGAAAAAAATATATTTCACTGTGTTTGTTTAGTATTAAATTATTGTAAACAAATCTAAAATATATTTAGTTGGGTTAGGCTAAAATAAATTGTTCTTGTTATAATAAGGTTAGGTAAGTTTTATAAGATTCTTTTAGAGCAAAATTATAATTTTTTACATTAACATTAATGAAAAAAATATATCTTTAAAAGTATAAGAGAAAATTTTAGAAAGGACTTAATTTTAAATGAGTTCTTGCTAACTGACCAGTTTTACATATTCGGCATGACATATATATATATATATATATATATATATATATATATATATATATATATATATATATATATATATATATATATATATATATATATATATATATATATTGCTCTCTGAGGTACTGTTTCTAGTACGTGAATCATTAACTTATTAACTTTTATTTTTTATTAATAGATTATATATCACTGCCACTGTTATTTTTGTCTCCCCAGATACTGCAGTACCTGATATATGATCCCCGATCTCTCCTGTTTCCTAGTTCTTCAAATCTCTCAGTACCACCCTTCCTCCTCCCTCTCTTCCTCCTCCTCCTGTTTTTCTTTTCCTTCTTACTCTTAGATAACCCACTGGGAATTCTGTATTTGTTATAGCTGCTATGGTATAGGTTTCTTCCTCCCCAATTCTCTCATTTGAGTATCGTACTCTGATTCTTATTTCTTTTTTTTATTTTCTAAACATGCTGTTTACTTCATATCTGCAGGTACTAGGCTGGGAGTGCTGGAGTACTTTCTCTAACCCTGCTTCGTGTTGCTCCACCTCTTCTCCAATAAGTGTTTTGTTCCCTGTTGCTTCTTTTTCCTATTCCTACCTCTCTGCCATTCATTTCTTTTCCATCTAATCTTCCAGTTAGAAAATATACTCTGACCATTACATCATATGCGTACAAACGAGTATATACTCAGGGTTAAGGAACTACAGCACTAATGTAAGAGAAAGGATGTTCAGTAAGTTTAATTTCAACAACCATGGGATTCACTGGGACAAAATAAACCAAGAACTATCAGACATATCCTGGGAATCAGACATGAATACTCTGAATCCTCACCAGTGCCTGGAGAAGCTCAGTATATAAGCATACAAGGTCTGTATTAAATGCTTACAATTGAGTAAACCCACAAAATCAGATATATAAAGAGAGAGCGTAGGAGATGGTAAAAAAGAAGAAAACGGGTTACCGAATTGCTTAAAAACTAAAAACTAAAATGCCGCAGCGAAGGAAAGATAGTAGCCAAGAGATCACAGCATTAGAGTAAAAACGTAGGATGTCATTCCAAACAGAAGAAGCACAAAGGGAACAGAAGGCCATCCAGGGCATTGCAAGAAACCCAAAATATTTTTATTCATATGCAAAAATCGAAGCTAAGAACTTCTTGTAGAATTGAACCATTAATGAGAGGAGACTTGTATACTGACGATGAACAGGAAATGATTGAAATTCTTAAAGAACAATATGAGTTGGTGATCAGCAATCTACTAAATGACAGCAAAGTAGAGAACGCAGAAACATTTTTCACTCCAGCAGAAGGCCACGCAGACCAACTAACTGACATTAGTACCAATTCCATAGATTCCGAAAAATAAATGGATAACATTCCCACTCAGCACCTGCACCAGATTCATGGAATGCCCTATTTATAAAAATGTGCAAAGTACCACTAGCACGAGTCGTTAGTATTCTTTGGAGAAAGAGACTAGGTCTAGGTGAAATACCTGACCTTGAAGAGTGCAGACATGGCTCCCTTGCATAAGCAAGGTAGTAGAGTACTAGCTAAAAATACAAACCAGTAGCCCTAACTTCTCACATAAAAATCTTTGACAGAGTGATAAGATGTCAGATTACAAATTTCATGGAACAGCACAATCGGCATAACCCAAACCAGCATGGTTTTAGAGCAGGACGATCATGCCTGTCATAGCTGCTGAACCACATAACAGAATTATGGAGGCGTTGGTAGGCAAAGAAAACGCAGATGTGATGTACACTTATTTTGCAAAGGCAAATGCGATCATGGGGTGATTGCACACAAAATGAGGGCTACAGTCATTACGGGCAAGGTAGGCAGATGGATTTTTGGGATCCTGACACAAAGAACACAAAAAGTAATAGTAAACAGCAAAATCCAGCATCAGCGAGGTAAAATGCTGTTCCCCCAAGGCACTGTTCTGGCTCCTCTGCTGTTTCTTATCCTTATAGCAGACATAGATAAAAATGCCCGTCACATTGTATCATAATTTGCAGATGAGATTAAAATAAGCATGAAAGTCACTACGGTAGAATACACTGAAAAATTACAGGAAGATGTAATCAGTGTTTTCCGGTGGACAGTGGAGAACAACATGACATTCAGAGGTGATTAGTTCCACCTGCTTAGGTATGGAAAGAATGAAGAACTCAAAAGGAACACTGTATACAAAACTCAAGAGGGTCACCAAATAGAACGAAAGGAACACGCAAAAGATTTGGGAATATTTATGTCGCCTGATCATTCTTTCAGTGGACATAAGACGATGGTCACGATAGCCAGGATCTACAAACAAATCTTTGGTATGGGAATTGGGTCTCAAATCTGTGCTGTCTAACCTAACTTGTATATGGAGCACCCGGAAGCTGAATGCTTCCGCAACATCATCCCCACTTGGTTACATTATGTGGACGACGTCCTCGTAATAACTCCCAAACATTTTGATGTACGAAATCTTCAGGGAAGGCTCAGCGCAGCTGAACCGGCTATCCAGTTTACACTTAGAGTCTAATGACAAGTTACCATTTCTTGACGTCCTCATCCACAAAACAGATAACACTCTAAGGTTTCAAGTTTATAGGTAGCCTACAGACCAAAGCGATCTCACACACTTCTATTCCAGTCAAGATAAGACCAAAAGAGGGTTCATCACTGGGTTTTTCCCAAGAGCATACCGAATTTCCAGTTCAGAGTTTCTTGACGAGGAGTTACATACACCAAACCTAGATTGATCTACTTTTCCATTCCTTTTTCATCAAAGACTGCAAGAAAAGAGCCTTTTAGATCGACACCACTCCTAACAAAGTTACAATCCTTTCCTACGGCTAGGTTGCACTGGACGTTTCTGAAGTACTCGCACAAGCTAACACTAGAGTCGCCATTGCAGCCAGTACTTCCATAAAGGATCTGACTAAGACGAAATCGAAGAACATTGAACCAATCAATGCGGAGGTTTATACCATTCCCTGTGGAGGTTGTGACAGATTATACGTAGGTGAAACAGCACTAAACCTCGAAACACGTTTCAAAGAAGACTTTAATGCATGTAGAAACGTTAAATTGAACAATGCCTGCGTACAAAACCGGAATTCCGCCAACCACTTGATGAAATTCAACGACACTAGTAATTAAAGAACCCTATTTAAGGTTCTTAGACGTAACTGCCTTGAATCATTAGTCACTGTTTCTAATACAGTTAAACAGAATAAAGGCAATTTCATCATCTCTGAAGTATTAGCAAGAATTCTCCTCAAAACAGTTAACCCCACCATCACATAGCTGCTATCACTACTACACCCGCCATCACATAGCTGCTACCACTACTACACCCGCCATCACATAGCTGCTACCACTACTACACCCGCCATCACATAGCTGCTACCACTACTACTACACCAGCCATCACATAGCTGCTACCACTACTACACCCGCCATCACATAGCTGCTACCACTACTACACCCGCCATCACATAGCTGCTGCCACTACTACACCCGCCATCACATAGCTGCTGCCACTACTACACCCGCCATCACATAGCTGCTGCCACTACTACACCCGCCGTCACATAGCTGCTTCCACTACTACACCCGCCATCACATAGCTGCTACCACTACTACACCCGCCATCACATAGCTGCTACCACTACTACACCCGCCATCACATAGCTGCTACCACTACTACACCCGCCATCACATAGCTGCTACCACTACTACACCCGTCATCACATAGCTGCTACCACTACTACACCCGCGTCACATAGCTGCTACCACTACTACACCCGCCTCACATAGCTGTTACCACTACTACACCCGCCATCACATAGCTGCTACCACTACTACACCCACCATCACATAGCTGCTACCACTACTACACCCGCCTCACATAGCTACCACTACTACACCCGCCATCACATAGCTGCTACCACTACTACACCGCCATCACATAGCTGCTACCACTACTACACCCGCCATCACGTAGCTGCTACCACTACTACACCCGCCATCACATAGCGGCTACCACTACTATACCCACCATCACGTAGCTGCTACCACTACTACACCCACCATCACATAGCTGCTACCACTACTACACCCGCCTCACATAGCTGCTGCCACTACTACACCCACCATCACATAGCTGCTACCACTACTATACCCACCATCACGTAGCTGCTACCACTACTACACCCGCCATCACATAGCTGCTACCACTACTACACCCACCATCACATAGCTACTACCACTACTATACCCACCATCACATAGCTGCTACCACTACTACTACACCAGCCATCACATAGCTGCTACCACTACTACTACACCAGCCATCGCATAGCTGCTACCACTACTACTACAGCAGCCATCGCATAGCTGCTACCACTACTACTACACTTGCCATCACATAGCTGCTACCACTACTACTACACCAGCCATTACGTAGCTGCTACCACTACTACTGCACCAGCCATCACATTGCTACTACTACACCAGCCATCACATGGTTGCTACCACTACTACACCAGCCATCACATAGCTGCTACCACTACTACTACACCAGCCATCACGTAGCTGCTACCACTACTACACCAGCCATCGCATAGCTGCTACCACTACTACTACACTAGACATCACATAGGTGCTACCACTACTACTACACCAGCCATCGCATAGCTGCTACCACTACTAGTACACCAGCCATCACATAGCTGCTACCACTACTATACCCACCATCACATAGCTGCTACTACTACTACTACTGCACCAGCCATCACATAGCTGCTACCACTACTACTACACCAGCCATCATATAGCTGCTACCACTACTACTACACCAGCCATCGCATAGCTGCTACCACTACTACTACACTAGCCATCACATAGCTGCTACCACTACTACTACACTAGCCATCACATAGCTGCTACCACCACTACTACACCAGCCATCACATAGCTGCTACCACCACTATACCCACCATCACATAGCTGCTACCACTACTACTACACCAGCCATCACATAGCTGCTACCATTACTACTACACCAGCCATCACATAGCTGCTACCACTACTACTACACCAGCCATCACATAGCTGCTACCAATACTACTACACCAGCCATCACGTAGCTGCTACCACTACTACTACACCAGCCATCACATAGCTGCTACCACTACTACTACACCAGCCATCACATAGCTGCTACCACTACTACTACACCAGCCATCACGTAGCTGTTACCACTACTACTACACCCGCCACCACATAGCTGCTACCACTACACCCGCCATCACATAGCTGCTACCACTACACCCGCCATCACATAGCTGCTACCACTAGTACTATACCAGCCATCACATAGCTGCTACCACTAGTACTATACCAGCCATCACATAGCTGCTACCACTACTACACCCGCCATCACATAGCTGCTACCACTACTACTACACCAGCCATCACATAGCTGCTACCACTTCTACTACACCAGCCATCACATAGCTGCTACCACTACTACTACACCAGCCATCACGTAGCTGCTACCACTAGTACTATACCAGCCATCACATAGCTGCTACCACTACTACTACACCCGCCATCACATAGCTGCTACCACTACTACTACACCAGCCATCACATAGCTGCTACCACTACTACTACACCAGCCATCACGTAGCTGCTACCACTACTACTACACCAGCCATCACATAGCTGCTACCACTTCTACTACACCAGCCATCACATAGCTGCTACCACTTCTACACCAGCCATCACATAGCTGCTACCACTACTACACCAGCCATCACGTAGCTGCTACCACTACTACTACACCAGCCATCACATAGCTGCTACCACTTCTACTACACCAGCCATCACATAGCTGCTACCACTTCTACTACACCAGCCATCACATAGCTGCTACCACTTCTACTACACCAGCCATCACATAGCTGCTACCACTACTACACCCGCCATCACGTAGCTGTTACCACTACTACTACACCAGGCATCACATAGCTGCTACCACTACTACACCCACCATCACATAGCTGCTACCACTACTACTACACCAGGCATCACATAGCTGCTACCACTACTATTACCAAGAGTACTATTACTATTACCTACAACAATTATTTATACCGCTTTTTGTGTCTGTATTGTTTATAACAACTTGACAAAGCTCCTGGAGACCGAAACGTTGCCACAATTGAATGTCACATTAGTTACGTTTGTGTCCTTGTACCTAACTAGTTGAAGTTGTTTCCCTCGAAGTACATCTCCATTCAAAGCAGGTGAAATCGCAGATCTAGAGAGTGTACAGAGATCCTTTACTGCACGTATAAGTTCTGTCAAGCACCTTAACTACTGGGAACGCTTGGAAGCACTTGACTTGTACTCGTTGGAACGCAGGAGGGAGATATATATCATAATCTACACTTGGAAAATCTTGGAAGGAATGGTCCCAAATCTGCACACAGAAATCACTCCCTACGAAAGTAAAAGACTGGGCAGGCGATGCAAAATGCCCCCAATAAAAAGTAGGGTCGCCATTGGTACACTAAGAGAAAACACCATAAGTGTCCGGGGCCCAAAACTGTTCAACAGCCTCCCATCAAGCATTAGGGGAATTGCCAATAAACCCCTGGCTGCCTTCAAGAGAGAGCTGGACAGATACCTAAAGTCAGTGCCGGATCAACCGGGCTGTGGCTCGTACGTTGGACTGCGTGTGGCCAGCAGTAACAGCCTAGTTGATCAGGCCCTGATCCATCGGGAGGCCTGGTCATGGACCGGGCCGCGGGGGCGTTGATCCCCGGAATAACCTCCAGGTAACCTTCCTTGGCAGGCTATACACTGATGCCAGTGCCTTTGCTACTTGTCAAAATATTCCTGGAGCTCTTTCCTAAAAGCTTCTAGCGCGGCCTGCGATTCTGCTTGAATTTCAGTAGTGCAATTTTTATTTCTGGAAAGAGAAAGAAGCTACAGGGGACTCGATCTGGGGGGTAGGGGAGGGTGGGGTACGATCACCGTGGTCATTTTGGCCAGAAAACGATGTTCTTTCTGGTCTTGAGTTAGCTAGCAGCACAAATTTTGTAGTCACTCGTTTCTTGTTCATTTACAGTCAGAATGTTTTGACAACCGATAAGAAATTCCCACAGCACATGTAGTGTCTCGGATAATTTGACAACGATATTTATGAATAACCGTCTTCACTTTTTCAATGCTGGCGTCTGTTTTTGATGTTCCTGGACGACCAGAGCGTTCATCATCCTCAGTTCATGCTTGTTCTGCTTCGAATCAAGAAAACCATTCAAAACTAAGTCTGACCCAATGCTTCATCGCCGATAGATCGTCGTATGCTGCCGATCAAAAAGACAACTTGGTGGCACGGCTTGACACTGGTGAAATATGGAGACAAAAGTGTCATGCATCAACCAGCAATGACTTCTCATCCCTGTTGTATACTGAGATCGGCTGAAATTTTCCCTACTTCCACACATAGGCAAGGAAGCATCTACTTCTCAATTAAAAAATGGATCTTGAAGATATGTGGCTGATTTTCCATGGTCACTCTTTCTAATACACCGTCACGCACCGTCTCTCTAAACCACCATCTCTCATACTGGCCATTCTACTCACTGTTAGTGGTCTTGTTTGATTTTAGAAAAGATAAGTTGAATTATTGAAGAAATTTGTGTACTCGCCTATTTGTACTCACTTGTGTGATTGCCGGGCTCCTGGCCCCGCATCTTCACTAGTCATTACTAGGTCCACACACTCCCTGCTCCATGAGCTTCATCGTACCTCTTCTTAAAGCAATGTATGGATCCTGCCTCCACTACATAACTCTCTAGATTGTTCCACTTCCTGACAACTCTCTGACTGAAGATATACTTCTCAACATCCCTGTGTCTCATCTGAGTTTTCAACTTCCAGTTGTGACTCCTTGTTGTTGTGTCCCATCTCTGAAGCATTCTGTCCCTATCCATCTTGTCAATGCCCCTCAGTATTCTATATGTCATCATGTCGCCACTCTCTCCTGTCTTCCAGTGTTCTCGGGTTGATTTCCCTTAACCTCTTCTCGTAGGACTAGTCTTGTTGCAAACCTTTGCACCTTCTTTAATGCCTTGACGTACTTGACCAGGTGTGGGTTCCATACTGGTGCTGCTTACTCCAATATGGGCCTGACGTACACGGTGTACAGTGTCTTGAACGACTCATTACTTAGGTGTCGAAGCGCTATTCTTAGGTTTGCCAGCCGACCATATGTCGCAGCAGTTATGTGGTTGATGTGATATTCACTCCAAGATCCTTTTCCTTGAGGGAGGCTTGCAGCTTATGGCCCCCTAGCCTGTACTCCATTTGCAGTCTTCTTTGACCTTCCCCATTCTTCATGATATTGCACTTAATCTGGTTAAACTCCAGGAGCCGGTTGCTGGATCAGGCTTGCAGCCTGTCCAGATCCTTTTGTAGTCTTACATGATCCTCATTCACTTGAATTCTCCACATTAGCTTCACATCATCTGCAAACAGGGACACCTATGAATCTATCCTTTTCCTCATGTTATTCACATATACCAGAAACAGCACCGGCCCAAGGACTGACCCTTGTGGAACCCCGCTTGTTACTTGCGCCCACTCTGACACCTCGTCACGTACCATCGCTCGTTGTTTCTTTCCTGTCAGGTATTCCCTGATTCATTTCAGTGCCTTTCCTGTTATTCCTGCCTGCTCCTCTAGCTTTAGCACTAATCTCTTGTGCAGAACTCTGTTAGAAGCCTTCTTACAGTCCAAGAAAATGCAGTCTACCCACCCCTTTCCTGTCTTCTGTTACCATGTCGAAAAACTCCAGTAGGTTTGAGACAGTATTTTTCCCTTCCTGAAACCGCCAGTCTTCTTGCCTTTGCTCCAGATTCTCCTCCACCACGATGCTGTGAACACTAACTCCAAGGCTGAGGGACTGATTACCTCATCTTTTGTATATAGTTCTACTGTCTTCCTATTATGTCCTAGAATCTGTATTGATAAAGCCACTGGTTGGCGAAACGTCTACAATAAAGATATCCAGATGTTGCACATGTGTCTTAACTTTCATATTGTCGGTATTTTATACCTTTCTTGCACAAACCGTGTTGATTATCGTGTATAAGCTCATCCATTTCTAGGTGCTCCACTACTCTTCTGATAAACTTCTCCACGTTTTTATATACTATGCATGTCAGTGACACTGGTCATGTTGCCTGTCTCCTTTCTTAAAAACTTGGGGCTATATTTTCTGTCTTTCACACCTCGTGTACTCGCCTTGTTACGATAGATGTGTTGAAGATTGTTGTTTGCGGCACACGCACTGCCTCTGCTTCCTCTCTCAGGACCCATAGAGAGATGTTCAGTCTCACTGTCTTTGAGGTATCTAATTCACTTAACACCCTTTTCACCTCTTGGGTTGTGTGTAGTGTGTCCAGCACTTGTTGGTGTACCCTATCATCCCGGTTTCCTGAAAGCCTTCCTGTCTCCACTAAAAATACTTCCTTAAATTTCGTGTTGAGCTCTTCACATACTTCTTGGTCGTTTCTTGTGAACTCCCCTCCTTCCTCATCCTGATTACCTGGTCCTTGAATATTTTTTTTCCTCCTCATGTGGCTATACAGAAGCTTTGGATCATTTGTGGCTTTCGATTTTCCTATTGCCACTGGACCTCTCTCCTTATCCATTAATATTCGTTTCTGGCTCTTTGGCTTATCTCCTAATTTTCCTGGCGCCTTTGTCTTCTATACGTTTTCCTTTCTCTAGCACAGTGTGAGGACTTGTTAAGTTTCTCTTTTGACAACAGTTCTGTTGTTATGGCGGGATGTTGAAAAGTCAAGATTCCCTTTCACATCCTTGATTGTCTCTTAGCGTACTCATCGTATTCTAGCTTTTCATTGACGGTATTCTGCACCATCTGCCAAATCTCTCGCTTTCATATTGTGTGATTTCAGTGTGCAGGTGTGGGACCAGTTCCTCTAGAATTTTCGAAGTGTAATTAAGTGTAATTTAAGATGCATCTTTCTCACTTAAGTTCGTAGGAGTACAATCCAAGGGACTTCAAGCGTTTCCAGTAATTTGGATGCTTAACTGAATTTATATGGGCATCGAAGGGTCTCTGTATGCTCTCCAGCTTTGTTATATCTCATGCCTGGAAGAGGGTCATAAATATACAACATTATTTCAGCCTAAAAAGCAAAAATGAATTGAGAATCAAGTCACTTCAATTCTCATATTATCCAGCCTATTATTTTCCTTGTGGTAGCAACAGTAACACTGATATGATTTTTAAGTATGAGGTCCTCTAACATTGTCACTTCCTCATCTCTCACTCTGAACTTCTGCTTTATTAAATTATTCAAGTTTGTCTTCTGTGTTTCATGGTGGCGCTACATACTCCTAGGTGAGCCTGATATGTGTTGTATGAATGGCCCTGAACGACTCTAGAGATTCTTGAAGGCTTATCTTCAATTCGCCGAACGAGCATTGGTCTAGAAGTTATTTGGTTAATGTTTTCGTCTGGTGATACGCTTAGCACCATGCTAAGCATATCTTACTGAGTGAGGGTTTTAAGTCTCTTTCCCAGTGTTCGTGCCCCTTCCCCAGTCTTACAACCTCGGGGTTGAGTTCAAGTAACCATTTATCTGACCAGTCCTAGAGTTAGTACAAGTCCATTTGTAGCCTTTCATTGTCCTCATCTGTTTTTATTCTCTCCATTGGATTTATATCATCAGTAAACAGAGATACACCTGATTCATTATTTTCTGGTATGCCATTCACGTATACTCTTCGCCAGTCTGAGAGCTTGTTCTGGACGGTCATTCTTTTCCTCCTTCTTGTAAGGTACCCTTTGATCCATGTGTACATTCCCTTGATATTTCTTGTGAAGTACGGTATCAAATGCTTTCTTATGCTAGGATGTGCGTGGATGGATAGGTGGGTGGGTGGGTGGGCCGGTGGGTGGGTGGGCCGGTGGGTGGGTGGGCCGGTGGGTGGGTGGATCGGTGGGTGGGTGTGGGTGTGTGTGTGTGTGTGTGTGTGTGTGTGTGTGTGTGTGTGTGTGTGTGTGTGTGTGTGTGTGTGTGTGTGTTTGGGGAATGTGGGTGAGCATGATGCAGCAGCATTACAGGAAGGAAAAAGGAAAGTGTGTGAGGTAGGGAACAAAGGTGCTGAGGCCAGGTGTCATTAATAAAGAGAAAGTGTTGGGAGAAAGACTAACACAGGAAGCACAACGTAGATGACAACCTGACACTCATCATGAAAGCTCTTATTTGTATGTGTGTGTACTCGTGAAGAAATCTTCCCTGTGAGGATAGACTGAGGCCCTGAATCTGCATGCTCTAGAAAGGCATAGAATTAGGGGGCATATGATTGAGGTGTATAAATGGAAAACGGGAATTAATGAAGGGAGATGCAAATAGTGTGCTAAAAATATCTAACATAGACAGGACTCGCAGCAATGGTTTTAAATTGGAAAAAAAATGAGATTCAGGAAGGATATAGGAAAGCACTAGTTTGGTAATAGAGTTGTGGATGAGTGGAACAAACTTCCGAGTACCGTCATAGAAGCTAAGACGTTGTGTAATTTTAAAAATAAGTTTGATAAATACGTGAGTGGGTGTGGGTGGGTGTGAGTTGGACCTAACTAACTTGTGCTACTAGGTCGGATGCTGTGCTCCTCCTTTAAGTGATGTATTTGACCTAACTAGATCAGTGAGCTTAAGCCGGTAGGAGAATTGGACTTGCCTCGCATAGGCCAGTAGGCCTGTTTCAGTGTTCCTTCTTTCTTGTGTTCTTATACTTGCTCTTAAAGCTGTAAATAGAGGGAGCCTGCACTACCTCCTTGTCTAGATGATTTACTTTTTTCAGTCAACCCGAGACTAAAAAAATATTTCTAATATTCCTGTAGCTTATCTGTGTCTTAAGTTTCCATCCTTGTCCATTTTTTCCTGGTTCTTTCCTTTCTGCCTTGTTCATGCCTCTCAGCATTTTACGTTGTAATTATATCCTTTTCTCACCGTGCTTCCGGGGTTTTCAGATTCAGTTCCGAGTCCCTCCAAGTATGGCATTCCTCTCAACTCCGGGAAAAAGTAATATTGCAACATCTAAATCTTCTGTAGCTTTTACACGTGCTCTGTCAGGCGGGAATCCCACACTGAAGCTGCATATTCACGAATGACTTTGCATGAATCGTATATAACATTCTAAATTACTCTTTTATTTAGTTTCCTGAATACTCTCTTAAGATGTTTTAGGCTTGCATATACTGCCGATGCTTTATTGTTTGTGTGCTCCTTTGGGATTTATATCTAGCAATTCTGACCACAGCATTCTTTTTGTTTGTTTACACTCACTGGTTTGTGTTTTTGGGGTGTCGAGACTTATCTCCTGGCCGCCTTGCCTCCTAGATCACTTTGTCCAACATCACTGATTTTTGGCCCCTTAGGCTTTATAAAGCTTACTACTACACGACTGCTGGCTCATATTGGTTCCTCGTAATTAATTTCCACTATGTTGTAATTATTTTATGAGGAAATCAGATCAAGTCTCGCTGGTTCAGTTTCTCCTTTCACTCTTAATGTTTCCTTTACATGTTGGATCTGAATGTTCCTCATTCCTGCTTCTATAAATTTCACTCTCCGTGTTTCTGGGTTTCCATGGGTAGTCCCACTTTTCTTAGTCACTTTCCCATGTTCTTTAAATCTCCAGTGATTTTTGGCCACCAGTGCAACCCCTTCTCCTCCTTTTTATACTCTTTGGTAGCTCTCTGGGAATACCACATTTGTTATCCTGAGAGTTTTGTCAGTGTTAAAACTGCTATATCAGGATTTTAGTCCTCAATTCTTTCTTGGCTTCTATTTTGTTGGTGATTCCATCCACATTTGAACACCATACTCTGATTCTTCTATCTCTTACTGTCTTCTGAATATGCTCTTTACTTCATTTCTGTGGGAACTGGGCAGGGAATAACTGCAGAGAGCCGGATTATTTACTGTACTGTTTACTCATGTTACTCATCCCTTTCACAATAAGACTCCGTTCTTTGCTGCATTACTCTGTTTCCCTCTTTTTTTTCCCCTGTCTCTTCTGCCTTTTGTTCCTCTTGGAAAAATTGTGACCATATATCCTGATGCAGATGGAATCATCAGGACAATTGATGTTTTTAGCAAAGGTGTAGTGAATAAGCGGACAAATAAACTAGTGTCATTAGAATTACACAGTGTTGAAAACAAAATTAGTGATTCTCCAGAAACCACACAGACTAAAGCTGTTCAGAAAAGACAAGCAGCAGTGGTGGCGAGTGAGAAAATCAAATTAATGTTAAGTGATGAAGAGTTCACCTGCAGCGAACCTCCACCACCCCCCAGTGTGGAGAAATTTTCTCCAGGAGGGGAGTATCAGCCCCCTTCAGCCCTGAGGGGCCCAGCCCTCTCCAAAGGGGCAAGCATCTTGTTTAGTGCTATATCAAGTAATTGATCCCAGATGCAGTACAAGCATGTGATGTGGTCACGTGGCCATGGCTCCTTGCAAGAGGCTGATGTTGCAAGTAGTTTAGTTTAATAAGAGACAGACCATCTCTTACCTTAGCAGGCCAATTAAGGAAAATCCTGCTCCCACTTTATTACCATGGTAAAGATAGTGTACATTGTTGTCTCTGCTTAAGACAGCAAGAATCAAGCATTCTGCTTTGCTTCCTGGTGGAAGTTTGGCAAGGAAGCAAAATGTACTAGGTCAGCTTTTCCTTTATGTGCCAGGGGCATTGCAGCGACGTAGGAGGCTGTGAGGTTAGATTACTTTTGACTCTACTGGGACTCGCACTGATGCTGGAATAACCAACAAAGAACACTGATCCATGCATTAGTGTGAACAAAGTGTCTCACAAAACACAATAAACACAGAGAAGTGTGATCAACTTCTATAGTGATAAGACTGTGAATAATAAAGACAACTTGTGGAACATAGTGTACCAGTGTGCGTATTCCTAGACTATGGAAGACATGGACATCCAAGGACACTTCAGCTTCTATCAAGTCAGCAATACCTGTCGAGGGTGTAAAGAACACCATAGCTCATGCTACAAGAGCAGGGTAGGTTACAAATTATCTTGTAATACAGGGGACTGCACAGTTCTTGTGCTGCAAGGTGTTTGTAATCAGCCTATAGTCAGCAGAGAGGTGTGGACTCTTGAGTCCACACAAGTAAGTTTTCCAGTCAGCAATCAGTTAATGAAATATGCTGACATAATACCCCCTAGGGGTAATTTAAAACCATAAAATATTTCCTTTAGAACCCATTGAGAAGTGGCTACGACACCTCAAGAACTCACCTGCAGGGGCGGCTGTGTAGGCGAAAGCTGTCTATCAAGCTAAGTTCCCCCTATATTTAATATTTAACCTTAGTTGTACCATTCCTCAACAGGCTCTCCCATACAGACTGGCTTGGTTTAATTTGCAAAACCCAGAACAACTTGTTGTAGGTTAGCAAATAAGCAAATAAGGCATGAAGCAATTAACCAGGAAGCACTGTAGACAAGGCTGGAGGATGGCTGCTTAGTTGTAGGTTCTGTCATCTGTCTAGGCTTCCATGTGGTCACGTACAATCGACTGGCTTGGAAGAAATCTCCGTATGTCTGTGTAAACGTCAAAATCACGCCCACACTGCTGGCGCCATTTGTCGTGGGGGTTCGTGAGGAGATATTGAAGTAAGGAATACATACTTTGGATTGTCTTGGAGGCGTATAATTAAGAGAGTCTGGAGGTGAAGCCCAGACCTGCCTGTCGAGTCTAAGCCTAGTGATGAACTGAAGCGGAGGCCTCTATCTGGCGGCACACGAGTGGGACTCGTGACGTCATGCCTATCCATAAAGTAGCTGGGATTATCTAAGTATACTATACAAGTACACAGTAACATAACTGACAATTGTTTTTGTTTTGCACCATCATTGTTCTTGTCCAGCACCATCATTGTTCTTGTCCAGCACCATCATTGTTTTTGTCCAGCACCATCATTGTTTTTGTCCAGCACCATCATTGTTTTTGTCCAGCACCATCATTGTTGTCCTGAACCATCATTTTTGTCCTGAACCATCATTGTCGTCCTGCACCATCATTGTTGTCCTGCACCGTCATTGTTGTCCTGCACCATCATTTTTGTCCTGCACCATCATTGTTGTCCCACACCATCATTGTCCTACATCATTGTTGTTCTGCACCATCATTGTTATCCTGCATCATCGTTGTTGTCCTGCACCATCATTGTTGTCCCTCACCATCATTGTTGTCCCTCACCATCATTGTTGTCCCTCACCATCATTGTTGTCCCTCACCATCATTGTTGTCCCTCACCATCATTGTTGTCCCTCACCATCATTGTTGTCCCTCACCATCATTGTTGTCCCTCACCATCATTGTTGTCCCTCACCATCATTGTTGTCCCTCACCATCATTGTTGTCCCTCACAATCATTGTTGTCCCTCACCATCATTGTTGTCCCTCACAATCAATGTCACTCTCATATTCGTGTTGAACATATTTGCTGCTTGTCCAGACGAATTATTTTTTCAGTTGAGTGATAAGTTCAGTGCTATTAGGTTTATAAATATAATGAATTCTTCACATGAAAATAGTTTTTGTACTTATCATTGTATTTTGCTGTGTACATTATTCTAGTGTTGATATCTATTATTGTATTTATGTTGGTTTATATGAGTGTTTTGAACAGATAAATAATTTTGTGTATTTATGTATTTGACTTGAGTATATATCATTATATAAGTTTATCAGTTTGATTTTCAATATTAAGACTGCAGCTTAATTTCATATTTCGCTTTATTTCATTTTTTATATTTTAGAAATTTAACATTTTTGGTTGTATACTTTAAACTTGCAGATTTTCTTATATGTTGTTAGGTAAGACACATATGCAACAGTAAGGTATCTTTATTTTCGAAATAAAGATACCTAACTGTTGCATACGTGTCTTACCTAACAACCTGTCGATATTTTTATACCATTTTAATGTTCAGATTTTCTTATAGTTTGTTTTGTGATGTGATGAGGTTTTCATACTGTTTTGCAAATACAATAGTTGTTGTGTGCAGTTCATTAAGTGTGTTGTTGTTGTTGTTGTTGTTGCAGACATCATGAGTAGTGGTCATCGTGGCACCAAGGCCCTGGAGCTGTGGGCTCGACGGGCCACTGATGGCTACCAGGGCGTCAACGTCTCCAACATGACCACTGCCTGGCGCAATGGTCTCGCCTTCTGTGCTCTCATACATCGCTTCAGACCAGACCTCATGTAAGTCTCATCTTGCTACACTCATTCACTTGTCTTACTCGTTAATCACTGATAGACATTAATTATAGCTACGTCTTGCTCGCCAGAGCTTTATTGAGCCAATTGTCGTAATTCGTTGGTTTTATTGAGTTGTGATGAATGACGTGTAGTAATAATTGTCATATTTATTACCCTTCTCTGTTTGTTGCTAATTTTGCCTTTATGTTTGTTTTGTGTAGTTTTTAAGAGTATTTTTAAACTCGCTATAAATAGCGAGACACATTCACCCTCACTCATTTAGTCGCTGTCTTGCAAGAAACTTACTGACGTCACAGTTCAGATGAACCTTCAGACTGCAACATTCCCATGCGCCCTTCAAGTCCGGCTAACCTGTTTCCATGAATCCCTTCATAAATGTTGCAAGCTTGTTGTATTATGTTGAAGCAACTATCACAATCAATGTATGTCATAAAAATTATTGTATATGTTCTGAGACTAAATTACTGAATTAATGGTGAAAATTGAGCTACACAATTACAGTTAGAATGGCTTAAGAGCAGGAAAACCTTGGTAATCAGAACTATTAGCTCACTTTGACAAAATTACCAAAATGCTGCTGTAATCTGCAAGGATCACATCGAAGTCCAGTATTTGCAGAGCAAATAGTTTAACACCCCAAGGCGCTGTCCTGGCACCATTACTGTTTCTCATCCTCATCACATAGACAAGACAACAGCTTCTTATTATCTTTTGCAGATGATATCAAAGTCAGTGCGAGTCGACCCAGTAGATATGACAAAAAAAAATTAGATACCAAGAAAGTCTTCCAATGAGCAAATTAAAATAATATTGTATTGAAGGGTGACAGTTCACCGAACATAATATACAGAAAGTTAGCAGATCATATTCTCAGGAACATAAGCAACAGGTAGAACACCTAGGAATAATATGTCAGGTGATCTGTTATTTGGAAAACACAGTACAGCAAATGTAACGAAAACCAGGAAATTTTCAAACTGGATTATGAGAACTTTCAGAATATAACCAACGCCAATGATAGTTATTTTCAAATATTTTTTCTCTTGCAACTTGAATGTTGTTGTGTGCTCGCAGCATCTTCCAAGGCAGGGAAGATCACAGCTGGAAAATGGGTAGAGATCGCATGCTGACTACACAGAATCAATAAAACATCTAAAATCTTAGGAACTGAAAGGTCATGAATTGTTCTCTTTGGAACGGAGAAGAGACAAAATTATATATATATATATATATATATATATATATATATATATATATATATATATATATATATATATATATATATATATATATATATATATATATATATATATATATATATATATAACGGTACGAGAGGACTTTGTCCCTCTCCTACACAATGCTTTAATAAATTACTGTAGTGAAAGATACGGGAGATTTTGTGGCATAAAGAGAGGAAAGAGCAAGGGATTGGTGATGGATGTAACATCCTGTATGTGGAATTCTTCACACACTGATGGAAGCTGTGAACCTGCACTCTGTACAAGTATATAGAGCCAGACGAGATATGATTGAAGTGTAAATGTATAAGACAAATGAAAATGAGAGAGATATAATTAAGTACTGAGGATATCAAACTAAAAAAAAAAAGACTATTCAATAGTGGATTCAAGTTGGATAAAAAATTATGATGAGAAAATAAATAGATAATATAGGAGAGTAGGAAAATATAAGTTATATTGTATGGTAAGACTTGCTGACTCATGCAAGTTGTATTTAGTAGTAGTATGATAGAATTATGTGCAAAGAAAAACTTTATTGACTTATAATAAACTCTGGGTCGTCATTAATGATTTTCTCTGTACACAACCTCTTATTATAATAATGATTGTGATAACTTGTTAAAAATACCAGGATAGGGGGGAATTATAAGTCATATTCTGCGCTGTATAACTATATGTGGATGTGCACAGGTATGTTACAGGGAAATATACTCTTAACCATGTTAGAACAATATGCAATGTACAGCAGTAGAATGGTATGTGTTTGTAAGAAACATATAGACATAAAAAATATAGATAGGAAGAAAATGAGGTTCAGTATCCTCATTAAGGTTTTAAAGGTATGTGAAAGATTTGATAATGAAGGTTTCCTAATATCATCAACAAGAAGAACAAGAGGAAATGGCTGTAAATAGGTTGCGTGAGGTACCCAGAGGATGCTAGAAAGTTGTTACTGACAGAGTGGTTGAAGAAATAAATGAATTACAAGAAAAATTTGAAGACTTTAAGAAATTGTATAATAGAATAAATACCCAGATAAGACATCATAAGTTCAACTTGCTCAATTAGTTCATCTGGGACCAGATAAATAGTTGCTTGAACGAGACATAATGGGAAGACGATACGACCACCACGGAGCTAAACCAGTTCCTAGGGAGGCTGAGCTCACTGGGAGTATAAACCAAACAAATACCACTGCGGCAGTCTAGAAGATGCACACTGGAAAGAGAGGGGCAGTAGGCTCTGATGCACGAAAGAAATCTTTGGTTAGTGAAATGGTGAACAGTGAGCACAGACTCTAGTTACATCACACAGAGTCCAAGAGGGAGAAAAGAGCTTTAAATAATAATAGAAGAACTTCCAAATACTTCTTTTACGAAAAATGCAGGGCGAAACCCTCAGATATAGGGTTTTTAACTAAAAGAGATGGGACATACATCGATGACACTAAGGTAATGAGGAAACTACTGACGTCACAGTATGACTGTTCAGTGAACCACTCATCAGTCTGCATATTGAAGGCCCTAACGTATTTTACATAGTGAGACTCAAAATACCACTGACATCCAGTTTCTAACGAATCCCTCTCCCTATTTGCATGCCCATGCATTCTGTTCCAGGCCCAGATTTTAACTCCAAAGTATGCCAAATAAACACTATCTCGGGCCTTTTGCATTTTATGGAAAAGCCTGGACATGGGTGTCATCCCACAGTCATTAAAAACTACTGATATAGTCCCACTTCGCAAAAGGAGGCAATAAAGCAATTACGGAAAAACTGTTGACTACTAGCACTAACTTCACACCTTTCAAAGAGGCAAGATTGCCAGTCACAAGGAATTGTAACAATTGCAGAATCCAGGGCTGAGCATGGACTTAGAACTGGTTGCTCCTGCTTTCACAGTGGCTAGACTATTATGATGTCTTGAATACTTTGGAATTTAAGCTAAATGTTCATATCATGTACATTGATTTCACAAAAACCTTCGACAAGTGCAAACACAATGTAATAGCGCACAAGATGTGTATATAATGAATAACTGGTAAAGTGGAGAGAGAAAAGGAGTAATCAGTGAAAAACTTTGTTCCTCACGGGATTGTACTTACCTCACTTTTTTCTCATTATATTCAACACAGACTAAGACATTAATCATAATTTTTGTGATGACACCACACCCTCAAAGTGGCGTATGATGAAGACGATGAATCTTCAACGGAATATAAATAATCAAGGATTCCAGTGGGCCTCAGACAATGTAGATATAAACCCATATGTACACCTGTTAACCCTTTTGGGGTCTAGTTCCTAGGCCTTTTGTGTATCCATATGCTCTTGCGCTACCGTCCACAGGATGGATATAGTGTGTACAATAAACTAGCCACCTCAGTGGCAAAATCTAATCTCAGACAACAATATAATATTCATTGAAGATTAATTTTAGTTGCTCTCCTATGGAGGAAATGTAACGGAGTAGATTCATACGTTGTATTATCCAGTCGGGTAATGATATTTCTTCAGAGGCGAGGCTTAGGTTTATTGGCATAATGCGCAGTCAGTGTGTTGAATGCTAGCTCTACCAGGCCAATGGCTGGATGATAGAATTTTGAGAGAGCGTCCAGTTGCTAGGATGTCTCGAGCGAGAGAGAGAGCTAGCCAGGGTTTCGTGGAGTGAGCTCTATGTAGAACTAGGCCCGTACTAGATGGCATCATTAGGTCTAGCAGCTATGGCGTGGAAAACAAAACCCGACCAAGTTACATATGGCTGTCCCAACTGTAACCAATGTTGGAATAAAAACCTGACAGTTACATCACTCGACCATGCTACATATGGCTGTCCCAACTGTAACAAATGTTGGAATAAAAACCTGACAGTTACATCACTCGACCAAGTTACATATGGCTGTCCCAACTGTAACAAATGTTGGAATAAAACAAAACCCGACAGCAGTTACATCACTCGACTACGTTACATATGGTTGTCCCAACTGTAACAAATGTTGGAATAAAACTCCCTCTCATAAAAACAGGGCACTGGCATTGGTGCTAGCATGAACTGCAAAACATGGGCATCAAACAAAATGTAGGGGAAGTAAAAAAAATGGGGGTGTGGTAAAAATGTTGGACATAACAGTAAGTAATGGAAGGGCGTCACTGAATTCTAGTAGGAAGAAATACACCATCCTGGGACTGGCCCACAGACAGTGCAATGCTTCGGGAGATATCACTACAGCTGAGCTGCATTGCATGATATGTTCGTCTGCTGGAATGGTAAAGCAAAGTAGTCATCAGGGCAGGAAGTCACTACAGGGTTCACTTAACCTGTGGTATGGTTTGGTGGTGCTGGCAAGTGAGGCATCATGGAAAGTGCATACTGGAACGGGACCTGTAGGCTGTGTAGCACTGCAGGGGAGCTATTGACTGGGACTGTGGCAGGACAATTGCAGAAGGGTGTTGTAGCACAGCATAACTTAATGGTGCCTACAAGCATGGCATCGTGGAAACGACTAAAGACTAAGTCGAGGTTACTTTCATTGATGCCGGTAGGCGATAATTGCCAGAGAACTGTGCGAGAGACGACTCGGTGATGTGACATCAGCGAGAAGCAACATAGACGACTCACACATCTGATGCCAGGACTGACTTTAGAATCAGTGGACAAGTGGCTACATCAGGGTGTTACTTGTAACACTGAGGGATATGTCACATTAGTCTACAAACGGACCACACTGTGGAACATAAAAGGAAAATATAGCACACCCGCAACTAAATGTGCGGTATCATGTTTACGACATTGCACTAACAAAATGATGCTTTTCTGTGCAAAAAAAGTAAAAATGGTTACTAAAGCATTTAAGAACATGTGATTATGGAACAGTGGTAATGGAACACTGAGAGGAAATAACATGTGAACTACGATACTCAGTCAAATACGTGTCTCATCACTGAGAACATCGAACACTTCAACATTTCTTCTCTCAATCTTTCCAGAGATCACTGAAAAACTCACTAAATTATTCATTACAAAATTGCAAATCAACACTGGTGTGACTTCTTGGTGCGATGTAGTGTGACGTCGTTGGGCATAATGTTGTAGAACATTCAGCAGTAACCTCGGTACTCTATGACCCTTGTAGGTTTAGCACTTCTTTTTATTATAATATTCAGAAAACTGACTTCAAAATAGCTAGACAGAGCGCAGGAAAGGTGAGGAAACAGAGATAGTGTGGGTATGTGTGTGGCCAGCAGCAAACACAGGAAAAGTGTAGGCCGCTTAGGTAGGCTGTGCTCAGTACGCATGTGTATGGTGGCTGGCTGCACTACAGAACATGTGGAGAGCAGTAACACACAGGAAAACACAGAAAAAACTCACCTCGGGCTATAGTAGCTTGAGAACAATGGTAAGTTTATTTAGGTACAGGTACACATAAATACAGGTGCATAAATTGTCATACATAGCAGCATATGTGTAGATTACCTAAGATAACCTTAAGTGGTATAAAGCATCAAGTGGTTGAACATCGACGTGTCTGTAACTGTCTTAGGCTCTCTAATACACAGCTCTGGCCAGAAATTCACACGGAATTCATGAAGAGAGAACATAGAGGGAGTGGGTAATGAGTGGTAGTCGTGGAGGTGCGAGTGCTGGGCTGCAGCCTAGCCCGGGGTGAGAATTTGGCACCTCTACATATAGAGCATGTGTGTAGGGCAAACTCAACCAACTGGAGAAAAAAAAAACGCTTATCTCGTCTCTGTCATGCTGAAATTGGCAATTATGAACTGAAGCAGCAGAGCACAGGTAATGCTGAACCAGTGACTAAGAACAGCATGGGGTGCTGAGAGGAACCATATTAATGCTGCGAAGATTTCCCAAGAAAATTAATCGCGTTTGGGCACAAATCCTGGATGTACCTGTGACTTAAGATAAGAGATAAGATTTCGTTCGGATTTTTAACCCCGGAGGGTTAGCCACCCAGGATAACCCAAGAAAGTCAGTGCGTCATCGAGGACTGTCTAACTTATTTCCATTGGGGTCCTTAATCTTGTCCCCCAGGATGCGACCCACACCAGTCGACTAACACCCAGGTACCTATTTGCTGCTAGGTGAACAGGACAACAGGTGTAAGGAAACGTGTCGAAATGTTTCCACCCGCCGGGAATCGAACCCGGGCCCTCCGTGTGTGAAGCGGGAGCTTTAGCCACCAGGCCACCGGGCCTGGTGGTTGCAGATACGACATCAGGATAGCTTGCTGGTAGATGGATACTGCTTATATGGGGCGATGAAAATGTGACTTTCATTTTCTTTCCTCTCTCTCTGAGCATAACACAGCTGCTGAAAATGCCACTGTCACCGAATATGTTGTGATGATAGGGTTTTTAACCTCTTCCACCAAATATGTACATTGTATTTACACGGTGAGATAATGACACTTCTTCGAAGGTGAGCCTTAGAGGTTTATCTGTATAATGTACAGGCCAAAAGCCTGACAAAAGACCTGGGGAAAGGAACGTCCTTTTGCTAAGTTATCTGGAGCGAGAGTGAGCTCTAGGTAGGACTAGGCCCATGCCAGAGGCAGTGCTGGGACTAGTGGCCATGGCGTGGAAAACAAAACCCAACAGCAGTTACAGAAATACTGAAAATGATTACAGGATAAACTCAAATCATTCAGTAGAGTCGAAGTTTTATGTGAGAAACTTTGGAGTGATGTGAGATCTCACTTTCGAGGATCACAACTAGGGGTGTGCCAAAGTAGTGTATCAACGATTTTTACAGTATCAGTATCAGCTCAGTACCCCCAAGACACTGTCTACTGTTTCTTATCCTCATATCAGTGCGTCAGAGTTTTGCATCATTTTTTGCAGATGACACTCAGATAAGCATGAAGACTGAAATATTGCAGGAAGATATAAGCAAGGTTTTCCAGTGGGCAGTGGAGAATAACATGACATTCAGTGGTGATAAGTTCCAACTGCGTAGGTATGGAAAGAATGAAGAACTCAAAAGGGACAGTGTATATGAAGCTCAAGAGGATCATCAAATAGAATGAAATTAACATGTGAAAGTCCTGGAAGTAATTATGTCAACTGACCATTCTTTCAAAGAATGCAATATGACCAAAGTCACGACACCCAGGGATATGACAGGTGAATAAAGAGAACTTTAGAACGAAGGAAATAGTGCAGATGGTGACACTTCTCAAATTGCTTGTGCTCTCTTGTTTAGAATATTGTTCATTGTTGTCAGCCCTATTCAGGGCAGGAGAAATATCAGATCTGGAACACATATAGAGATCATTTATGGCCCATATAGAGGCAATAAAGCATTTAAATTACTGGGAATGCCTTAAAGTCTCAAGTATGTACTCACTGTAGCAGTGGAGAGAGATAGAGAGAGATGCATGATAATATATACCTGGAAAGTACTTGAAGGCCTACAGTTGTAGTCACAGCAATATGCCAAGTGAGCACCATACGAAAATCTAAGGCCTGCCATACAGGTGGATTTTTTTTTGTCAGTGCATTATGCCAGGTAGCAGCCATTAGCATGACATTACGGCCTGCCGCCACACTCCATAGTGACTCCTCAGTGCTCACATGGCTGTCGTGGTGAAAGGAAGTGTTGCACTTTTGTCTCTCGTCCGCCACATCTTTTGGAGAATGTTGGTGTGGTGAGCAGTGAGGAACTGGGTGCAGCCCACAAACCATACCCCCGGCCGGGATTGAACGCGCGGTCATAGAGTCTCAAAACTCCAGCCCGCGGGTTCAATCCCGGCCGGGGGTATGGTTTGTTTGCAATCGTGTCATTACGATTTCTTGAGTCTGGGTGCAGCGTTTCAAAGCTGGTGGTGGTGTCGAGTTGCCGTCTGCCAAACCTTGGCCTGGCCCCTAGAAGAAGACATCTGTTCATACCTTAACTGTGTTAAAGAAGCAGTTAGAGAGCACATCTAGGATAACTGCTAAAAAATTGAAAGAAAACCCACATCTTCTCTCAGAGGTGTCTGTAAGAACTGTTAATAGATGTGTGTCGTTAACAAGACAAGACACAGAAGAAAAGGCTGGATTATGCAAAGAAATATCTTCACTGGAATCCTCAACAATGGTCTGAAGTACTTTGGAGTGATGAAACAACCTTCACCGTCACCTGTAACCTCGGGGGACATATGTACCACCCCAGAGGTAGTGACCCGCGAGACCCACGCTACACCTGTGGGACCACCAAACACCCAGACTCCCTCATGGTTTGGGGGTGTTTCAGTGCTCAGAATGTTGGTGAACTCACTGTGCTTCCCCAAAACCAGTATATGAACCAGTATAATTACCTGGGGTTTTTGTATGAAAATTTACCTGAGGCATTTGACAAGCATGGGGCTGTGGTTTTTATGGAAGACGGTGCACTGTGTCATACCACCAAATCTGTAGTTCAGTGGCTTAAGGGCTGTGAATTGAGGTTCTTTAATGACTGGCCAGGCAATTCTCTAGACCTAAACCATATTGAGAACCTCTGGTCAATAGTGAAACGAAGTTTACTGGGCAAGGATATCAGTTTCATCCCGCGGCTGGAGGCTGCTCTACATGAGGCATGGAATAATGTACCTCCCCAAACCCTCAATTTGTGTGAGAGTCTTCCTACATGGCTGAAGGATGTGATTAAGCATAAAGGACACAGCACCAAGTATTAAAACCTCAGTAAGTGTGCAAATATATATATTATAATCTTTCATCGTATGTTTGTGTTTTGGTATGTGTGTGGGGGAGGGTTGGCATAATGCCATGCCTAGCACTGCAGTCCCAAATCTGCACACTGCCATAATATACTGAAGCGAGAGATATGGGTGGCAGTGTAAAATAAATTTAGGCACCATGGGTACAATAAGAGAACACTATCAACGTCCGAGGCACCAGATTATTGAACAACTTACCAGAACATAGCCGAAACACTGCTGGGACAAGTATAGTCTTCAAGACAAAACTGGACAAGTAACTCAACCATGCTCCCGATCAACCAAACTGTGATGGATATGTGGGCCAGTGGGCTGCCTGCAGAAAGAGCCTGGTTTGACCAGGCAAGCTACATACAAGCCTGGCCGAAGGCCAGGATCTGAGAGTAGAAAAAACTTCGGAACTCATCAGAGGTAAGGTACCAGAAGATACACACACACACACACACACACACACACACACACACACACACACACACACACCTTTCTTTTACTCTGTATATGCTCTGCTCTTCTTGTAGAACTTCTGCTTTGTAAAAGCTTCTCATGAGCTACCTTTTTCTCTTTTATCACACCCTTTACTTCATCATTCCACCAGTCTCTCCTTTTTCCTCCTGCACCCACCCTTCTATATCCTCAAGCTTCTGCCCCACATTCTAATAATTCTTTGTTAAAACTATTCCAACCCTCTTCACCCTCCCCCCCCTTCTCATACTCCCACTACCCCACCTTTCTCCCAATAGCTGCTTATATCTCACCCTTACTTCGTCCTCCCTTAGTTTACACACATTCACCTCTCTGCTTGGTGTTGCCATTTTCCTTTTGTCCCATCTACCTCTTAATCTAACTGTAGCTACAGGTAAATAGTGATCCGGTATATCAGTTGCCCATCTATAAATATGTAAATCCTGGAGCCTACCCATCAACCTTTTATCCATCAATACATAATCAAACATACTACTTTCATTACATGCTCTATCATACCTTGTATTCTTATTTGTCCTCTTTTTCATAAAATATGTATTATTTGTTACCAAACCTCTTTCTACACATAGCTCAATTAAAGGCTCCTCATTTTCATTTACCTCTGGCACCCGAAATTTGCCTACTACTCCCTCCACAACATTTTTATCCACTTTGGCATTGAGGTCCCCAACCACAGGTGCTCTCTCACTTGATTTAAAACTCCCCCATGCACTCGCTCAACATTTCCCAGAATATATCTCTCTCCTCTACACTTCTCTCTTCTCCCAGGTGTATAGATGCTTACTGTGATCCACTTTTCACATCCAACCCTTATTTTACTCCACATGATCTTTGAGTTTTTACACTTATATTTCCTCTTTTCCTGCCATAACTTATCCTTCAACATTATTGCTACTTCTTTAGCTTTAACTCTGTTTGAAACCCCTAACCTAATCCTATTTATTTCTCGCCACCGAAACTCTCCCACCTTGTTTAGCTTTGTTTCACTTAAAGCCAGGACATCCAGCTTCTTCTCATTCGTAGCATCCACGATCATCTCTTTCTTATCATTCACAGCATCCAAGCACATTCAAGCATCCCACTTTGACGGTTTTCTTCTTTTTGTTTTTAGTAGGCTATACGGGAAAAGGAATTACTAGCCCATTGTTCCCGGCATTTTAGTTGACTTTTACAGCACGCATGGCTTACTGAGGAGAGATTCTTATTCCACTTCCCCGTGGATATAAAAGGAGAAGCAATAAGGACAGGAACTATTGGGTAAAATCAGAGAGAACTCAGATGAGTGTTTATACATAAACGTGTACATGTATGTGTAGTGTGACCTGGGTGTGGGTGGAGGTAGCAAGACGTACCTGAAATCTTGCATGTTTATGAGACAAAGGGGGGACACCAGCAGTCTTACCATCATGTAAAACAGTTACAGTCTTTCGTGTTACACTCGCTTGGCAGGACGGTAGTACCTCCCTGGTGGTTGCTGTCTACAACCTAATATGTATTTGGACGTAGCGTGTCAGTTTGAAAAAGTGGTTGTTGTTGAGGTGTGATAGTGACTTGGGAGCCAGTGATGAGGCTCCTGTTTTCACTGTACTACACACACACACACACACACACACACATACCTATTTGTGGTTACAGGGGTCGATTCACAGCTCCTGGCCCAGCCTCTTTGCAGCTCTCTCTCTCTCTCTCTCTCTCTCTCTCTCTCTCTCTCTCTCTCTCTCTCTCTCTCTCTCTCTCTCTCTCTCTCTCTCTCTCTCTCTCTCTCTCTCTCACACACACACACACACACACCGTGAAGGTTCTGCAGCACTATCAGACCCTCAAAGAGTATTTGATAAGGCTGGTTCCCCCTTATGGAAGTGAAAAGATAGAAAAATCAATGATAACATAATCTAAACAATTTTATTAATATGTAAAACTAGTAAAGAATAAAAAACTCTTAAACATGAAAGTAATCAGCTACGAGCAAAAGAGGGCCAGTGTAGGTACAGATTCCAGAGTGAGTGTAAGATCTTTTCAAGATCAATGCTGCCTCTCTTATCTCACCTCTCGGATGACCTGAGTCGGCAATCAGGCTAAAATAAATACAAAATTTCACACCAATCGAGAAATCACTCACATGATGGGCAGATGGTCTTTAAAAGAAATGGAGGGGATTAAATGATGATGTTACACTATGTAACTCCAAATCATGACAGGTGAATTTGCAAATTAGCCCAAACACAAAATAAATTAAACAGGAGTGAAATGAATACTTATAGATTTGATGGGAGCCAAAAGTCAAGTAACTGTCAACTGGTTGGAGGGACACACATCATCCCCCACTGGGTGCTCAAGAGGGGTTAACAGGAACAGTGCACCCAGAACAAGCATACTGCCCAACAAACTGCCACCACCATTCATTCTACCACTCCTATCTAATGAAATTTTCCCTCACATACACGACCAAACCACCAAGAGTTACAGGAAAAAATAAGGGAGACAATGGCTGCATGCAAACAGGACCCAGAAACAGAGGAAAAGGCAGTGGGAGGAGGAGAGGGAGAGGTCAGTCTTTATTCATGGGCTTCAGGAGAGTGAAGAGAGGACACAATGAAAGATGGCAGAAAGAAAAACAAGAGATTGAAAACATCATCAAAGAAATAGGCAAGGAGGACATGACTGAGATAATAAATTTTCAGAGAATAGGAAGGTACCTGAAGGGGAGAAATCGGCCAGTCTAACTAATTTTCAAAACAGAAACGGCTGATGGAATCAACATACAAGAGGGTGTTCCTAGACCATGACAGAACATGAGAATGACAGTAGCTGAGGGAGAGGACACAGAAATGAAAGGGACTAGAAAGAGAGAGAGATGGATAGTCAGCAGAGGATAACCAGAGCCAGGCAGAGCAACAAGTGCACACAGGCCCACCCTCAGCCCCCCACAGCCAAGCACACTATCCCAATGCAAACGACAATCCGCACTCACAGCCCCCACCCCACACTATGCAGTAAAATCCCACAGCACACTGCCAGGTCCCCCACTCCCCAAACCCTCACAGACCCCCCAAAACACAGCAGTGGAGAGGAAACTGTAGGTATGGTATGCCAGTGCTGATGGAATGACAAGTGGGAATAGTGGCAAGATAGAATCAAAGAGGCATCACCAGACATCATAACTCTCAAAGAAACCAAGCTCACAGGAATGATAACAGATGCCATCTTTCCAAAACGATCTCAGATCCTGAGGAAAGAGAGGGGGTGGAGGAGTGGCTCAGGAAGCAGAGAGAGAGAGAGAGGACCTAGTAGCGATCAGTGAAGAGGCAGGGCCAGGAGCTGAGTCTCGAGTCCTGCAACCACAGTTAGGTGAGTACACACACACACACACACACACACACACACACACACACACACACACACACACACACACACACACACACACACACATACACATACACATACACACACACACATACACACACACACATACACACACACACATACACACACACACACACACATACACACACACACACACACACATACATACATACACACACATACATACATACATACACACACACACACACACACACACACACACACACACACACACACACATACACACACACATACACACACACACACACACACACACACACACACACACACACACACACACACACACACACAAGGTGGTAATAGCAGTGATGTATAACCCACCACAGAACAGCAGGAGGCCAAGGCAAGAGTACGACGAGAGCAATAGAGCGATAATTGACACACTGGCTAGAGTGGCCAGAAGAGCTCATGCATGCAGGGCAAAGCTCCTGATCATGGGTGACTTTAACCACAAGGAGATCGATTGGGAGAACTTGGACCCACATGGGGGCCAAGATACATGGAGGGCTAAGATGATGGAGGTGGTACTGGAAAACTTCATGTGCCAACACGTAAGGGACACTGCAAGAGAGAGAGAGAGGAGAGGATGAACCAGCAAGGCTGGACTTAGTATTCACCTTGAGTAGTGCAGATATCGAGGACATCACATATGAAAGACCCCTTGGGGCCAGTGACCATGTGGTTTTAAGCTTCGAATACACAGTAGAGCTACAAGTGGAGGGAGAAGCAGGAAGGCCAGGACGAATGAAGCCAAACTACAAGAAAGGGGACTACACAGGAATGAGGAACTACCTGAACGGGGTTCAGTGGGACAGAGAACTGGCAGGGAAGCCAGTTAATGAGATGATGGAATATGTAGCAACAAAATGCAAGGAGGCTGAGAGGTTTGTACCCAAGGGTAACAGGAATAATGAAAAAGCCAGGATGAGCCCATGGTTTACCCAAAGGTGCAGGGAGGCAAAAACCAAGTGTGCTAGGGAATGGAAGAAATATAGAAGGCAAAGGACCCAGGAGAATAAGGAGAACAGTCGTAGAGCAAGAATCGAATATGCACAGATAAGAAGGGAGGCCCAAAGACAATATGAAAATGACATAGCAGCGAAAGCCAAATCTGACCCGAAACTGTTGTACAGCCACATCAGGAGGAAAACAACAGTCAAGGACCAGGTAATCAGGCTAAGGAAGGAAGGAGGAGAGAGAAAAAATGACCGTGAAGTATGTGAAGAACTCAACAAGAGATTCAAAGAAGTGTTCACAGAGGAGACAGAAGGGACTCCAGAAAGACGGAGAGGTGGGGCACACCACCAAGTGCTGGACACAGTGCACACAACCGAGGAAGAAGTGAAGAGGCTTCTGAGTGAGCTAGATACCTCAAAGGCAATGGGGCCAGATAACATCTCCCCATGGGTATTGAGAGAGGGAGCAGAGGCGCTATGTGTACCCCTAACAACAATATTCAATACATCTATCGAAACAGGGAGATTGCCTGAGGCATGGAAGACAGCAATTGTAGTCCCAATCTTTAAAAAAGGAGACAGACATGAAGCATTAAACTACAGACCAGTGTCACTGACATGTATAGTATGCAAAATCATGGAGAAGATTATCAGAAGAGTGGTGGAACACCTAGAAAGGAACGATCTCATCAACAGCAGCCAACATGGTTTCAGGGTCGGGAAATCCTGTGTCACAAACTTACTGGAGTTCTATGACATGGTGACAGCAGTAAGACAAGAGAGAGAGGGGTGGGTGGATTGCATTTTCTTGGACTGCAAGAAGGCGTTTGACACAGTTCCACACAAGAGATTGGTGCATAAACTGGAGGACCAAGCAGGGATAACAGGGAAGGCACTACAATGGATCAGGGAATACTTGTCAGGAAGACAGCAGCGAGTCATGGTACGTGGCGAGGTGTCAGAGTGGGCACCTGTGACCAGCGGGGTCCCGCAGGGGTCAGTCCTAGGACCAGTGCTGTTTCTGGTATTTGTGAACGACATGACGGAAGGAATAGACTCTGAGGTGTCCCTGTTTGCAGATGACGTGAAGTTGATGAGAAGAATTCACTCGATCGAAGACCAGGCAGAACTACAAAGGGATCTGGACAGGCTGCAGACCTGGTCCAGCAATTGGCTCCTGGAGTTCAATCCCACCAAGTGCAAAGTCATGAAGATTGGGGAAGGGCAAAGAAGGCCGCAGACGGAGTACAGTCTAGGGGGCCAGAGACTACAAACCTCACTCAAGGAAAAAGATCTTGGGGTGAGTATAACACCAGGCACATCTCCTGAAGCGCACATCAACCAAATAACTGCTGCAGCATATGGGCGCCTAGCAAACCTCAGAACAGCATTCCGACATCTTAATAAGGAATCATTCAGGACCCTGTACACCGTGTACGTTAGGCCCATATTGGAGTATGCGGCACCAGTTTGGAACCCACACCTAGCCAAGCACGTGAAGAAACTAGAGAAAGTGCAAAGGTTTGCAACAAGACTAGTCCCAGAGCTAAGAGGTATGTCCTACGAGGAGAGGTTAAGGGAAATCAACCTGAGGACAGGAGAGATGGGGGGACATGATAACGACATACAAAATACTGAGAGGAATTGACAAGGTGGACAAAGACAGGATGTTCCAGAGATTGGACACAGTAACAAGGGGACACAGTTGGAAGCTGAAGACACAGATGAATCACAGGGATGTTAGGAAGTATTTCTTCAGCCACAGAGTAGTCAGGAAGTGGAATAGTTTGGGAAGCGATGTAGTGGAGGCAGGATCCATACATAGCTTTAAGCAGAGGTATGATAAAGCTCACGGAGAGTGACCTAGTAGCGATCAGTGAAGAGGCGGGGACAGGAGCTCGGACTCGACCCCCGCAACCTCAACTAGGTGAGTACTAGGTGAGTACACACACACACACACACACACACACACACACACACACACACACACACACACACACACACACACACACACACACACACCACAGAATCTCCCACCAAAAGACTCCACCCGCGACATTCCCAACGCAACTGAGCAACCTATACTACAACCCACTCACTGTTCCCTCTGCCACCAACCCCCATATCACAAACCTCACCCCAACAGCTGTCCCTTATGGGCATTCTGACCCCACCCCCATCAACACAAACCCCACCTACACCACAGCCCCATATAGGCCCCCACCAAGGCTCTCGCTCCCCCAACCCCAATATTCTTGCATGACCACAATGATAGAAAAGAAACTAAAGGTTTGGTACACAAACGCGGATGGAATAACGAATAAACATGAGGAGTGGAATGAAAGAATCAGTGAAAAATCCCCAGACATCATAGCAGTCACAGAAACAAAACTCGCTGAGACAATAACAGACACAATCTTCCCAACAGGATATCAGATCCTGAGGAAAGATAGAAGGAGTAGAGGGGGAGGAGGGGTTGCACTGCTCATAAAACACCAATGGGGATTTGAGGAAATGGAAGGCATGGACATGATTGGAGAAAGAGACTACATTGTAGGTACAATTCAGTCCGGAGAACATAAAGTAGTCATTGGAGTGATGTATAACCCACCACAGAACTGCAGGAGGCCAAGAGAGGAGTACGAAGAAAACAACAGGGTGATGGTGGACACACTGGCTGAGGTGGCAAAAAGAGCTCACTCGAGCAGAGCAAAGTTACTGGTAATGGGCGATTTCAACCACAGGGAGATCGACTGGGAAAACCTGGAGCCACATGGGGGTCCCGAAACATGGAGAGCCAAGATGATGGATGTGGTACTTGAAAACCTCATGCATCAACATGTCAGGGACACAACCAGAGAGAGAGGGGAGGATGAGCCAGCAAGACTGGATCTTGTGTTCACCCTGAGCAGTTCAGACATTGAGGACATCACTTACGAGAGGCCCCTTGGAGCTAGCGATCATGTGGTTCGAGTTTTGACTATATAGTAGAGTTACAAGTGGAGAAGGTAACAGGAACTGAAGGGGACAGGCCAAATTATAAAAGGGGGGACTACACAGGTATGAGAAACTTCCTGCAGGAGGTTCAGTGGGACAGAGAAATGGTAGGAAAATCAGTAAACGAGATGATGGAATATGTGGCAACAAAGTGCAAGGAGGCAGAGGAAAGTTTTGTTCCCAAGGGAAACAGAAATAATAGGAAGACCAAAACGAGTCCTTGGTTTACCCGAAGGTGTAGGGAGGCAAAAACTAAGTGCAACAGAGAATGGAAAAGGTACAGGAGGCATAGGACCCAGGAAAACAAGGAGATTAGTAGAAGAGCCAGAAACGAGTATGCGCAGATAAGGAGGGAGGCCCAGCGACAGTATGAAAACGACATAGCATCGAAAGTCAAATCTGACCCGAAACTGCTGTATAGCCACATTAGGAGGAAGACAACAGTCAAGGACCAGGTGATAAGGCTGAGGAAAGAAGGTGGAGAACTCACAAGAAACGATCAAGAGGTATGTGAGGAGCTCAACACGAGATTTAAGGAAGTATTTACAGTAGAGACAAGAAGGACTCTGGGGGGACAGACCAGATGGGGACACCAGCAAGGAATACACCAACAAGTGTTGGACGACATACATACAGATGAGGAGGAGGTGAAGAAACTGCTAAGGGACATCGATACCTCAAAGGCAATGGGACCGGACAACATCTCTCCATGGGTCCTTAGAGAGGGAGCAGATATGTTGTGCGTGCCACTTACCACAATCTTCAACACATCCCTGGAAACTGGGCAACTACCTGAGGTATGGAAGACGGCAAATGTAGTTCCCATTTTCAAAAAAGGAGACAGAAAAGAGGCACTAAACTATAGACCTGTGTCATTGACGTGTATAGTATGCAAAACTATGGAGAAGATTATCAGGAGGAGAGTGGTGGAGCACCTGGAACGGAACAGGAGTATAAATGCCAACCAGCACGGATTCACGGAAGGCAAATCCTGTGTCACAAACCTTCTGGAGTTTTATGATAAAATAACAGAAGTAAGACAAGAGAGAGAGGGGTGGGTTGATTGCATCTTCTTGGACTGCAAGAAGGCCTTTGACACAGTTCCTCACAAGAGATTAGTGCAGAAGCTAGAGCATCAAGTGCATATAACAGGAAGGGCACTGCAATGGATCAGAGAATACCTGACAGGGAGGCAACAACGAGTCATGGTACGTAATGATGTATCACAGTGGGCACCTGTGACGAGCGGGGTCCCACAGGGGTCGGTCCTAGGACCAGTGCTATTTTTGGTATATGTGAACGACATGACGGAAGGGTTAGACTCAGAAGTGTCCCTGTTTGCAGATGATGTGAAGTTAATGAGGAGAATTAAATCTGATGAGGACCAGGCAGGACTTCAAAGAGACCTGGACAGACTGGACACCTGGTCCAGCAAATGGCTTCTCGAATTTAATCCTGCCAAATGCAAAGTCATGAAGATAGGGGAAGGGCACAGAAGACCACAGACAGAGTATAGGCTAGGTGGCCAAAGACTGCAAACCTCACTCAAGGAGAAAGATCTTGGGGTGAGTATAACACCGAGCATGTCTCCAGAAGCACACATCAATCAGATAACTGCTGCAGCATATGGGCGCCTGGCAAACCTGAGAACAGCATTCCGATACCTTAGTAAGGAATCATTCAAGACACTGTACACCGTGTATGTCAGGCCCATACTGGAGTATGCAGCACCTGTTTGGAACCCGCACTTGATAAAGCACGTCAAGAAACTAGAGAAAGTACAAAGAACATAAGAACATAAGAATGTAGGAACACTGCAGAAGGCCTACTGGCCCATACGAGGCAGGTCCTTATCAAAACGACATCTACCTAAAGCTACTCAAGAAACAACTCCCGCACCCCCCAACACCAATCAAACCCAGCCCCTCCCACTCATATATTTGTCCAGTCTCTTCTTAAAGCTACCCAAGGTCCTAGCCTCTATCACCCCACTGGGAAGACTGTTCCACGCATCTACAACTCTGTTAGAAAACCAGTACTTACCTATGTCCTTTCTAAATCTAAATTTATCCAACTTAAATCCATTATTCCTGGTTCTTACCTGGTTCGACACCCTCAGTACTTTATTAATGTCTCCCTTGTTTATGCCCGTCATCCACTTATACACTTCAATGATATCTCCCCTCATTCTACGCCTCTCCAGAGAGTGGAGATTTAAGGCTTTAAGTCTATCTTCATACGGGAGGTTCCTTACACAGTAAATCATTTTAGTCATTCTTCTCTGTATGTTCTCTAATGAGTCTATGTCCATCCTGTAGTAAGGGGACCAAAACTGAGCAGCATAATCTAAATGAGGCCTCACTAGTGATGTATATAGCTGTAAAATAACTTTTGGACTTCTGTTACTTATACTTCTTGAGATAAATCCAAGTAATCTGTTGGCCTTGTTGCGCACACTGAGGCACTGCTGTCTTGGCTTTAGATTTTTGCTTACCATGACTCCCAAGTCTTTTTCACATTCTGTATGACCAAGCTCTACTTCACCTAGATTATAGCTTCGAGGGTTATTTTCATTACCAAGGGCAAGTACCCTACACTTATCCACATTAAACTTCATCTGCCATTTCTCAGACCAAGACATTAATTTGTTCAAATCGTCCTGGAGTTCATTGATATCCTCCTCAGAGTGAATTATACGGCCTATCTTTGTATCATCAGCAAACTTACTCATGTCACTAGTAATCCCTTCATCAAGGTCATTAATGTAAATTATGAACAAGAGAGGGCCTAAAACTGATCCTTGTGGAACGCCACTAGTGACTAATCCCCATTCAGATTTCACTCCATTAATGGTAACTCTCTGCTTTCTATTGGTAAGCCATGCCTCAATCCATGCTAGAACTTTACCTCCTATACCATGAGCTACCACTTTTCTTAAGAGTCTCTTGTGAGGTACTCTGTCGAAGGCTTTACTAAAATCCAAATAAACAATATCATATTCCTTATCACTGTCAACTGCCTCAAATGTTCTATTGAAGAACGTCAGTAAGTTTGTCAGGCAGGAACGACCTCTCGTGAATCCATGCTGGGATTCATTTTTCAAGTTATGCTCTTCAAGGTGACTTCTGATAATGTCAGCTATAATTGATTCTAATAACTTTCCCACTATAGATGTCAGGCTTATTGGACGGTAATTTGAAGGAGTGGACTTATCCCCTGATTTGAATATAGGAACCACATTAGCCATCTTCCACATCTCTGGCACAACACTGGTAAGGATGGACGCATTGAATACACTCGTTAATGGCTGACTAAGCTCCATCTTGCATTCCTTAAGTACCCTTGAAAACAACTCATCGGGTCCCGGGGACTTATTTTGTTTCAGTTTGTCTATCTGTTTAATAACCATGTCCCTCGTGACAGTAATATTAGTTAACTTAAATTCATCAGGAACTAAATAATTGTTAATTACTGGAATCTCATTTACATCTTCCTGTGTAAAAACTGACAAAAAATAGTCATTAAATAAGGAACACATTTCCAGTTCATTATCCGTCAGCTGTCCATTCCCAGATTTCAGAGGTCCTACTTTTTCCTTCACCTTCGTCCTATACACTTGAAAGAACCCCTTTGGATTAGTCTTTGATTCATTAGCGACTCTAATTTCATAGTCACGTTTAGCCTTTCTAATCGCCTTTTTTACTTCTCTTTTAAGCTGAACATATTGGTCAGTAAGGTTAACCTCTCCTCTTCTGATGCGCCTATAAATTCCCCTTTTCTCCCCTAATAGATGCTTTAACCTCCTGTTAACCCATTTGGGATCGTTATTATTAGACCTAATTTCTCTCTGGGGAATGTATATACTCTGGGCACTGTGTACATTATTAAGAAAACAATCATAAAAGCAGATCCCTTCATATTCATAAGTATGATTATCGTCAATAAAATCATTAGCTAGATAACCCCAATCAAGAATAGACAGATGTTCCCTAAGTCCATTATAATCGGCAGAACGAAAATCGGGGATTTTTACTGTATTATCATTGTTCTTGCATTCCCAATTAATGCTAAAGGTGATGGATTTGTGATCACTTGCGCCAAGCTCTTCAGTGATCTCCAGATTATTCACTAGTGTTTCCTTATTTGACAAGACTAGGTCTAGCAAATTATTACCCCTGGTAGGTTCAGTTACACTCTGTTTCAGAAAACAGTCCTGAACTGTTTCCATGAAGTCACTGGACTCTAGATTACCTGTCAAAGAATTCCAGTCAATTTGGCTAAAGTTAAAGTCCCCTACTATGACTACGTTACTGTGTCCAGAAGCCCTAACAATTTCGTCCCAAAGAAGTCTCCCTCTATCGTGATCCAAGCCTGGAGGTCGGTATATTACACCTAGAATTAGTTTTTCTTGACCCTCCACGAACTCTACCCAAACAGACTCTGTTACTGCTCCATCTATTTTTATACCTTTTTTTATGCAACAATTAATATTTTCTCGAACATACAATGCAACTCCTCCCCCCTTCCCATTACATCTATCCACATTGAATAACTTAAATCCCTGAATATTACACTCAGCAGTCATATCCCGACTCTTTAAATCATACCACGTTTCAGTTAATGCAATGATATCAAAGTTCCCAGCACATGCTACCAAACGTAGTTCATTAATTTTATTTCTTGCACTTCTACTGTTAGCATAAAATACCATCATATGTTTTTTCTTCTGCACATTTTTCCTATTCATCTTTGTTTTTACACAATTTCTGAAATTATCATTACCCAGAGTTACTCCATGACAGTTACTATTAAGATTCTTAATATCAGAGCATAAGTCAATATATCCATACTCATTATTAATCATTTCTAAACCCATACCTCTAACTAATCCTAGTTTAAAGTCCTAACAACCCCCTCAACTGAGTTAGCAAGAAAACCCACACCTGCCCTGGATAAGTGAACCCCATCCCTGGCATACATGTCATTTCGGCCATAGAAGTTGTCCCAGTTGTCAATGAATGGTACTGCATTATCCTTACAGTATTTATCCAGCCAACAATTAATACCAATTGCTCTGGACAACCATTCATTACCAACACCTCTTCTTGGCAAAATGCCACATATAACAGGGCGCCCCCCCTTCTTCCTAATCATGTCTATAGCTGTCCTGAACTTTCTAACTAAATCCTCACTTCTACGCTTGCCTACATCATTGCCTCCAGCACTGAGGCAAATAATAGGATTGATCCCATTACCATTCATGATGTTGTCAAGCCGGCTAACAATGTCCTCCATCCCAAAGGTTTGCGACAAGGTTAGTTCCAGAGCTAAGGGGAATGTCCTATGAAGAAAGATTAAGGGAAATCGGCCTGACGACACTGGAGGACAGGAGGGTCAGGGGAGACATGATAACGACATATAAAATACTGCGTGGAATAGACAAGGTGGACAAAGACAGGATGTTCCAGGGAGGGGACACAGAAACAAGGGGCCACAATTGGAAGTTGAAGACACAAATGAGTCAGAGAGATAGTAGGAAGTATTTCTTCAGTCATAGAGTTGTAAGGCAGTGGAATAGCCTAGAAAATGACGTAGTGGAGGCAGGAACCATACACAGTTTTAAGACGAGGTTTGATAAAGCTCATGGAGCGGGGAGAGAGAGGGCCTAGTAGCAACCGGTGAAGAGGCGGGGCCAGGAGCTAGGACTCGACCCCTGCAACCACAAATAGGTGAGTACAAATAGGTGAGTACACACACACACACACACACACACACACTCGACCCCTGCAACCTCAACTTGGTGAGTACACACACATATACACACACATACATACATACACACACATACATACACATACACACATACATACACATACATGCAGACACATGCACACACATGTACACACATACACATACACACACACACACCCACACACACACACACTCACACACACACACACACCCACAACCTCAACTAGGTGAGTACACATGCACACACACATGCACACAGGCCTAGTGTCTAATCGACATGTGCCTAGGACAAAATGGCAACTAACACACACACACACACACTCACACACACACACACACACACACACACACACACACACACACACACACACACACACACACACACACACACGCAACCTCAACTAGGTGAGTACACATGCACACACACATGCACACAGGCCTAGTGTCTAATCGACATGTGCCTAGGACAAAATGGCTACTAACACACACACACACGCACACACACACACGCACACACACACACACACACGCGCATATACACATACACACCTACACACACACACATGTACAAAAGGCCTAGTGTCTAATCGACATGTGCCTAGGACAAAATGGCAACTAACACACACACACACACACACACACACACACACACACACACACACACACACACGCATATACACATACACACCTACACACACACACATGTACAACAGGCCTAGTGTCTAATCGACATGTGCCTAGGACAAAATGGTAACTAACAGGATGTTCCAGAAAGGGGACACAGAAACAAGGGGTCACAATTGGAAGTTGAAGGCCCAGATGAGTCAGAGGAATGTTAGGAAGTATTTCTTCAGTCATAGAGTATTCAGGAAGTGGAATAGCCTAGCAAGTGAGGTAGTGGAGGCAGGAACCATACATAGCTTTAAGATGAGGTATGATAAAGCTCATGGAGCAGGGAGGGAGAGGACCTAGTAACACTCAGTGAAGAGGCGGGGCCAGGAGCTGAGTTTCGACCCCTGCAACCACAATTAGGTGAGTACACACACATGACATAGCATCTAAAGTCAAGTCTGACCCGAAACTGCTGCATAGCCACATTTGGAGAAAGACAACAGTCAAAGACCAGATGATCAGGCTGAGGAAAGAAGGTGGGGAACTCACAAGAAACGATCAAGAGGTATGTGAGTAGCTCAACAAGAGATTTAAGGAAGTATTCACAGTGGAGACAGGAAGGACTCTGGGAAGACAGGACAGAGGGGGACACCAACAGGGAATACACCAACAAGTGTTGGACGACGTACATACAGATGAGGAGGTGAAGAAACTGCTAAGTGACCTTGATGCCTCAAAGGCAGTTTGACTGGACATCTCCCAGTGGGTCCTTAGGGAGCAGAAATGCTGTGTGTGCCATTAACCACAATCTTCAACACATCCCTTGAAACTGGGGAACTACCTGAGGTATGGAAGACGGCAAATGTAGTTCCCATTTTTAAAAAAGGAGACAGAAAAGAGGCACTAAACTATAGACCAGTGTCACTGGTCTACGGTTTCATGGAATTCAAATCCTGTGTCACAAACTTTCTGGAGTTTTATGATAAAACAAAAGTAAGACATAGAGAGAGAGGGGTAGGTTGATTGCATCTTCTTGGACTACAAGAAGGCCTTCGACACAGTTCCTCACAAGATGTTACCAAGCACCATGGCTTGTTGCAGTGTTTTAGAATCTCAGGTTCAAGTGTTGAAGAAGGAGATTCTACTTCTTCAGGAGGAAAATAGGCTGAAGCTTTGCATAGATGTGTTTGGGAGCGAGTGTGGAAAGGATTTAGCTGGTAAGGAGGAAATGGTCACCAGCAGTGATAGTGACAGCCGCTTTAAGTGGCAAGTGGTTCACAGTTCAGGAAGAAGGAAGATGAGGAGAGTTAATACAAAAGATGTGAAGGTAGGAAATCGATTCTCTGTTCTCCAAGAGGAGTGTACTTCAGTGGTTAGTGAGGTTGAAGGTACCACTGATTTCCCTGCTAATCAAGGTAAGAATATTTTAATAGTAGGCGATTCTCAGGTAAGATATATGAACCGTGCATTTTGTAAAAGAGACAGAAAGGTCAGACAGAGTGTGTCTTCCTGGAGCTGGTGTTGGTGACATAGTCAGCAGGTTGGATAATATTATGGCAGGTAATGGTAACAAGCCCATTATCTGTCTTAGTGCTGGGGGTAATGACATTGAGAAGGGCAGGAGAGAGGAGCTGCTGGATAAGTACAGGTCAGCCATGGAAGTAGTTAGGTAAACCATACCACAGGCGGGATTTGAACCCGCAGTCAGAGAGTCAAAACTCCAGACCGTCACATTAGCCACTGGACCAGCTAGCCACAAAAAGATTCGTCCAACTAGGTATATTTCTACACCATAGGAAGGTTAGCATAGGCACCACTGTGACCACAAATGCAAGTTTTTACAGACGAATCTCCAGCTAGCGTGGCTGTGACTAGCTGGAGATTCGTCTGTAAAAACTTGCATTTGTGGTCACAGTGGTGCCTATGCTAACCTCCCTATGGTGTACAAATATACCTAGTTGGACGAATCTTTTTGTGGCTAGCTGGTCCAGTGGCTAACGCGACGGTCTGGAGTTTTGAGACTCTCTGACCGCGGGTTCAAATCCCGCCCGTGGTATGGTTTGTTTGCAATCGTGTCATTACGATTTCGTGAGTCAAGTAGTTAGGTCTAAGGGAGGGATCCCAGTCATGTAGCATCTTGCCTAGAAAGGGAGTGGGCAATGAATGGATGTCTAGGGCAATTGGTATAAATTGCTGGCTAGACAGGTACTGCAAGGAACTTGCAATCCCATTCATTGATAACTGGGACCTATTCTTTGGCAAATGTAATATGTATGCAAGGGATGGGGCTCATCTCTCTGGGGATGGAGTGGTTGCATTAGCCAATTTAATTGAGAGGGTAATTGATGACTTCTCTAGGAATTTAAACTGATAGAATATAGAGGTATGAGTGTTTGTGGGAAACAATCAGGCTGCAGCATTAGGGTTAAAAACAGCAGTTATTACCGGGATACCTCAGGGATTTGTTTAAAAGACAATATTCAAAATAAAGTTGCTAGTAATGGCAAATCAATTGTTCAACAAAGAGAGATAGTAGAGGGCAACGAGTGACTGGGTCCCTTAAGGTTTACTATACAAATAGTAGGAGTCTAAGAAATAAGATAGATTAGCTAAGATTACTTGCAAGTGCAGGTAATATAGATATTATTGGTATAACAGAGACCTGGTTCAACCTGAAAGATAGAGAAATGCCTTCTGAATGCAACATACAGGGTTATAAATTATTCCAAACTGATAGGGTCAGCATGAAGGGTGGAGTGGCGATGTATGTCAGAGAAAATTTAAATTGTTGTCTTAGACATGATATAAGATTAGAAACATCGAACACAGAATCAGTTTGGTTACAGTGTCTGGAGGGACGTGACAAATTAATTTTGGGTGTGATTTATAGGCCCCCAAACCTTGATAGGGATTGCAGTAAGCTGTTATGGGATGAAATTCATAAGGCATCTAGATATGAAAATGTTGTGATAATGGGAGATTTTAACTTTAGACAAATTGATTGGAACATTAAGACAGGAAATCTTGAGTCTAGTGACTTTCTTGATACGGTTCAGAATTGCGTTTTAGAACAGGTTGTGACAGAACCAACTAGAGGAAACAATCTGCTTGACTTGGCTCTTGCCAACAAAGATTCACTAATTAATAATCTTGAGGTTAATGATGAGCTTGGGGAAAGTGATCACAAATCACTTAATTTCAATATATCATGGAATTACCCAGATAACTGCAATCAAATCTCTGTCCCAGATTTTTGCTTGGCCGACTTCATGGGACTGAAAAATTACCTGGGTGGGCTAAATTGGGATGTCCTGACTATGGGTCACGTAGGTGTTCTTGGTTGCCAATATGACGTTTTTCAGAGCATAGTTCTAGCTGCCCAGACAACTTTTGTTCCGAGTAGGGAAATTAGATCTAACAAAAATGATCCCAAATGGATGAACATTAGATTAAAACATCTCATTGGTCAAAAGAGAGGCATATATAGGCATATCAAAAGAGGGGATGGGCAGTTAAGAAATCAATATATTCAATTAAAGAGAGAAATAAAGAAAGGAATAAGAAAAGCAAAAAGGGATTATGAGGCTAAGGTCGCAAGGGATTCAAAGACTAACCCAAAAGGGTTCTTTCAGGTATACAGAAGTAAGATTAGGGACAAGATTGACCCACTTAAGAGTAACTCTGGTCAGATCACTGACAGTGATAAGGATATGTGTGAAATTCTCAATACCTACTTCCTCTCAGTTTTCACCCAGGAAAATACTAGCGATATTCCTGAAATAATAGATTATGTAGAACAGGACGATAATAAACTATGCACAATTGCGGTAACTAGTGACATGGTCCTCAGACAAATAGAGAAACTAAAGCCTAACAAATCCCCAGGCCCTGATGAACTGTTTGCAAGGGTGTTAAAGGAATGTAAAGAGGAACTTAGCATACCATTGGCTAATCTTTTTAACATATCAGGCACTATGCCAGTTTGTAGTGATAAGTGGAAAATGGCAAAAGTAATACCTATTTACAAGGCAGGTGACAGGTCCTTGGCTTCGAACTATAGACCAATAAGCCTTACCTCCATAGTGGGAAAATTTATGGAATCAAAAATTGTGAAGCAATTCGTAGCCATCTTGATAGGTACAGATTGATTAATGAATCTCAACATGGTTTTACAAAGGGGCGTTCCTGTCTCACGAATTTACTTTTTTTCACTAAGGTGTTTGAGGAGGTAGATCATGGTAATAAATATGATATTGTATATATGGACTTCAGAAAGGCTTTCGATAGAGGTCCACACCAGAGGCTATTGAGGAAACTTAAGGCACACGGAATAGGAAGAGAATTTTTTTCCTGGGTAGAGGCATGGCTGACAAATAGGCAGCAGAGAGTTTGCATAAATGGGGAGAAATCAGAATGGGGGCACGTCACAAGCGGTATTCCTCAGGGGTCAGTGTTGGGTCCGTTGTTGTTCACAATTTACATAAACGACATAGATGAGGTAATAAATAGCGACATAAGCAAATTTGCTGATGACACCAAAATAGGCCGTCCAATTTATTCTAATGAGGACACTAGAGCATTCCAGGATGATTTGAATAGACTGATGCAATGGTCGGAGAAGTGGCAGATGCAGTTTAATATTGACAAATGCAAAGTTCTAAATGTTGGACATATAAATAACCATGCCACATATAAACTAAATAATGTAGATCTTAATACTACTGATTGCGAAAAGGATTTAGGAGTTCTGGTTAGCAGTAATCTAAAACCAAGACAACAGTGCATTAGTGTTCGCAATAAAGCTAACAGAATTCTTGGCTTCATATCTAGAAGTATAAATAATAGAAGTCCTCAGGTTGTTCTTCAACTCTATATATCCTTGGTTAGGCCTCATTTAGACTATGCTGCTCAGTTTTGGTGACCGTATTACAGAATGGATATAAATGCTCTGGAAAACGTACAGAGGAGGATGACAAAGATGATCCCATGTATCAGGAATCTTCTCTATGAGGTTAGACTGAGGGCCCTGAATCTGCACTCTCTTGAAAGGCGTAGAATTAGGGGGGATATGATCGAGGTGTATAAGTGGAAAACAGGAATAAATAAAGGGGATGTAAATAGCGTGCTGAAAATTTCCAGCTTCAAGTTGGAAAAATTTAGATTCAGGAAGGATATAGGAAAGCACTGGTTTGGTAATAGAGTTGTGGATGAGTGGAACAAACTTCCGAGTACAGTTATTCAGGCTAAAACGTTGTGTAGTTTTAAAAATAGGTTAGATAAATACATGAGTGGGTGTGGGTGGGTGTGAGTTGGACCTGACTAGCTTGTGCTGCTGGGTCTTGTGCCGTGCTCTTTCCTTGAGTGGAGGTGACCAGACTGGGTGGATCATTGAGCTAATCCATTGGGGGGGGGGGGGGGACATGGACCTACTCCGCATGGGTCAGTAGGCCTGTTGCAGTGGTCCTTCTTTCTTATGTTCTTATGTAACAGTTCCTCGGAGTCTGAACTACCATAAGCACATTTCACTGACTTTCCTCACGGAGACCTTTCACTGCCTATATACAGTCGTAAAGCATTTAAACTAGTGGGAATTCCCTAAGTCTCTTAAACCGTATTTCTTGAAATGTAGGCTAGAAAAAACACGTAATTTACACCTGGAAAATTCAAAAGGGTCTGGTCCCAAAATTGCACCCCAAAATCACTCCATGTGAGAGCAGTAAACTTGACAGATGGTGAAAAGCACCTCCAATGAAAAGTACGGTAGTAACGAGTACACTAAGAAAAAACTTATTCAGTGTCAGAGGTCCCTGACTTTTCAGTGCCCTCCATCCATTAGGGGAATCACCAACAAACATCTGCATGTCTTCAAGAGAGAACCAGACAAATTTTTCAAAATGGTTCTTGTACAACCAAGCTGTGGTTCATACATTGGACTGTGTGCAAGCAGCAATAGCAGCCTGTTTGATCAAGTTTTTATCCACCACCAGGAGGCCTGGTCTGGGACTGGGCCTGGAGACTTAACCCCAGAAGCATCCTTCCAGATGCTGCAGCCACAAATATACAAGACTAAATAGATACTTATCACATAATGTGTGGAGAGGGAACTCCCACATAACTTTTGGTGTCTGAATATCACTGTGAATGACTGTCGTTATATACTAGCACACTAACACATTGCTCTTCATGCATACTATGTTCTCTGCATTAAAAGTTGCAAATGTAAAAATATTACTGAAAAGTTTTCATTAGTAGTTCACTGGATAGTTAATAAAGTCTTTTCCTCCACATCTTCCTTGTCAGGAGGTGGGTGTGGTAGACTCGCCCCTGCATCCTCCTTGTCAGGAGGTGGGTGTGGTAGACTCACCCCTGCATCTTCCTTGTCAGGAGGTGGGTGTGGTAGACTCACCCCTGCATCCTCCTTGTCAGGAGGTGGGTGTGGTAGACTCGCCCCTGCATCCTCCTTGTCAGGAGGTGGGTGTGGTAGACTCACCCCTGCATCTTCCTTGTCAGGAGGTGGGTGTGGTAGACTCGCCCCTGCATCTTCCTTGTCAGGAGGTGGGTGTGGTAGACTCGCCCCTGCATCTTCCTTGTCAGGAGGTGGGTGTGGTAGACTCGCCCCTGCATCTTCCTTGTCAGGAGGTGGGTGTGGTAGACTCACCCCTGCATCTTCCTTGTCAGGAGGTGGGTGTGGTAGACTCACCCCTGCATCTTCCTTGTCAGGAGGTGGGTGTGGTAGACTCACCCCTGCATCCTCCTTGTCAGGAGGTGGGTGTGGTAGACTCACCCCTGCATCTTCCTTGTCAGGAGGTGGGTGTGGTAGACTCACCCCTGCATCCTCCTTGTCAGGAGGTGGGTGTGGTAGACTCGCCCCTGCATCCTCCTTGTCAGGAGGTGGGTGTGGTAGACTCACCCCTGCATCTTCCTTGTCAGGAGGTGGGTGTGGTAGACTCACCCCTGCATCCTCCTTGTCAGGAGGTGGGTGTGGTAGACTCGCCCCTGCATCCTCCTTGTCAGGAGGTGGGTGTGGTAGACTCACCCCTGCATCTTCCTTGTCAGGAGGTGGGTGTGGTAGACTCACCCCTGCATCTTCCTTGTCAGGAGGTGGGTGTGGTAGACTCACCCCTGCATCTTCCTTGTCAGGAGGTGGGTGTGGTAGACTCACCCCTGCATCTTCCTTGTCAGGAGGTGGGTGTGGTAGACTCACCCCTGCATCTTCCTTGTCAGGAGGTGGGTGTGGTAGACTCACCCCTGCATCTTCCTTGTCAGGAGGTGGGTGTGGTAGACTCACCCCTGCATCTTCCTTGTCAGGAGGTAGGTGTGGTAGACTCACCCCTGCATCTTCCTTGTCAGGAGGTGGGTGTGGTAGACTCACCCCTGCATCTTCCTTGTCAGGAGGTAGGTGTGGTAGACTCACCCCTACATCTTCCTTGTCAGGAGGTAGGTGTGGGGTGTTACACTCCCCACGGAAACCTCAAATATTTCTGCACATGTGAAAAATCCAAGTTAATAATGTTCCATTTCCATAGGTAGTTCTTAACAGGTTAATGAAACATGACGTTCAGTGGTGATAAGGTCCAGCTGCTTACGTATGAAAAGAAAGAAAAACTCAAAAGGAACACTATATACAAAACTCAAGAGGGTCAACGAATAGAACGTAAGGAACACGTAAAAGACCTGGGAATAATTATGTCAGTTGACCTTACTTTTAGAGACCATAACAAGACAAAGATCACGACAGCCAGGAAGATGACGGGGTGGGTATTGAGAACTTTCAAAACAAGGGAAATAATGCCAATGGTGACTCTTTTCAAATCACTAGTGTTCCCTCACTTAGAATATTACTCAGTGCTGATGGCTCCGTTCAAAGCAGGAAAAATATCGGAGCTGGAACAAATATAAAGATCTTTGCAGCTCACATTGAGCCAGTAAAGCACCTAAACTACAAGTCTTGAACTTGTATTCATTGGAGTGGAGGAGAGAGAGATACACGATAATATATACCTGGAAAGTACTCGAGGGCCTGGTCCCAAATCTGCACACTGCCATAACATCATACTGGAGTGAGAGATATGGGAGGAAGTGTAAAATAAACCCAGTGAGGAGCACAGATGTGATGGGGACAATAATTGAACACTGTAACAACATTCGGGGTCCCAGACTATTCAACATCTTACCAGAAGATATCAGAAACACGGCTGGAACAAGTGTAGAAGCCGTCAAGAGGAAACTGAACAAGTATCTTCGCCAGGTGCCAGCTCAACCAGGCTGTGATTGATATGTGGGGCAGCGGGCCTCCAGCAGGAGCAGCCTGGTTGACAGGGCTAACACCAGACGAGCCTGGCCATGGCCGGGTTCAGAGAGTGGATTAACTCTCGAAACTCTTCAAAGGTATTCTTCGTTTATAAAGTGGTGCAAAATACCACTAGAATGTGCACTCTGAGACCTTAGTGTGCATACATAACTCGTCTACATTAAGGCGGCAGTAGAGTGCTAGCCAAAAATTGCAGACCAGTAGCACTAGTATCGTTACTGGTCTGCTTTGGCTATGGGAAGAAATAAGAAGTAAGGGTACAAAAACAAAATACCGACACAGGATAAAGACACCAATGCAATATAATGTGATTCTTTATTGACAGTATTTCTCCCCACAGTGGGCTTTATTGAGTCACAAAGTTGTGACTTGTTAAAGCTCACTGTGTGGGCGAAACGTTTTCAATAAAGGATCGCATTATATTGCAACCGTATCTGTATCCCTAGTGATGAGATGCTAAATTACAAATTTTATGGAGCAACACAACCCAAACCAGTATGAATTTAAACCCGGAAGACATGTTTGTCTCGGATACTAAGTCACTGTAGCAAAATTATGGAGGCATTGAAAAAAAATGCAGATATGGTGTATATGGATTTTGCAAAGGCTTTTGACATATGTTATCATGGGATGACTGCACACCAAAAAAGTGGTCGTAAACTGAGCAAAATCTAGCATTAGCGAAGTAAAAAGTTCTGTACTTCAAGGAATGGTCCTGTACCTTTAGTGTTTATCCTCATAGCGGACATAGATAAAATCCACTCGACTCAGTGATCTTTTACAGCCTTCATAGAGCCAGTAAAGCATTTAAATTACTGGGAACGCCTTAGTCTTAAATATGTACTCACTGGAGCAGAGGAGAGAGGGAAACATAATATTTACCTGGAAAGTACTCAAGAGCCTGGTCCCAAATCTGCACACTTCCATAACAACATACTGGAGTGAGAGATATGGGAGGAAGTCGAAAATAAACCCAGGTGTGCGGTGGGCACAACAAGGGAACACTGTATCAACATCCGTGCCCCAGATTATTCAAAATCTTACCAAAAGATATAAACACTGCTGGAACAAGTGTAGAAGTTTTCAAGAGGAAGCTGGACAAGTATCTTCACCAGATGCCAGATCAACCAGATTGTGATGGATATGTGGCGCAGCAGGCCTCCAGCAGGAGCCGCCTGGTTGGCTGGGCTAGCACCAGACGAGCCTGGCCTATGGCCGGGCTCAGAGAGTAGAAAGACTCTTGAAACTCATCAAAGGTGTATGTAGAAGAGACTGAAAAATGCAAGAAGATATAAGCAAAGTTTTTCAGTAAGCAGTGAAAATAACATGACTTAGTGGTGACAAGTTCCAGCTTATTAGATACGGAAAGAATGAAGAACTCAAAAGGAACACGATATAAAAGACAAGAGAAACACCAAACAATGAAAGAAACATGTGAGGGATTTGGGTTTACTGTCGTCTGACCTTTTTTCAAAGAACACAATAAGGCAAATGTCACGACAGCCAGAAAATAATGATGTGGATAATGAGGACTTTCAAAACAAGGTATATGATGCCAGAGGTAGCACTTGAAATCGTACTGCTTAGTGTCGATGACTTCATTCAGGGCTGGAGAGATATCACAGCTAGAACAGGCTCAAAGATCGTTTGTGGCCTGCATAGAGCCATTAAAGCATTTAAATTACTGGGAACACCTCAGAGTCCTGAATATGTACTCAATGGAGTGCAAGAGAGAGAGAGAGAGAGAGAGAGAGAGAGATACATGATAATATATATATTGATCTAGTATAAGTCTTCGTTGGCTGGGGCGGTGCAGTAGTAAGCATATTGGCTTTGTAATTTTAAGACTGCTGTGCCACTGGTTGTATCCTGACTGCTTCTTTTCGTTCATAATCATGTTTTTAAGATTTATCTAGTCAGCTCAGTAAGAGATAATAGTTACTGAATGTTTGGATTGAGAGAGGAAAACAAAGAAAGGAGCACTAATTAGTTCACAGATAATACGGTACAAACTCTGTTGTATATAAAACTGAGAGAAGGAATGATAGCTTTCACGACATTGTATGTTTAGTGATGGATGAATTGAAACTTAAAATTGAAACCGTCTTCATAATATAATTTGTTCTGGTCATTTCCTTGAAGATGTTAAAAGATAAAGTATACCAGTGATGCATTACAGAATACTTAAGCACTACATAACAATCAACTATTAACAAACTGTATCTACAGCAACACAATCACAGTCATCCACCTCAGCCTAATAGGCCAACATCATCACTTTCCAAACTTCCATTGGAGAAGAATTCATTACTAGATTGTATTACCATAAGTTATACTGTACAAATTTTTATTTAATCTAATATTACAGCAGATTGTTTGAGAAATTTGTAGGTGTCTGAACGTAACTATTTTTTAATTTCGTGTAACGTTACTTTACATTACACTGTTATTTTTCAGGAATGTAACTCATGCTTTATAAGAGGAGTTCACTGTATCATAGGTTACTTGCCAGCTGCATCTTAGTCTTATATTGTATATACCAACAGTGAATACTCTTCGTTGAAGCCAGAGAACGTCTTGGAGAACAATGCATTGGCCTTCCGTATAGCTGAGCAACAACTTGGCATTCCTGCACTCTTGGACGCCGAGGATATGGTGGAGAATGATGTACCTGATCGACTCTCAGTTTTAACATACGTGTCCCAATATTACCAGGCCTTTGCTGCACTGGGCCTCACTAATACCAAGCGTGTTGTCAACAATGCTGTTCCTCAGGCCGTTCCTGCTGGAACAATCAAGACCAGAAATACTCCTCCTCTGCAGCGGAAGAACAAGCCAGAGATCAAGTCAGATAAGGTACGTAACTCTCACCTTTCTTGACCATTAGTGGGAACTTAGGGTGAAAAATTACTATGACGTATTATGGTATTGTTTTTGTGGCGTTATTATCTGTACGGGTGAGTTATGTAGGTCGTACAGGACGTGGGTGAGTTCTGTAGGTCGTGCAGGATGCGGATGAGTTCTGTAGGTCGTGCAGGACGTGGGTGAGTTCTGTAGGTCGTGCAGGACGTGGATGAGTTCTGTAGGTCGTGCAGGACGTGGGTGAGTTCTGTGGCTGGATGAGTTCTGTAGGTCGTGCAGGACGTAGGTGAGTTCTGTGGCTGGATGAGTTCTGTAGGTCGTGCAGGACGTGGGTGAGTTCTGTGGCTGGATGAGTTCTGTAGGTCGTGCAGGACGTGGGTGAGTTCTGTGGCTGGATGAGTTCTGTGGGTCGTGCAGGACGTGGGTGAGTTCTGTGGCTGAAGTGATAGCTTCATACCAGGGGTCTTTTATGCCCCCAGTCCCATTAATGAGAACTCAAGGAATTTTCCTGGGGGCCCCAGACCAGTTGACAAATTCTTAATGAATTTTGGGGGGGCCTCCCCAGAGGCATTAATGAGGGCTCAGGTAATTCTCCTGGGGATTCGAGGACGATTAATGAGGTCTCATGGAACTTACCTGGGCCCCTCCCCCCGGAACTTACCAGGGGGCCCCATAGTCGTTAATGAGGGCTCAGGGAACTTATTTGGGGTCCCCAGGGACATTATTCTAAGAAGGACAGTGAACTACTTTTATAATTCTCGCTGTGACTCCTTCAGCACCGACGAGTGTGACAATTTGTTATCTTGTTACTGAATGATTGTTGATGTATACCTCTGAGGTGTGGGGGATACCTGCTGCTTTTCCTTTCAGGTGAGTGTGTGGTGTGTGAGGGATACCAGCTGCTGCTGCTGTCAGATGTGTGTGGTATGACGGTTGCCTGCTGCTGCTGTCAGGAGTGTGTGTGGTGTGAGGGTTGCGTGCTGCTGCTCTCAGGTGTGAGGGTTCCCTGTTGCTGCTGCTCTCAGGTGTGAGGGTTCCCTGCTGCTGCTGTCAGATGTGTGTGGTATGACGGTTGCCTACTGCTGCTGTCAGGTGTGTGTGGTGTGACGGTTGCCTACTGCTGCTGTCAGGTGTGTGTGTGGTGTGAGGGTTGCGTGCTGCTGCTCTCAGGTGTGAGGGTTCCCTGTTGCTGCTGCTCTCAGGTGTGAGGGTTCCCTGCTGCTGCTGTCAGATGTGTGTGGTGTGACGGTTGCGTGCTGCTGCTGTCAGATGGGTGTGGTGTGACGGTTGCCTGCTGCTGCTCTCGGGTGTGAGGGTTCCCTGTTGCTGCTGCTCTCAGGTGTGAGGGTTGCCTGCTGCTGCTCTCAGGTGTGAGGGCAGCCTGCTGCTTCTGCTGCTGCTCTCAGGTGTGAGGGTTGCCTGCTGCTGCTGCTCTCAGGTGTGAGGGTTGCCTGCTGCTGCTCTCAGGTGTGAGGGTAGCCTGCTGCTGCTCTCAGGTGTGAGGGTTGCCTGCTGCTGCTGCTCTCAGGTGTGAGGGTTGCCTGCTGCTGCTGCTCTCAGGTGTGAGGGTTGCCTGCTGCTGCTGCTGCTCTCAGGTGTGAGGGTTGCCTGCTGCTGCTCTCAGGTATGAGGGTTGCCTGCTGCTGCTGCTCTCGGGTGTGAGGGTTGCCTGCTGCTGCTGCTCTCGGGTGTGAGGGTTGCCTGCTGCTGCTCGCAGGTGTGAGGGTTGCCTGCTGCTGCTCGCAGGTGTGAGGGTTGCCTGCTGCTGCTCTCGGGTGTGAGGGTTGCCTGCTGCTGCTCTCAGGTGTGAGGGTTGCCTGCTGCTGCTCTCAGGTGTGAGGGTTGCCTGCTGCTGCTCTCAGGTGTGAGGGTTGCCTGCTGCTGCTCTCAGGTGTGAGGGTTGCCTGCTGCTGCTCTCGGGTGAGGGTTGCCTGCTGCTGCTCGCAGGTGTGAGGGTTGCCTGCTGCTGCTCTCGGGTGAGGGTTGCCTGCTGCTGCTCGCAGGTGTGAGGGTTGCCTGCTGCTGCTCTCGGGTGAGGGTTGCATGCTGCTGCTCGCAGGTGTGAGGGTTGCCTGCTGCTGCTCTCGGGTGAGGGTTGCCTGCTGCTGCTCGCAGGTGTGAGGGTTGCCTGCTGCTGCTCTAGGGTGAGGGTTGCCTGCTGCTGCTCTCGGGTGTGAGGGTTGCCTACTGCTGCTGCTCGCAGGTACACTTGTGATCGTGCAAGAAGGGTAACACGGAACATTAAGTGGTACAATATTGATCAATATTGTTTAAGAAGATCAAGAGAAGCAAAAAAAGACACAAAAAACGAAACAAAACAAAACACTTAGAGATGGAAGATGAATAAAGAAGAGTAATATATTGATTGTTTACTGTTACCCCTGGCAACAACAGTCTGCTGTATCACTTATTATGTGGCCATGCATTGTTATGTAAGAATAATATGTAACAACGTGAAATAAGCGAATGACTTACACAAGGAGTGCTACAACCAGCACACTGAACAACAGTGCTACAACCAGCACACTGAACAACAGTGCTACAACCAGCACTCTGAACAACAGTGCTACAACCAGCACTCTGAACAACAGTGCTACAACCAGCACACTGAACAACAGTGCTACAACCAGCACTCTGAACAACAGTGCTACAACCAGCACTCTGAACAACAGTGCTACAACCAGCACTCTGAACAACAGTGCTACAACCAGCACTCTGAACAACAGTGCTACAACCAGCACTCTGAACAACAGTGCTACAACCAGCACACTGAACAACAGTGCTACAACCAGCACACTGAACAACAGTGCTACAACCAGCACACTGAACAACAGTGCTACAACCAGCACTCTGAACAACAGTGCTACAACCAGCACACTGAACAACAGTGCTACAACCAGCACACTGAACAACAGTGCTACAACCAGCACACTGAACAACAGTGCTACAACCAGCACACTGAACAACAGTGCTACAACCAGCACACTGAACAGTGCTACAACCAGCACTCTGAACAACAGTGCTACAACCAGCACACTGAACAACAGTGCTACAACCAGCACACTGAACAACAGTGCTACAACCAGCACACTGAACAACAGTGCTACAACCAGCACTCTGAACAACAGTGCTACAACCAGCACTCTGAACAACAGTGCTACAACCAGAACTCTGAACAACAGTGCTACAACCAGCACACTGAACAACAGTGCTACAACCAGCACACTGAACAACAGTGCTACAACCAGCACACTGAACAACAGTGCTACAACCAGCACTCTGAACAACAGTGCTACAACCAGCACACTGAACAGTGCTACAACCAGCACACTGAACAACAGTGCTACAACCAGCACACTGAACAACAGTGCTACAACCAGCACACTGAACAACAGTGCTACAACCAGCACACTGAACAACAGTGCTACAACCAGCACTCTGAACAACAGTGCTACAACCAGCACACTGAACAACAGTGCTACAACCAGCACACTGAACAACAGTGCTACAACCAGCACACTGAACAACAGTGCTACAACCAGCACACTGAACAACAGTGCTACAACCAGCACACTGAACAACAGTGCTACAACCAGCACACTGAACAACAGTGCTACAACCAGCACACTGAACAACAGTGCTACAACCAGCACACTGAACAACAGTGCTACAACCAGCACTGAACACAGTGCTACAACCAGCACACTGAACAACAGTACTACAACCAGCACACTGAACAACAGTGCTACAACCAGCACACTGAACAACAGTGCTACAACCAGCACACTGAACAACAGTGCTACAACCAGCACACTGAACAACAGTGCTACAACCAGCACTGAACACAGTGCTACAACCAGCACACTGAACAACAGTGCTACAACCAGCACACTGAACAACAGTGCTACAACCAGCACACTGAACAACAGTGCTACAACCAGCACACTGAACAACAGTGCTACAACCAGCACTGAACACAGTGCTACAACCAGCACACTGAACAACAGTGCTACAACCAGCACACTGAACAACAGTGCTACAACCAGCACACTGAACAACAGTGCTACAACCAGCACACTGAACAACAGTGCTACAACCAGCACACTGAACAGTGCTACAACCAGCACTCTGAACAACAGTGCTACAACCAGCACTCTGAACAGTGCTACAACCAGCACACTGAACAACAGTGCTACAACCAGCACTCTGAACAACAGTGCTACAACCAGCACTCTGAACACAGTGCTACAACCAGCACACTGAACAGTGCTACAACCAGCACTCTGAACAACAGTGCTACAACCAGCACTCTGAACAACAGTGCTACAACCAGCACTCTGAACAACAGTGCTACAACCAGCACTCTGAACAACAGTGCTACAACCAGCACTCTGAACAACAGTGCTACAACCAGCACTCTGAACACAGTGCTACAACCAGCACACTGAACAACAGTGCTACAACCAGCACTCTGAACAACAGTGCTACAACCAGCACTCTGAACAACAGTGCTACAACCAGCACTCTGAACACAGTGCTACAACCAGCACTCTGAACAACAGTGCTACAACCAGCACTCTGAACAACAGTGCTACAACCAGCACTCTGAACAACAGTGCTACAACCAGCACTCTGAACAACAGTGCTACAACCAGCACTCTGAACAACAGTGCTACAACCAGCACTGAACACAGTGCTACAACCAGCACTCTGAACACAGTGCTACAACCAGCACTCTGAACAGTGCTACAACCAGCACTCTGAACAACAGTGCTACAACCAGCACTCTGAACAACAGTGCTACAACCAGCACTCTGAACAACAGTGCTACAACCAGCACTCTGAACAACAGTACTACAACCAGCACTCTGAACAACAGTGCTACAACCAGCACTCTGAACAACAGTGCTACAACCAGCACTCTGAACAACAGTGCTACAACCAGCACTCTGAACAACAGTGCTACAACCAGCACTCCGAACAACAGTGCTACAACCAGCTCTCTAAACAACAGTGCTACAACCAGCACTCTGAACAACAGTGCTACAACCAGCACTCTGAACAACAGTGCTACAACCAGCACTCTGAACAACAGTGCTACAACCAGCACTCTGAACACAGTGCTACAACCAGCACTCTGAACAACAGTGCTACAACCAGCACTCTGAACACAGTGCTACAACCAGCACTCTGAACAACAGTGCTACAACCAGCACTCTGAACAACAGTGCTACAACCAGCACTGTGAACAACAGTGCTACAACCAGCACTCTGAACAACAGTACTACAACCAGCACTCTGAACAACAGTGCTACAACCAGCACTCTGAACACAGTGCTACAACCAGCACTCTGAACAACAGTGCTACAACCAGCACTCTGAACACAGTGCTACAACCAGCACTCTGAACAACAGTGCTACAACCAGCACTCTGAACAACAGTGCTACAACCAGCACTCTGAACACAGTGCTACAACCAGCACTGAACACAGTGCTACAACCAGCACTCTGAACACAGTGCTACAACCAGCACTCTGAACACAGTGCTACAACCAGCACTCTGAACAACAGTGCTACAACCAGCACTCTGAACACAATGCTACAACCAGCACTGAACACAGTGCTACAACCAGCACTCTGAACAACAGTGCTACAACCAGCACTCTGAACACAGTGCTACAACCAGCACTCTGAACAACAGTGCTACAACCAGCACTCTGAACACAGTGCTACAACCAGCACTCTGAACACAGTGCTACAACCAGCACTCTGAACAGTGCTACAACCAGCACTCTGAACACAGTGCTACAACCAGCACTGAACACAGTGCTACAACCAGCACTCTGAACAACAGTGCTACAACCAGCACTCTGAACAGTGCTACAACCAGCACTCTGAACACAGTGCTACAACCAGCACTGATCACAGTGCTACAACCAGCACTCTGAACACAGTGCTACAACCAGCACTCTGAACAGTGCTACAACCAGCACTCTGAACACAGTGCTACAACCAGCACTGAACACAGTGCTACAACCAGCACTCTGAACAACAGTGCTACAACCAGCACTCTGAACAACAGTGCTACAACCAGCACTCTGAACAACACAGTGCTACAACCAGCACTCTGAACAACAGTGCTACAACCAGCACTCTGAACAACAGTGCTACAACCAGCACTCTGAACAACAGTGCTACAACCAGCACTCTGAACAACAGTGCTACAACCAGCACTCTGAACAACAGTGCTACAACCAGCACTCTGAACAACAGTGCTACAACCAGCACTCTGAACAACACAGTACTACAACCAGCACTCTGAACAACAGTGCTACAACCAGCACTCTGAATAACAGTGCTACAACCAGCACTCTGAACAACAGTGCTACAACCAGCACTCTGAACACAGTGCTAAAACCAGCACTCTGAACACAGTGCTACAACCAGCACTCTGAACACAGTGCTACAACCAGCACTCTGAACACAGTGCTACAACCAGCACTCTGAACACAGTGCTACAACCAGCACTGAACACAGTGCTACAACGAGCACTCTGAACACAGTGCTACAACCAGCACTCTGAACACAGTGCTACAACCAGCACTCTGAACACAGTGCTACAACCAACACTCTGAACACAGTGCTACAACCAACACTCTGAACACAGTGCTACAACCAGCACTCTGAACACAGTGCTACAACCAGCACTCTGAACACAGTGCTACAACCAGCACTCTGAACACAGTGCTACAACCAACACTCTGAACACAGTGCTACAACCAGCACTCTGAACACAGTGCTACAACCAGCACTCTGAACACAGTGCTACAACCAGCACTCTGAACACAGTGCTACAACCAGCACTCTGAACACAGTGCTACAACCAGCACTCTGAACACAGTGCTACAACCAGCACTGAACACAGTGCTACAACCAGCACTCTGAACACAGTGCTACAACCAGCACTCTGAACACAGTGCTACAACCAGCACTCTGAACACAGTGCTACAACCAGCACTCTGAACACATTGCTACAACCAGCACTCTGAACACAGTGCTACAACCAGCACTCTGAACACAGTGCTACAACCAGCACTCTGAACACAGTGCTACAACCAGCACTGAACACAGTGCTACAACCAGCACTCTGAACAGTGCTACAACCAGCACTCTGAACACAGTGCTACAACCAGCACTCTGAACACAGTGCTACAACCAGCACTCTGAACACAGTGCTACAACCAGCACTCTGAACACAGTGCTACAACCAACACTCTGAACACAGTGCTACAACCAACACTCTGAACACAGTGCTACAACCAGCACTTTGAACACAGTGCTACAACCAGCACTCTGAACACAGTGCTATAACCAACACTCTGAACACAGTGCTACAACCAGCACTCTGAACACAGTGCTACAACCAGCACTCTGAACACAGTGCTACAACCAGCACTCTGAACAACACTGTGCTACAACCAGCACTCTGAACAACACAGTGCTACAACCAGCACTCTGAACAACACAGTGCTACAACCAGCACTCTGAACAACACAGCGCTACAGCCAGCACTCTGAACAACACAAGCAGTGCTACAACCAGCACTCTGAACAACACAGTGCTACAACCAGCACTCTGAACAACACAGTGCTACAACCAGCACTCTGAACAACACAAGCAGTGCTACAACCAGCACTCTGAACAACACAAGCAGTGCTACAACCAGCACTCTGAACAACACAAGCAGTGCTACAACCAGCACTCTGAACAACACAGTGCTACAACCAGCACTCTGAACAACACAGTGCTACAACCAGCACTCTGAACAACACAACCTGTGCTACAACCAGCACTCTGAACAACACAACCTGTGCTACAACCAGCACTCTGAACAACACAGTGCTACAACCAGCACTCGGAACAACACAGCGCTACAGCCAGCACTCTGAACAACACAAGCAGTGCTACAACCAGCACTCGGAACAACACAGTGCTACTACCAACACTCTGAAGAACACAAGCACTGCTACAACCAGCACTCTGAACAACACAGTGCTACAACCAGCACTCTGAACAACACAGTGCTACAACCAGCACTCTGAACAACAGTGCCTCAACCAGCACTCTCAACAACACTGCTACAACCAGCACTCTGAACAACACAGTGCTACAACCAGCACTCTGAACAACAGTGCTACAACCAGCACTCTGAACAACCGTGCTACAACCAGCACTGTGAACAACAGTGCTACAACCAGCACTCTGAACAACAGTGCTACAACCAGCACTCTGAACAACAGTGCTACAACCAGCACTCTGAACAACACAGTACTACAACCAGCACTCTGAACAACAGTGCTACAACCAGCACTCTGAATAACAGTGCTACAACCAGCACTCTGAACAACAGTGCTACAACCAGCACTCTGAACACAGTGCTAAAACCAGCACTCTGAACACAGTGCTACAACCAGCACTCTGAACACAGTGCTAAAACCAGCACTCTGAACACAGTGCTACAAAGTGCTACAACCAGCACTCTGAACAACAGTGCTACAACCAGCACTCTGAACACAGTGCTACAACCAGCATTCTGAACACAGTGCTACAACCAGCACTCTGAACAACAGTGCTACAACCAGCACTCTGAACAACACAGTGCTACAACCAGCACTCTGAACAACACAGTGCTACAACCAGCACTCTGAACAACACAGTGCTACAACCAGCACTCTGAACAACACAGTGCTACAACCAGCACTCTGAACAACACGGTGCTACAACCAGCACTCTGAACAACACATTGCTACAACCAGCACTCTGAAGAACACAGTGCTACAACCAGCACTCTGAACAACACAGTGCTACAACCAGCACTCTGAACACAGTGCTACAACCAGCACTCTGAACACAGTGCTACAACCAGCACTCTGAACACAGTGCTACAACCAGCACTCTGAACACAGTGCTACAACCAGCACTCTGAACACAGTGCTATAACCAACACTCTGAACACAGTGCTACAACCAGCACTCTGAAAACAGTGCTACAACCAGCACTCTGAACACAGTGCTACAACCAGCACTCTGAACAACACTGTGCTACAACCAGCACTCTGAACAACACAGTGCTACAACCAGCACTCTGAACAACACAGTGCTACAACCAGCACTCTGAACAACACAGCGCTACAGCCAGCACTCTGAACAACACAAGCAGTGCTACAACCAGCACTCTGAACAACACAGTGCTACAACCAGCACTCTGAACAACACAGTGCTACAACCAGCACTCTGAACAACACAAGCAGTGCTACAACCAGCACTCTGAACAACACAAGCAGTGCTACAACCAGCACTCTGAACAACACAAGCAGTGCTACAACCAGCACTCTGAACAACACAGTGCTACAACCAGCACTCTGAACAACACAGTGCTACAACCAGCACTCTGAACAACACAACCTGTGCTACAACCAGCACTCTGAACAACACAGTGCTACAACCAGCACTCGGAACAACACAGCGCTACAACCAGCACTCGGAACAACACAACGCTACAGCCAGCACTCTGAACAACACAAGCAGTGCTACAACCAGCACTCGGAACAACACAGTGCTACAACCAACACTCTGAAGAACACAAGCACTGCTACAACCAGCACTCTGAACAACACAGTGCTACAACCAGCACTCTGAACAACAGTGCTACAACCAGCACTCTGAACAACAGTGCTACAACCAGCACTCTGAACAACAGTGCTACAACCAGCACTCTGAACAACAGTGCTACAACCAGCACTCTGAACAACAGTGCTACAACCAGCACTGTGAACAACAGTGCTACAACCAGCACTCTGAACAACAGTGCTACAACCAGCACTCTGAACAACAGTGCTACAACCAGCACTCTGAACAACACAGTACTACAACCAGCACTCTGAACAACAGTGCTACAACCAGCACTCTGAATAACAGTGCTACAACCAGCACTCTGAATAACAGTGCTACAACCAGCACTCTGAACAACAGTGCTACAACCAGCACTCTGAACACAGTGCTAAAACCAGCACTCTGAACACAGTGCTACAACCAGCACTCTGAACACAGTGCTAAAACCAGCACTCTGAGCACAGTGCTACAACACAGTGCTACAACCAGCACTCTGAACAACAGTGCTACAACCAGCACTCTGAACACAGTGCTACAACCAGCATTCTGAACACAGTGCTACAACCAGCACTCTGAACAACAGTGCTACAACCAGCACTCTGAACAACACAGTGCTACAACCAGCACTCTGAACAACACAGTGCTACAACCAGCACTCTGAACAACACAGTGCTACAACCAGCACTCTGAACAACACGGTGCTACAACCAGCACTCTGAACAACACATTGCTACAACCAGCACTCTGAACAACACAGTGCTACAACCAGCACTCTGAACAACACAGTGCTACAACCAGCACTCTGAACACAGTGCTACAACCAGCACTCTGAACACAGTGCTACAACCAGCACTCTGAACACAGTGCTACAACCAGCACTCTGAACACAGTGCTACATCCAGCACTGAACACAGTGCTACAACCAGCACTCTGAACACAGTGCTACAACCAGCACTCTGAACACAGTGCTACAACCAACACTCTGAACACAGTGCTACAACCAACACTCTGAACACAGTGCTACAACCAACACTCTGAACACAGTGCTACAACCAACACTCTGAACACAGTGCTACAACCAGCACTCTGAACACAGTGCTACAACCAGCACTCTGAACACAGTGCTACAACCAGCACTCTGAACACAGTGCTACAACCAGCACTCTGAACACAGTGCTACAACCAGCACTCTGAACACAGTGCTACAACCAGCACTCTGAACACAGTGCTACAACCAGCACTGAACACAGTGCTACAACCAGCACTCTGAACACAGTGCTACAACCAGCACTCTGAACACAGTGCTACAACCAGCACTCTGAACACAGTGCTACAACCAGCACTCTGAACACAGTGCTACAACCAGCACTCTGAACACAGTGCTACAACCAGCACTCTGAACACAGTGCTACAACCAGCACTGAACACAGTGCTACAACCAGCACTCTGAACACAGTGCTACAACCAGCACTCTGAACACAGTGCTACAACCAGCACTCTGAACACAGTGCTACAACCAGCACTCTGAACACAGTGCTACAACCAGCACTCTGAACACAGTGCTACAACCAACACTCTGAACACAGTGCTACAACCAACACTCTGAACACAGTGCTACAACCAGCACTCTGAACACAGTGCTACAACCAGCACTCTGAACACAGTGCTATAACCAACACTCTGAACACAGTGCTACAACCAGCACTCTGAACACAGTGCTACAACCAGCACTCTGAACACAGTGCTACAACCAGCACTCTGAACAACACTGTGCTACAACCAGCACTCTGAACAACACTGTGCTTCAACCAGCACTCTGAACAACACAGTGCTACAACCAGCACTCTGAACAACACAGCGCTACAGCCAGCACTCTGAACAACACAAGCAGTGCTACAACCAGCACTCTGAACAACACAGTGCTACAACCAGCACTCTGAACAACACAGTGCTACAACCAGCACTCTGAACAACACAAGCAGTGCTACAACCAGCACTCTGAACAACACAAGCAGTGCTACAACCAGCACTCTGAACAACACAAGCAGTGCTACAACCAGCACTCTGAACAACACAGTGCTACAACCAGCACTCTGAACAACACAGTGCTACAACCAGCACTCTGAGCAACACAACCTGTGCTACAACCAGCACTCTGAACAACACAGTGCTACAACCAGCACTCGGAACAACACAGCGCTACAGCCAGCACTCTGAACAACACAAGCAGTGCTACAACCAGCACTCTGAACAACACAGTGCTACAACCAGCACTCTGAACAACACAGTGCTACAACCAGCACTCTGAACAACACAAGCAGTGCTACAACCAGCACTCTGAACAACACAAGCAGTGCTACAACCAGCACTCTGAACAACACAAGCAGTGCTACAACCAGCACTCTGAACAACACAGTGCTACAACCAGCACTCTGAACAACACAGTGCTACAACCAGCACTCTGAACAACACAACCTGTGCTACAACCAGCACTCTGAACAACACAGTGCTACAACCAGCACTCGGAACAACACAGCGCTACAGCCAGCACTCTGAACAACACAAGCAGTGCTACAACCAGCACTCGGAACAACACAGTGCTACATCCAACACTCTGAAGAACACAAGCACTGCTACAACCAGCACTCTGAACAACACAGTGCTACAACCAGCACTCTCAACAACACTGCTACAACCAGCACTCTGAACAACACAGTGCTACAACCAGCACTCTGGACAGTACAGTGCTACAACCAGCACTCTGGACAGCACAGTGCTACAACCAGCACTCTAGACAGCATAGTGCTACAACCAGCACTCTGAGCAACACAAGCAGTGCTACAACCAGCACTCTGATCAACACAGTGCTAGAACCAGCACTCTGAACAACACAAGCAGTGTTACAACCATAACCGAACAACACAAGCAATGCTACAACCATAACTCTGAACAACACAAGTAGTGCTACAACCATAACTCTGAACAACACAAGTAGTGCTACAACCATAACTGAACAACACAAGTAGTGCTACAACCATAACTGAACAACACAAGCAATGCTACAACCATAACTCTGAACGACACAAGTAGTGCTACAACCATAACTGAACAACACAAGTAGTGCTACAACCATAACTGAACAACACAAGTAATGCTACAACCATAACTGAACAACACAAGTAATGCTACAACCATAACTGAACAACACAAGTAGTGCTACAACCATAACTGAACAACACAAGCAATGCTACAACCATAACTCTGAACGACACAAGTAGTGCTACAACCATAACTGAACAACACAAGCAATGCTACAACCATAACTGAACAACACAAGCAATGCCACAACCATAACTGAACAACACAAGCAATGCTACAACCATAACTGAACAACACAAGCAATGCTACAACCATAACTGAACAACACAAGCAATGCTACAACCATAACTCTGAACGACACAAGTAGTGCTACAACCATAACTCTGAACAACACAAGCAATGCTACAACCATAACTCTGAACAACACAAGTAGTGCCACAACCAGCACTCTTAAAAGCTGTGCCAGAACCAGCACTTAAAAGCAAAGCCACAACTAGCACTCTTAACAAAAGCAGTGCCATAACCAGCGGTGCTTGGTGATAGGAACAACACAAATAGTTCCCCCGATGCTGCCGGGTAAAAGAGGTGAAGAGGCAGCACTTAATTTTTCTACAAGGGCGGTGGTGATGGGATAACAGTGACTGGTCATGTGCACGAGCCAGTCCTGGTGGCAGTGTACCACAACTACGATACTCTCCCCTAATATACACGTGATGGGGAGAAACAACACTCTTCAAAATGCATACATTCTAATGATGATAAATTAGACACATGTGCAACTCTTGGGTATCTTTATTGAGGAAACGTTTCGCCACACAGTGGCTTCATCAGTCCATACGTAGGAGAAACTTGAAGAACAAGTGGAGAATGAGGTAATCAGTCCCTGAACCTTGAGTCGATGTGTTCAGTACATCAATCTTGAATAGATTCTAATACACCTTAGTGTATTAGCGATAGGTTATGATAGTAATAGGAAGCAGAGAATGGTTTATAATAGGAAGCTGTGATAGGTTGATAAAGTAACATAATACAGTCATAGGTTTATAATCGTACATACTAGAAAACAGATATAGGTTTATAAAAGGAATAAGAAACATAATGTTCCAGTCAGTGCTTCACAGAAATATTTTTTTTAACTTCGAAATTTACACTTGACCTCACGGAAGATTTTATGAATTATTGCCGATGGAGACGAGGTAAATCAGTGTTTTCTGTGATGGTTTAAAAAAACACTTGAGTCAACACTAGGACATATTTACTAAAAAAACTTACCGTTTCTAGCAACTTGCCTTTTTAAATAATTTGTTTCTCTTAACATGGTTTATAGTATTTTAATAATATCTTTATTTCTACAAGTAGATCTACAAGGTATATAGGCCTGGTGGCTAAAGCTCTCGCTTCACACTGCGAGCGTCCGGGTTCGATTCCCCGGCGAGGGTAGAAGCATTGGACGTGTTTCTTTACACCGGTTGTCTATGTTCCCCATCAGTAAAATGGGTACCTGGGTGTTAGTGGACTGGTGTGGGTTGCATCCTGGGGAAAATTGATTTAATTTGCCCGAAATGCTGTGCATAACAAGCGCCTTTCTGTATAGTAGTATGTCATTGATATCAGCTAGGACTGTATACCTTGTACTTGTAAAAATAAGGATATTATTATTATTATTTTGGCATATTACTATGCAGAGCATTTCGTGCAGATTGGGTCAGTTTTGTCCCAGGATGCGACCCACACCAGTCCACTAACACCCTGGTACCTATTTTACCGATGGATTCACATGGATAACAGTTTTCTTATGGAAACACGTCGTATTGTTTCCTGTCGCACCGGAGAATTGAACCCTGGACCTCAGTGGGTAAGCTGAGAGCGCTAACAACCGAGCTACGGGACACGGGAGCGATGACAGAGAATTCTGTACAGCGCTTGTGAAATAGTTAAGATTCCTTAATGACAATACCGACACTTTGGAAGTTAATAACATAGTTGAGGATATTAGAGCATGGAGCAAGTGTTGTTCAGATTATCACCCCCCCCCTTCCCCATCCTCTCTCTCTCTCTCTCTCTCTCTCTCTCTCTCTTATGTGTTCCTAATTTTATTTACAAACTAAGAGGTGTTACTTACCTCAACTCATTTGAAAGCTTTTTTTTGGGGGGGGACTCAAATAAGAAATAGGATGAAGTTGGAGCCATCTTTAAGCCAGCAAATTCATTTGGTCAGGTGACTTTATTTCATCGATGTCGTTATGCTGCACGAACATGTTTCAGACTGGTCATTTTAGGAATAAGTGATCTCCGGTGAGGTGATGTTCTCGCGAAGGTTATAACAAGAGAGTGTATTTGCTGCTTGAGCCCGTCTTGTTGTGTAGAAGCTATCTTCTCACTGATCACAAAGTCTAACTTAATGTGGTACCTTACCATCGTTGGCCTTGTCCATAACAGCAAGGCCACCCTCATCCCTCCAGTTTGAAGGCTTTGTGGAAATAACAGATCTGTCCAGGCTGGGTCCAAACTGGAGACGAGTCGTCTTGCTGTGTTCTCTGTTTTATCAAGAAATCGTAGGTGTGATAAATGGCTTAAAACCGACAAGTTGAAGATTGAGACACTTATTCAACATATGGGAATCTACCGATTCCCATATGTTGCATAAGTGTCTTAATCTTCAACTTGTCGGTTTTAAACCATTTGCCACATCTGTCAGACACTGCAGCATCATGGGATCTTGATGCAAAGAATTCTTCAACACTTGTCCATTCTTTGGACGAAGATCTACTTAGACTAGTGGATGGTTCCACTATGACCCGGCCTCCTCCTGCTTTGCCTCGCCTGACAACAGCATATAAGCCACTTCTACGGCCCTATGCTGTACTTTCTACAAGACTGATGGACTGAACACATCGACTCCAGGCTGAGGGACTGATTACCTCAAACTCCTCTCCTTACACCTGTCTGCTTTGTACTGTACTGATGAAACCACTGTGGCGAAACGTTTCTTCAGTAAAGATTCCCATATGTTGCATAAGTGTCGCAGTCTTCAAATCGAAGAGACGATGGGGGAAGGGGGGGAGGGGTAGGCAATCCAAGAAAGTGTATCATACTCAAGGTGTGAGCACACTTGACTTGTTCCGAGTCTTGCAGCCTCTACTGTCGAACAGATGCGAGATGCGTCTTGGTGCTGTAAGCTTCCTGGCTGCCTTGTTTGCGAGATTTAGTAGGTAGTTCTTCATAGTCATTTTGAAATAAAATTTCACCCAAGGATAACCTCATCCCTGGGTTCCAACATTCTTAACATTCATTCATATCACTGTTCCAGCATTTGTGTTTTCCCAGGAGCAAATATAACCTGCCATCGTTTTTCCTAGGCTGATATAGCTGTAAGCTGGTGATTGATGCAACTGAGAGCAGCTGGCATTTTCTCTCTTGGATAAGTAAATGTCTGAGTACAGTTGTCTGCATATGCATGTGATTCTGGGATGAGTTGAAGATGCTCATTGAACCAGACATAACGTACTAGGTAGTAGGTTGATAGACAACAACCACCCAGGAAGGTACTACCGTCCTGCCAAGTGAGTGTGAAACAGGAACCTGTAACTGTTTTACATAATGGTAGCATTGCTGGTGTCCTTTTTTGTCTCATAAACATGCTGGATAACAGGTATATCTTGCTACTTCTACTTACACTTAGGTCACACTACACAGGCATACACATGCATATACACACTTACAACTAGGTTTTTCTTCTTTTTTCTTAATAGTTCTTGTTCTTTATTTCCTCTGTTCTCCATGGGAAATAGAAAAGAATCCTCCGTAAACTATGCGTGTCGTATGAGGCGACTAAAATGCTGGGAGCAATGGGGTGCTTGAATGTGCGTGGATGTAGTGCAGATGATAAGAAAGAGTTGATTGCTAATGTTATGAATGAAAAGAAGTTGGATGTCCTGGCTCTAAGTGAAACAAAGCTGAAGGGGGTAGGCGAGTTTCAGTGGGGAAAAATAAATGGGATTAAGTCAGGAGTATATGAGAGAGTTAGAGCTAAGGAAGGAGTAGTAATAATGTTGAAGGATCAGTTAAGGAAGGAAAAGAAGGAATATAAATGTATAAATTCAAGGATTATTTGGATTAAAATAAGGGTCGGATGTGAAAATTGGGTCATAATAAATTTGTATGCGCCTGGAGAAGAGAGGAGTGCAGAGGAGAGAAAGAGATTTTGGGAGATGTTAAGCAAGTGTGTAGGAACTTTTGAACTAAGTGAGAGAGTAATTGTGGTAGGGGACTGTAATGCTAAAGCAAGAAAAACATTTAGAGAGGGTATAGTAGGTAAGTTTGGGGTGCCAGGTGTAAATGGTAATGGGAGCCCTTTGATTGAGCTTTGTATAGAAAGGGGTTTAGTTATAGGTAATATGTATTTTAAGAAAAGAGGATAAATAAGTATACAAGATATGATGTAGGGCATAATGACAGTAGTTTGTTGGACTATGTATTGGTAGATAAAAGACTGTTGAGTAGACTTCAGGATGTACATGTTTATAGAGGGGCCACAGATATATCAGATCACTTTCTAGTTGTAGCTACACTGAGAGTAAAAGGTAGATGGGATACAAGGAAAATAGAAGCAGCAAGTAAGAGAGAAGTGAAGGTGTATAAACTAAACGAGGAGGCAGTTAGGGTGAGATATAAGCAAATATTGGAAGATAGATGGGCTAGTGAGATTATAGGTAATGGGGTCGAAGATGTATGGGGTAGGTTTAAGAATGTAGTGTTAGAGTGTTAAGCAGAAGTTTGTGATTATAGGAAAGTGGGTGCGGGAGGGAAGAAGAGCGATTGGTGGAATGATGTAAAGAGAGTAGTAAGGGAGAAAAAGTTAGCATATCAGAGGTTTTTACTTGCATCCTGGAAGAAAAGTGTTAAGCAAAGATGGTCCCATCCTGCCGATTTAGAGGTGGAATAATGTCACCAGGTGAATAACCTTGTTGGTCCCTGACCAGGTTTTGTTTGGATCCCACTGTACCTGACGCAAGCTTTTGTTTTTTTGTGTCGGCCTTCCATCTAGAGATGACCCACTTTTGGACTTCTTTTCATTTGCCAGCAGGGTTACATGTGCAAAGTTCTGTTGTGGATAGTGAGAAGCTGCTAAGTACAAGGCTTCTCCAAGCCTTGTACTTAGCAGTAGCAGCTGATCTGAAGCTTCGTCACTTACTGCCGCTGACGCGGGCATTTACTCGGTTATCAACGTCACCTTGAAGAGCATTCCAATCTTTGTCTCTCTCTTTCACCCTATCAACCAGCTAGATGTTCATTTTGTTTGTAATATAATAGTCAGCTATTTTATTCCAAGTAAAAGAATGACAGGAAATGTTTGATTAATGTTGCACCACTTACAAAACTAATACCACATTTGAAAAAAAAGTGCAAATATAAATTGAACAATTAGAAAAGATTTTAGTAAAATAAACGGAATTGTGCACCCCTTGAAGTGCCATCACGCACCCCTGGGGGTGCGAGCATCCCAGGTTGGGAACCCCTGGTATAAGAGTATACATTCTATAAGTGCTATAAGTATTATTTTTATTTTTATTATCACACTGGCCGATTCCCACCAAGGCAGGGTGGCCCGAAAAAGAAAAACTTTCACCATCATTCACTCCATCACTGTCTTGCCAGAAGGGTGCTTTACACTACAGTTTTTAAACTGCAACATTAACACCCCTCCTTCAGAGTGCAGGCACTGTACTTCCCATCTCCAGGACTCAAGTCCGGCCTGCCGGTTTCCCTGAATCCCTTCATAAATGTTACTTTGCTCACACTCCAACAGCACGTCAAGTATTAAAAACCATTTGTCTCCATTCACTCCTATCAAACACGCTCACGCATGCCTGCTGGAAGTCCAAGCCCCTCGCACACAAAACCTCCTTTACCCCCTCCCTCCAACCCTTCCTAGGCCGACCCCTACCCCGCCTTCCTTCCACTACAGACTGATACACTCTTGAAGTCATTCTGTTTCGCTCCATTCTCTCTACATGTCCGAACCACCTCAACAACCCTTCCTCAGCCCTCTGGACAACAGTTTTGGTAATCCCGCACCTCCTCCTAACTTCCAAACTACGAATTCTCTGCATTATATTCACACCACACATTGCCCTCAGACATGACATCTCCACTGCCTCCAGCCTTCTCCTCGCTGCAACATTCATCACCCACGCTTCACACCCATATAAGAGCGTTGGTAAAACTATACTCTCATACATTCCCCACTTTGCCTCCAAGGACAAAGTTCTTTGTCTCCACAGACTCCTAAGTGCACCACTCACTCTTTTTCCCTCATCAATTCTATGATTCACCTCATCTTTCATAGACCCATCCGCTGACACGTCCACTCCCAAATATCTGAATACGTTCACCTCCTCCATACTCTCTCCCTCCAATCTGATAAGTAATGAGACTGAATATATCTGATGTACTGTATGGTAAACCCTTTGATGACGTAAGAATATAAGCATGGAGGAGCACTGCAGAAGACTCACTGGCCCATACTAGGTATCAACCCCATTTACATCCCACTTACCCCCCCCCCCACACACACACATGACCAACCCATTCTAAAGCCACCCAACCATAGCTTGAGTAACATTTACTGACTGATATTTGACATTTAATGCCACATAAGTGAATACTGTACAATAGTTTGGCGCTGTAAACGAGCTGTCAGTTTCAGTTAACCTTATGGCCTATCAGCTGCATAAACAGTTTAAGACTGCAGTTCACCAGTGCAGTATAATAACCTACAATAACCTAGCATAGGTTGTTAGGGTTACTGATGTTATTACCTTAGGTAGCTTTATAAATACTACAGATATACGAGTGAGATTTTAATTTTAACAGGACCTGCTAAGTATGGGCCAGTAGGTCTTCTGCAGTGCTCCTCAATTATGTTCCTATGTAACAGTATGAACAATTTGAAACATAATGTGCGTGCGTGCATGCATGCGCACGTACGCGCACGCACGTACGTACGTACGTACACTGCGAGCACCAGGTGTGTAGTGGGGGAGAGGACTGGTCACTAGGTACCACTACAGACATCAAGCACCAGGTGTGTAGTGAGGGAGAGGACTGGTCACTAGGTACCACTACGAACATCAAGCACTAGGTGTGTAGTGAGGGAGAGGACTGGTCACTAGGTACCACTACAGACATCAAGCACCAGGTGTGTAGTGAGGGAGAGGACTGGTCACTAGGTACCACTACAGACATCAAGCACCAGGTGTGTAGTGAGGGAGAGGACCGGTCACTAGGTACCACTAAGAACATCAAGCACTAGGTGTGTAGTGAGGAAGAGGACTGGTCAGTAGGTACCACTACAGACATCAAGCACCAGGTGTGTAGTGAGGGAGAGGACTGGTCACTAGGTACCACTACGAACATCAAGCACTAGGTGTGTAGTGAGGGAGAGGACTGGTCACTAGGTACCACTACAGACATCAAGCACCAGGTGTGTAGTGAGGGAGAGGACTGGTCACTAGGTACCACTACGAACATCAAGCACTAGGTGTGTAGTGGGGGAGAGGACTGGTCACTAGCTACCACTACAGACATCAAGCACCAGGTGTGTAGTGGGGGAGAGGACTGGTCACTAGGTACCACTACAGACATCAAGCACCAGGTGTGTAGTGAGGGAGAGGACTGGTCACTAGCTACCACTACAGACATCAAGCACCAGGTGTGTAGTGAGGGAGAGGACTGGTCACTAGGTACCACTACGAACATCAAGCACTAGGTGTGTAGTGAGGGGGGAGGACTGGTCACTAGGTACCACTACAGACATCAAGCACCAGGTGTGTAGTGAGGGAGAGGACTGGTCAGTAGGTACCACTACAGACATCAAGCACCAGGTGTGTAGTGAGGGAGAGGACTGGTCACTAGGTACCACTACGAACATCAAGCACTAGGTGTGTAGTGAGGGGGGAGGACTGGTCACTAGGTACCACTACAGACATCAAGCACCAGGTGTGTAGTGAGGGAGAGGACTGGTCACTAGGTACCACTACGAACATCAAGCACTAGGTGTGTAGTGAGGGGGGAGGACTGGTCACTAGGTACCACTACAGACATCAAGCACCAGGTGTGTAGTGAGGGAGAGGACTGGTCACTAGGTACCACTACAGACATCAAGCACCAGGTGTGTAGTGAGGGAGAGGACTGGTCACTAGGTACCACTACGAACATCAAGCACTAGGTGTGTAGTGAGGGGGGAGGACTGGTCACTAGGTACCACTACAGACATCAAGCACCAGGTGTGTAGTGGGGGAGAGGACTGGTCACTAGCTACCACTACAGACAATAAGCACCAGGTGTGTAGTGGGGGGGGAGGACTGGTCACTAGCTACCACTACAGACATCAAGCACCAGGTGTGTAGTGAGGGAGAGGACTGGTCACTAGGTACCACTACGAACATCAAGCACTAGTACTGTAGAATTATAACTACTGTAGACATTTTAACTTATAAAAAAAGGCAAATAAGTTAGCAATGCAATAGGTCTATGGGAAGTTGTAGTTTGTTAGAGGGAGGCGTGAGAGGGAGGTGTAGAAGGGAGATGTTGGAGGGAGGGAGGTGAGGGAGGCCGAGGTATGCTTTAGGTATAACTAACAAAAAGGCATAATACCGTGACTGGAACAATACATAAATAACCCACACTACCTGTCTTGTCCCGTCCCTGTCTGCTGGCCTATATATACTCTCTCCCTCCTCTCCTTTCTGTTAGTGTGACTGTGTAAATGGTCCAAGTTGAACGGAACGTTGTCGTAAGCTTCTCTCTCCTATGTGCGGGTTATTTGTGTATTGTGTTTAGATATAAATATTGACAATAAATCTTTAATAAATGGGATTATCATAAAATATTCAGTCGTACGATCATTAAGGATAAAGAAAACTGTATATTACCAAACAACACCATATATTTCTTTGTAATTGTGTTTGTCTCTCTCCGTCTCCTTTTTTGTAGTAATAAAACTGGATAAATAGCAAAAAAGGCACAATACCGTGACTGGAACGATACACAAATAACCCGTACATAAAAGAGAGAAGCTTACGACGACGTTTCGGTCCGACTTGGACCATTGACAAAATCACAGTGTGACTTTGTCAATGGTCCAAGTCGGACCGAAACGTCGTCGTAAGCTTCTCTCTTTTATGTGCGGGTTATTTGTGTAAAACTGGATATATGTAGTTTGCTTCTACTTAATTCTTTGTAACTACACAGTGGGAATAAAAGCTAATTATGTTTCCCTCTGTCATTTCCCTTCACCAATATGGGTTTCGTACAGTGTTGAAATCTAACAGTCTGAGCTGGGTCAATATACATATAACTTAGGTTCAAGTCGGACCGAAATGTCGTTGTAAGCTCCTCCTATGTGCCGGTTATTTTTTTGTTTTGTTCCAGTCATGGTATTGTGCCTTTTCGTTTAGAATTTTGTTCTTTTCTGAGCTGGGAGACCTCAGTGGGGTCACGTGTGGACGGGGTGGAATGAGACTGTTGAACAGATGTTACGATCGCATGTTACGCTCTGGTTATTTAATATTTCATATTCTGATATGTTATATGTTTTTAAGACAATATATCCAAAAACGAAAAATATTAATATTATTAATGAGAAAATATTGAAAATGAACTTACAGGTGATAACTTTTCACTTCACTGGGAGAGAGATTTGTTTTTATTAAAGTTGAGGGAGAGAGCGACAACGAGAGCTGTAACTATAGCATAAACCTTCAAACAGTTACCACCAAAAATATTAGATCGCACTGAAAACATGGCTCAGAGTGGGAGGAATATAGGGATGAATGGAGGTGGTGTCTCCCAGCAAGAAGTTGCAGCACAGCTTGGACTCTCTTGACCAACTATATATCATTGACTTGAGAGGTGGAATGAGGAACATACTCTCCAAGATAAGAGGTCCGGCAGGGCAAACTTATGCTGCTGCTGACCAAACAATACTTGACCACCTCCAGAATCACTTTTTCAGCACTGCAGTCGCTATTAGAGATCGTCTGTAACTTGTTACATGAGAATGGAATCCACAGAATCCCAGCGAGAAAGCCTGGGTTAACCAACAGATATCGAGAGTTTAGACTGCAGTTTACATAAGAGAGACGTAATTTCCCCCATCTTCTAATAACATGTTCATTTTCCCACTATAGTCTACCTTGTCCATAATTACTCTCGTATTTGTTTCGTCTGTTTCGTAAGGTGAAATCTAAGATCTTTCCTTAATTCATGGTATAACTTAAAGCTTTGCTCAGACTTCTACAACACAATTGTCATCATAGGTTTGTTTAGTTATACCATGAATTAAGGAAAGATCTTAGACTTCACCTTACGAAACAGACGAAACAAATGCGAGAGTAATTATGGACAAGGTAGACTATAGTGGGAAAATGAACATGTTATTAGAAGATGGGGGAAATTACGTGCCTGTTAACGATATTTGAACGAAAGATTGAAGTACGTGTCAAGGGTTATTTTCTCCAATGAGAAGACCTCATCAGTATCTATTGGAAAAAAATCTTAGCTGGAGAAGAAATAATGGCAGGTAAATTGTTCCATTTTCACTGTTTTATTCATACTTCTGTAAATCTGGGCAAAGTAGATATAAATACGAATCAGTCACTGTTAAAACTAATTTGTTAAATCAATAAGTGGACACGTTCTTCTTATCTATTAATGGCAACTTTATAAATTTAGTAAATGTTATATTTTTTGTCACAATCTTGACGAAACCCAAAGCTCTGTTTCACCCCCCCCCTAACACCCCAGTCTGCTACTATCTACTCACATTCAACTATGTTCTGTCTATCCTTGCCAGTCACTGCAGCCCCAACTATTCACCTCCCAGCAGTTAACATTCTGCACTGTTTACCTTTCAAGGAAGGTTCCTTGACGCACTAATTAGGGGCTCTTGATATGTTTACCTGGTGACCTGGTGAGAGTTCCGGGGGTCAACGCCCCCACGGCCCGGTCTGTGACCAGACCTCATGGTGGATCAGGCTGTTACTGCTGGCTGCACGCAATCCAACGTACGAATCACAGCCCGGCTGGTCAAAGTCCCTGAATTAATCCTGAATGCCTCCCATCCACCCCACAGTCACGGGTTTAGTACACCCTCGCGATGAAAATAGTAATAATAATCTGCACTAGTTATCGTTGTAGATTATACAAGCTTATTATTACAACTTGTCATTTCCTATAATAGAGATTGTTTGAAGGTCATTCAAGAACATAATTGTAATGAACATTTACTGCATGCATGTGTGTGTGTGGGGGTATGTTTGTGTGTGGGAGAACCTTGAGTTCTCTCCGAGGTACGTTTATTGTCTTCTTTGAGGAAGAGGGTCCCCAGTCCAGTTATAGAGGTGGCACCTATATATATATATATATATATATATATATATATATATATATATATATATATATATATATATATATATATATACATACACTAATTAGGGGCTCTTGATATGTTTCCTGGTGAATATATATACATTATATATATATATATATATATATATATATATATATATATATATAGGATGGGGTCCACCTCTGGTGTAAATTGTGGGACCCATAGCCTCGGAGAAGTGGATAAAAAGGCTTCAAGGAAGAATATTTGGATTTCTATATATATATATATATATATTCTTTTTTTTTCTCAACAAGTCGGCCGTCTCCCACCGAGGCAGGGTGACCCAAAAAAGAAAGAAAATCCCCAAAAAGAAAATACTTTCATCATCATTCAACACTTTCACCACACTCGCACATTATCACTGTTTTTGCAGAGGTGCTCAGAATACAACAGTCTAGAAGCATACACATATAAAGATACACAACATATCCCTCCAAACTGCCAATATCCCAAACCCCTCCTTTAAAGTGCAGGCATTGTACTTCCCATTTCCAGGACTCAAGTCCGACTATATGAAAATAACCGGTTTCCCTGAATCCCTTCACTAAATATTACCCTGCTCACACTCCAACAGATCGTCAGGTCCCAAGTACCATTCGTCTCCATTCACTCCTATCTAACACGCTCACGCACGCTTGCTGGAAGTCCAAGCCCCTTACCCACAAAACCTCCTTTACCCCCTCTCTCCAACCCTTTCGAGGACGACCCCTACCCCGCCTTCCTTCCCCTATAGATTTATATGCTTTCCATGTCATTCTACTTTGATCCATTCTCTCTAAATGACCAAACCACCTCAACAACCCCTCTTCTGCCCTCTGACTAATACTTTTATTAACTCCACACCTTCTCCTAATTTCCACACTCCGAATTTTCTGCATAATATTTACACCACACATTGCCCTTAAACAGGACATCTCCACTGCCTCCAACCGTCTCCTCGCTGCTGCATTTACCACCCAAGCTTCACACCCATATAAGAGTGTTGGTACTACTATACTTTCATACATTCCCTTCTTTGCCTCCATAGATAACGTTTTTTGACTCCACATATACCTCAACGCACCACTCACCTTTTTTCCCTCATCAATTCTATGATTAACCTCATCCTTCATAAATCCATCCGCCGACACGTCAACTCCTAAGTATCTGAAAACATTCACTTCTTCCATACTCCTCCTCCCCAATTTGATATCCAATTTTTCTTTATCTAAATCATTTGACACCCTCATCACCTTACTCTTTTCTATGTTCACTTTCAACTTTCTACCTTTACACACATTCCCAAACTCATCCACTAACCTTTGCAATTTTTCTTTAGAATCTCCCATAAGCACAGTATCATCAGCAAAAAGTAACTGTGTCAATTCCCATTTTGAATTTGATTCCCCATAATTTAATCCACCCCTCTCCCAAACACCCTAGCATTTACTTCCTTAACAACCCCATCTATAAATATATTAAACAACCATGGTGACATTACACATCCCTGTCTAAGACCTACTTTTACCGGGAAATAGTCTCCCTCTCTTCTACACACCCTAACCTGAGCCTCACTATCTTCATAAAAACTCTTTACAGCATTTAATAACTTACCACCTATTCCATATACTTGCAACATCTGCCACATTGCTCCTCTATCCACTCTATCATATGCCTTTTCTAAATCCATAAATGCAATAAAAACTTCCCTACCTTTATCTAAATACTGTTCACATATATGCTTCAATGTAAACACTTGATCTACACATCCCCTACCCACTCGGAAACCTCCTTGCTCATCCGCAATCCTACATTCTGTCTTACCTCTAATTCTTTCAATTATAACCCTACCGTACACTTTTCCTGGTATACTCAGTAAGCTTATTCCTCTATAATTTTTACAGTCTCTTTTGTCCCCTTTCCCTTTATATAAAGGGACTATACATGCTCTCTGCCAATCCCTAGGTACCTTCCCCTCTTTCATACATTTAT
>NC_091345.1:27497277-27594777 GCF_038502225.1 Cherax quadricarinatus
ATCACAAACCACGGTACGGGTAGGGTTAGAACTCATGGCAAGTGAGTGGTAAAACTACAGGCCAGTGTGTAAGCCACTGGCCTGGAGTTTTACCACTCACTTGCCATGGGTTCTAACCTCCTCACCAGTAATGTTTGCAGTCGTGTTATTACGATTTCATGAGTCATACCTTATCACATTTTGAGATTTAACTTATTATAAAGTTTGGAAATCTAAGATGTCTTATTAATGAAGCATATATTATCTCGATAACATAAAAGATGTCTGAATAACATGAAATATTCCAACAATCTGATTAACTTGATACCCATTGTTGGCATATTTTGATACAACAACAACAACAAGAACACCACCTCCTCAACTCCTCCTCCACCTGCTTTTTTGTCATTGGGGAGCACTAAATCAATAGGGGTCAGGCAGCACCTTGGGGGGGGGGGGACGACCAGCCTTCAGACTTGAGCACATGTGTAATTTCTTGGATCAAGAGACCGCTGATGGGCATCAAGGAACCTCCCTCGAGAGGTGATACTACACTAACACATTTCTCCTCATACTTGGTAATCATTTAGTGTTCCATTTTTATGTTCTTATTATGTTAAATATTTATATCAAAAGCAGACCTGCGCCTCCTCCCCATCCCACAACTGCCTCCCCATCCCACAACTGCCTCCCCATCCCACAACTGCCTCCCCATCCCACAACTGCCTCCCCATCCCACAACTGCCTCCCCATCCCACCACTGCCTCCCCATCCCACAACTGCCTCCCTATCTCCCCATCCCAGCACTGCCTCCCCATCCCACAACTGCCTCCCCATCCCACAACTGCCTCCCCATCCCACCACTGCCTCCCCATCCCACAACTGCCTCCCCATCCCACAACTGCCTCCCCATCCCACAACTGCCTCCCCATCCCACAACTGCCTCCCCATCCCACCACTGCCTCCCCATCCCACAACTGCCTCCCCATCCCACAACTGCCTCCCCATCCCACAACTGCCTCCCCATCCCACAACTGCCTCCCCATCCCACCACTGCCTCCCCATCCCACAACTGCCTCCCCATCCCACAACTGCCTCCCCATCCCACAACTGCCTCCCCATCCCACAACTGCCTCATCTCCCCATCCCACAACTGCCTCATCTCCCCATCCCACAACTGCCTCATCTCCCCATCCCACAACTGCCTCCCTCTCTCTCCATCCCACCACTGCCTCCCTATCTCCCCATCCCACCACTGCCTCCTTATCTCCCCATCCCACCACTGCCTCCCTATACCTGGAGTTACCTGGAGAGAGTTTCGGGGGTCAACGCCCCCGCGGCCCGGTCTGTGACCAGGCCTCCTGGTGGATCAGCGCCTGATCAACCAGGCTGTTGCTGCTGGCTGCACGCAAACCAACGTACGAGCCACAGCCCGGCTGATCAGGAACTGACTTTAGGTGCTTGTCCAGTGCCAGCTTGAAGACTGCCAGGGGTCTGTTGGTAATCCCCCTTATGTGTGCTGGGAGGCAGTTGAACAGTCTCGGGCCCCTGACACTTATTGTATGGTCTCTTAACGTGCTAGTGACACCCCTGCTTTTCATTGGGGGGATGGTGCATCGTCTGCCAAGTCTTTTGCTTTCGTAGTGAGTGATTTTCGTGTGCAAGTTCGGTACTAGTCCCTCTAGGATTTTCCAGGTGTATATAATCATGTATCTCTCCCTCCTGCGTTCCTGGGAATACAGGTTTAGAAACCTCAAGCGCTCCCAGTAATTGAGGTGTTTTATCTCCGTTATGCGCGCCGTGAAAGTTCTCTGTACATTTTCTAGGTCGGCAATTTCACCTGCCTTGAAAGGTGCTGTTAGAATGCAGCAATATTCCAGCCTAGATAGAACAAGTGACCTGAAGAGTGTCATCATGGGCTTGGCCTCCCTAGTTTTGAAGGTTCTCATTATCCATCCTGTCATTTTTCTAGCAGATGCGATTGATACAATGTTATGGTCCTTGAAGGTGAGATCCTCCGACATAATCACTCCCAGGTCTTTGACGTTGGTGTTTCGCTCTATTTTGTGGCCAGAATTTGTTTTGTACTCTGATGAAGATTTAATTTCCTCATGTTTACCATATCTGAGTAATTGAAATTTCTCATCGTTGAACTTCATATTGTTTTCTGCAGCCCACTGAAAGATTTGGTTGATGTCCGCCTGGAGCCTTGCAGTGTCTGCAATGGAAGACACTGTCATGCAGATTCGGGTGTCATCCGCAAAGGAAGACACGGTGCTGTGGCTGACATCCTTGTCTATGTCGGATATGAGGATGAGGAACAAAATGGGAGCTAGTACTGTGCCTTGTGGAACAGAGCTTTTCACCGTAGCTGCCTCGGACTTTACTCTGTTGACGACTACTCTCTGTGTTCTGTTAGTGAGGAAATTATAGATCCATCGACCGACTTTTCCTGTTATTCCTTTAGCGCGCATTTTGTGCGCTATTACGCCATGGTCACACTTGTCGAAGGCTTTTGCAAAGTCTGTATATATTACATCTGCATTCTTTTTGTCTTCTAGTGCATTTAGGACCTTGTCGTAGTGATCCAGTAGTTGAGACAGACAGGAGCGACCTGTTCTAAACCCATGTTGCCATGGGTTGTGTAACTGATGGGTTTCTAGATGGGTGGTGATCTTGCTTCTTAGGACCCTTTCAAAGATTTTTATGATATGGGATGTTAGTGCTGTTGGTCTGTAGTTCTTTGCTGTTGCTTTACTGCCCCCTTTGTGGAGTGGGGCTATGTCTGTTGTTTTTAGTAACTGAGGGACGACCCCCGTGTCCATGCTCCCTCTCCATAGGATGGAAAAGGCTCGTGATAGGGGCTTCTTGCAGTTCTTGATGAACACGGAGTTCCATGAGTCTGGCCCTGGGGCAGAGTGCATGGGCATGTCATTTATCGCATGTTCGAAGTCATTTGGCGTCACGATAACATCGGATAGGCTTGTGTTAATCAAATTTTGTGGCTCTCTCATAAAAAATTCATTTTGATCTTCGACTCTCAGTCTGGTTAGCGGCTTGCTAAAAACTGAGTCATATTGGGACTTGAGTAGCTCACTCATTTCCTTGCTGTCATCTGTGTAGGACCCATCTTGTTTAAGTAGGGGCCCAATACTGGACGTTGTTCTCGATTTTGATTTGGCATAGGAGAAGAAATACTTTGGGTTTCTTTCGATTTCATTTATAGCTTTTAGTTCTTCCCTCAATTCCTGACTCCTAAAGGATTCTTTTAGCTTAAGTTCGATGCTTGCTATTTCTCTGACCAGTGTCTCCCTGCGCATTTCAGATATATTGACCTCTTTTAGCCGCTCTGTTATTCTTTTCCGTCGCCTGTAAAGGGAGCGCCTGTCTCTTTCTATTTTACATCTACTCCTCCTTTTTCTTAGAGGAATAAGCCTTGTGCATACATCGAGTGCCACCGAGTTAATCTGTTCTAGGCATAAGTTTGGGTCTGTGTTGCTTAGTATATCTTCCCAGCTTATATCGGTTAGGACTTGGTTTACCTGGTCCCACTTTATGTTTTTGTTATTGAAGTTGAATTTGGTGAATGCTCCCTCGTGACTAGTCTCATTTTGTCGGTCTGGGGCTCCGCACATACATGTCTGAACCTCAATTATGTTGTGATCTGAGTATATTGTTTTTGATATGGTGACATTTCTTATCAGATCATCATTGTTAGTGAAGATGAGGTCTAGTGTATTCTCCAGTCTAGTAGGCTCTATTATTTGCTGGTTTAAATTGAATTTTGTGCAGAGATTTAAAAGCTCGTGTGAGTGTGAGTTTTCATCAGAGCTGCCTCCTGGTGTTATTACTGCAACAATATTATTTGCTATATTCCTCCATTTTAGGTGCCTTAAGTTGAAATCCCCCAGGAGCAAGATGTTGGGTGCAGGAGCTGGAAGATTTTCCAGACAGTGGTCAATTTTTAACAGCTGCCTCCCTATCTCCCCATTCCACCACTGCCTCCCTATCTCCCCATCCCACAACTGCCTCATCTCCCCATCCCACAACTGCCTCCTTATCTCCCCATCCCACCAATGCCTCATCTCCCCATCCCACAACTGCCTCCTTATATCTCCATCCCACCACTGCCTCCCTATCTCCCCATCCCACCACTGCCTCATCTTCCCATCCCACAACTGCCTCCCTATCTCCCCATCCCACCACTGCCTCACCTCCCCATCCCACAACTGCCTCATCTCCCCATCCCACAGCTGCCTCCCTATCTCCCCATCCCACCACTGCCTCCCTATCTCCCCATCCCACCACTGCCTCCCTATCTCCCCATCCCACAACTGCCTATCTCCCCATCCCACAACTGCCTCCCTATCTCCCCATCCCACAACTGCCTCCCCATCTCCCCATCCCACAACTGCCTCATCTCCCCATCCCACAACTGCCTCATCTCCCCATCCCACAACTGCCTCCCTATCTCCCCATCCCACCACTGCCTCATCTCCCCATCCCCACCACTGCTTCATCTTCCCATCCCACAACTGCCTCCCTATCTCCCCATCCCACCACTGCCTCACCTCCCCATCCCACCACTGCCTCACCTCCCCATCCCACAACTGCCTCATCTCCCCATCCCACAACTGCCTCATCTCCCCATCCCACAACTGCTTCATCTCCCCATCCCACAACTGCCTCATCTCCCCATCCCACCACTGCCTCCCTCTCTCCCCATCCCACAACTACATCTACCCATCCCACCACTGCCTCCCTATCTCCCCATCCCACCACTGCCTCTCTGTCTCCCCATCCCACAACTGCCTCATCTCCCCATCCCACCACTGCCTCATCTCCCCATCCCACCACTGCCTCCCTACCTCCCCATCCCATGACTGCCTCCCTATCTCCCCATTCCACAACTGCCTCATCTCCCCACCCCACAACTGCCTCATCTCCCCATCCCACGACTGCCTCCCTATCTCCCCATCCCACAACTGCCTCATCTCCCCATCCCACCAATGCCTCCCTATCTCCCCATCCCACAACTGCCTCATCTCCCCATCCCACCACTGCCTCCCTATCTCTTCATCCCACAACTGCCTCATCTCCCCATCCCACCACTGCCTCCCTATCTCTCCATCCCACCACTGCCTCCCTATCTCCCCATCCCACAACTGCCTCATCTCCCCATCCCACCACTGCCTCATCTCCCCATCCCACCACTGCCTATCTCCCCATCCCACCACTGCCTCCCTATCTCCCCATCCCACCACTGCTTCCCTATCTCCCCATCCCACAACTGCCTCATCTCCCCATCCCACCACTGCCTCTCTATCTCTCCATCACACAACTGCCTCCTCACCTCCCCATCCCACAACTGACTCATCTCCCCATCCCACAACTGCCTCATCTCCCTATCCCACAACTGCCTCCTTATCTCCCCATTCCACACTGCCTCATCTCCCCATCCCACAACTGTCTCCTTATCTCCCCATCCCACCACTGCCTCCTTACCTCCCCATCCCACCACTGCCTCCTTATCCCCCCATCACACAACTGCCTCATCTCCCCATCCCACAACTGCCTCATCTCCCCATCCCACATCTGCCTCCTTATCTCCCCACTCCACACTGCCTCGTCTCCCCATCCCTCAACTGCCTCATCTCCCCATCCCACAACTGCCTCCTTATCTCCCCATCCAACAACTGCCTCCTTTTCTCCCATCCCACCACTGCTCCAACCATGGGCCAGTGAGTGCTCCAACCATGGGCCAGTGAGTGCTCCAAGTATGGGCCAGTGTGTGCTCCAGCCATGGGCCAATGAGTGCTCCAAGCTTGGGCCAGTGAGTGCTCCAAGCTTGGGCCAGTGAGTGCTACAAGCATGGGCCAGTGAGTGCTCCAAGTATGGGCCAGTGAGTGCTCCAAGTATGGGCCAGTGAGTGCTCCAAGTATGGGCCAGTGAGTGCTCCAAGTATGGGCCAGTGAGTGCTCCAAGTATGGGCCAGTGAGTGCTCCAAGTATGGGCCAGTGAGTGCTCCAAGTATGGGCCAGTGAGTGCTCCAAGTATGGGCCAGTGAGTGCTCCAAGTATGGGCCAGTGAGTGCTCCAAGCATGGGCCAGTGAGTGCTCCAAGCATGGGCCAGTGAGTGCTACAAGCATTGGCCAATGAGTGCTACCTGGAGGCTATTCCGGGGATCAACGCCCCCGCGGCACGGTCCACGACCAGGGCTCCCGGTGGATCAGGGCCTGATCAACCAGGCTGTTACTGCTGGCCGCACGTAGTCCAACGTACGAACCTCAGCCCGGCTGATCCGGCACTGACTTTAAGTATCTGTCCAGCTCCCTCTTGAAGGCAGCCAGGGGCCTATTGGTAATTTCTCTTATGCTTGGTGGGAGGCTGTTGAGCAGTTTTGGACCCCAGACACTTGTGGTGTTTTCTCTTAGTGTACCAATGGCGCCCCTACTTTTAATTGGGGGTATTTTGCATTGCCTGCCCAGTCTTTTACTTTCATAGGGAGTGATTTCTGTGTGCAGATTCAGGACCATTCCTTCTAGAATTTTCCAAGTGTAGATTATATCTCTCCTGTGTTCCAACGAGTACTAGTCAAGTGCTTCCAAGCGTTCCCAGTAGTTGAGGTGTTTGATAGAACGTATACGTGCAGTAAAGATTCTCTGCACACTCTGTAGGTATGCAGTTTCACCTGCTTTGAATGGAGATGTTAATGTACAGCAGTATTCCAGCCTAGAGAGAACAAGTGATTTGAAAAGGATCATTCTTGGCTTGGCATCTCTCGTTTTGAACGTTCTCATTATCCATCCTATCATTCTCTTTGCACTTGTGATCATGGCACTGTTGTGATCCTTGAAATTGAGATCCTCAGACATTATTACGCCCAGGCCCCTTACATTATTTTTCTGCTCTGTTGTATGGCCAGTGTTTGTAGTATACTCTGTTGTAGTTATTATCTCCTCCAGTTTTCCATAACGGAGTAGTTGAATTTGTCCTCATTGAATATCATATTGTTTTCTGTTGCCCATTGGAAAACTTGGTTTATATCTTCTTGGAGGTTAACTGTGTCCTCAATAGATGACAGTCTCATGCAGATCATAGTATCGTGTGCAGAGGATGACACAGTGCTGTGGATTACATCTCTTGTGTCTGATATGAGGATGAGGAACAGGATTGGGGCGAGTACTGTGCCTTGTGGAACAGAGCTCTTCACAATGGCAGCTTCTGATTTAACTCTGCTGACCACTACTCTTTGTGTTCTATTGGTTAGGAAGTTGAAGATCCATCCCCCTACTTAGCCAATTATTCCTTTAGCATGTATTTTGTGTGCAATTACGCCATGATCGCACTTGTCAAACGCATTTGCAAAGTCTGTGTATATTACATCTGTATTCTCTTTTTCTTCCAGTGCATCCAGTAGTTGTGAGAGGCAGGAGCGACCTGCCCTGAACCCATGTTGCCCTGGATTGTGCAGTTTTTGGGAATCCAGGTGGTTTGCAATCATGCTTCTTAGCACTCTTTCAAAGATTTTTCTGATGTGGGACGTTAGAGCTATTGGTCTATATTTCTTAGCTAATGCTTTGCTGCCATCTTTATGGAGTGAGGCTATATCCATTGTTTTAAGTGACTGTGGAATTTCGCCCTTTTCTAAGCCCCTCCATCATAGTATACTTAGGGCACGTGTGAGGGGTTTCTTGCAGTTCTTAATGAACACAGAGTTCCACGAGTCTGGGCCTGGGGCTAAGTGCATGGGCATGTTGTCAATGGCTTTTTCAAGGTCTATTGGAGTTAGGGTAATGTCGAAAATCTGGCACACATTGATGGAGTTTTGAGGCTCATTCATGAAGAAATCATTTGGATTGTCGATCCTCAGACTGATTAGTGGTTCACTAAAAACAGAGTCATACTGGGATTTCAGTGTTTCACTCACTTCCTTGTTGTCATCTGTGAAAGTCCCATCCTGTCTGAGTAAGGGCCCGATACAAGATGTGGCATTTGCCTTGTTTTTGGCATATGAAAAGAAATAGTTCAAATTTCTTTCAATTTCACTAATAGCTTTAAGTTCCTCCTGTCTCTCCTGGTTCCTGTTAGAGTCCTTTAACTAAAGTTCGATAGTTTCCACTTCCCTGGTCAGCACTTCCTTCCGTGTATCAGATATTCTAGTGTTCCTGAGGAGCTCAGTGATTCTTCGTCGTCTTCTGTAGAGGGAGTGTCTTTCATTCTCCAATTTACTCCTGCTCTTCTTTTTTCTTAGGGGAATATGCCTAGAACATGCTTCAGCTGCCAGGAAGTTGATCCTTTCAAGGCACTGGTTTGAATCCATGTCATTTAAGATATCTTCCCAACATGTTCATTTAGGACATGGTTTACCTGGTCCCAGTTGATGTTCTTGTTGTTGAAGTTGTATTTTGTGAAGACACCTTCACAGATACATGTATTTTGCATGTAAGTCTGAACTTCGATTAGATTGTGATCAGAATTAGTTGTTTTTTATATTGTTATGTCTCTTACCAGGTCCTCATAATTTGTGAAGATAAGGTTAAGTGTGTTTTCTAGTCTTGTTGGCTCCACTATCTGCTGGCTTAAGGTGCGTTTATTGCAGAGACTTAGTAACTCGTGTGTGTGACCTTTCATCTGCACTACCTCCAAGGATTGTTTCTGCTATAACATTATTTGCTACATTCTTCCATTTTGTATGCCTTAGGTTGAAATCACTAGCAGTAAGATGTTTGGGGATGGAGCTGGAAGGCTTTCCAGACAGTAATCAGTTTTCAGTAGCTGTTTCTTGAACTGTTGGGAGGTTGCATCTGGTGGCTTATATACACCATGATTAGGTTTTGGTTCTTGATCTTTATTGATAGGACTTAACTACATCATTTGTGATGTTCACAACTCCATGTAGATGAGCGACTCTTTAACATACAGGCCAACCCCCCATCCCCTTGTTGCCTGCTCTTTCTGTCGCATCTAAGAAGGTTGTACTTATTTATCCATATTTCACTGTCAAAATTATCTTTTGTGTGGGTCTCTGTGAAGGCTGCAAACATTGCATTAGACTCCTCTAGAAGTCCACTGATAAAAGGTATTTTGTTGTTGGTGGATGGCCTAAGGCCCTGTATATTAGCAAATATAAACGAGGTTGTATTCTGTGTTTGTTGGGGGGATTTTGTTATTGGCATCAGTAGTTGCAGTTCTGGAGGGCCATGGGTGACCACTGGCTGCGCCTCCAGTCCAACAAGGCTCTAAGGTGGTGGACTATTTTTATTTCCTTCCATTTTCTTTTTCCATTTCCTGCCATTAAAAAATCACCTGGAGTTGGGTTGTCATAGCTACTGTTGTTTGTCTGTGCCTCCTGGTCCCTTTTAGGTGGTATGCAGGGCAGCTGATGTTGTAACACTGCTTTTGGAGGACCGAAAAGTGACACATTTTTGGGTGAAAGAAAGTACAGGAAGAAGAACGACACACTCCTTTAGACAGGAGGTCGCTACATTTTTTGGGATGCTCAAAGTTGCATGTCCCATTTTTTTCCAGATATTCAATGCTTACAAATGCCCCCAAACATAGTATTTACACAATTTCACTTTTGGTTGGACAGAATTGTTGGGAGGTGTGTTGTCAGTTTCTGCAGGTTGTGGGATTGCACTATAATCCTCAGTATCCAAACCAGGGCCACCCAATCCTGGATTCTGTTTACTTTCCTCAGTAGAAGAAGGAGACTCTTCCGCTACATCTGTAATGTGGGCTATGGTCTTGTGCAATAATGGTTGTATATTCAAGGTTTTAGTGGTGACTGTGGTAGGGTCCCTTGTAAAGTCTGGACTGGCAATAAGGCTGGAGGCTGGGACTGAGTCAACATTGGCACTGGGGACTGAGCCTGGGCCAGCACCAGCTCTGTGGGCATTAGTGCTATGACCGGGGGATGGGTCTGGGTTATCACTGTATAGGGGGGGGGGGGCTAACTGATGTTTTTGTTTCCTGTCTGTTTTTCAGTGGGTGACTAGATAGTTTCGAGTCATCTGTTGTGGTATGGGCATTCTGCATTTTTTGGTTCACTCCTATCTCTTTCTACCATGTTTTATATATTTTTGGTAGACTGTCCAAGAGGTCATGTAAAGACACGTCACATGGTAGGCTTATGCCTTTTCATCGATTGTATGCTCAATTATGTATATTATGATTCCCTCCATCTCAATGCTACCATCACTCGTTTTATTACTTATGACTATAGTAAATACTCATCCGTTATTTCCACTTCTCTGGACCTCTGGCATAAGTTCGCTAGTGCCAGTCGCTTTTAAGATATTCCCATAAGCTACACCATATATTTTACGCTATACTGGGGATAATTAAGATTACTCTTGTCTACAATTTAGTTCACTATGTCACTGCACATATATATCCTTGTCACTCACTATATTACTTATAAGATAGTTCAATATCTGTTTATTTCCACTTCTGTCGACATCTGGCAATAGAAATAATTCGCTAGTGCTGGTCAGGTGTAAATCCACATTAACTGTTACTCCACCGGCACTCTCCATTCGACACTGTAATTCAGATTTTTCTATTTAGTGCTCACTCATATTCCTTTTATGTTGGTTCAAATGAGTGTATGCACTTTCTGGTTGCACACGCTTATTTCCCGCACTCTGTTCCCTCTCCTACTATCAGGAAACGCAATTTTTGACGGAGCTCAACCGCACGTGACTCGACCCCGACCGCGGCACCTCAAAAGCATGGGCCAGTGAGTGTTCCAAGCATGGGCCAGTGAGTGCTCCAAGCATGGGCCAGTGAGTGCTCCAAGCATGGGCCAGTGAGTGCTCCAAGCATGGGCCAGTGTATAACCAGTTTGTTTGGTGTTCTGGTAGCGGGGAATAAATGATACGTCTTCGGAGGCTTCTTACTTTATTGTTAAGTCGTGGTGGGTACACAGGCTTGTGTGTTGTGCCCATGGCCCGGGAGGGTCATCCCACGAGAGAGAGCTAGTAGGCCTTCTGTCTTGCTGCTAGGCCTCTGTGTGAGTGAGAGTGTGTGGGACCAGCTTCCCACAGACCTGAAGCAGGCCCAGAGGGCAGCACCTTAGTGCCGCGAAATATGAACTAAGCTGGCAGACAGTAAGGCTGTCTGTGCAGACAGTTCAGGCTGTCTACAAGTGAGTGCTCCAAGCATTGGCCAGTGAGTGCTCCAAGCATGGGCCAGTGAGTGCTCCAAGCATGGGCCAGTGAGTGCTCCAAGCATTGGCCAGTGAGTGCTCCAAGCATGGGCCAGTGAGTGTTCCAAGCATTGGCCAGTGAGTGCTCCAAGTATGGGCCAGTGAGTGCTCTAGGTATGGGCCAGTGAGTGCTCCAAGTATGGGCCAGTGAGTGCTCCAAGCATGGGCCAATGAGTGCTCCAAGTATGGGCCAGTGAGTGCTCCAAGCATGGGCCAGTGAGTGCTCCAAGCATGGGCAAGTGAGTGCTCCAAGCATGGGCCAGTGAGTGCTCCAAGTATGGGCCAGTAAGTGCTTCAAGTATGGGCCAGTGAGTGCTCTAGGTATGGGCCAGTGAGTGCTCCAAGTATGGGCCAGTGAGTGCTCCAAGCATGGGCCAGTGAGTGCTCCAAGCATGGGCCAATGAGAGCTCCAAGCATGGGCCAGTGAGTGCTCCAAGCATGGGCCAGTGAGTGCTCCAAGCATGGGCCAGTGAGTGCTCCAAGCATGGGCCAGTGAGTGCTCCAAGCATGGGCCAGTGAGTGCTCCAAGCATTGGCCAGTGAGTGCTCCGAGCATTGGCCAGTGAGTGCTCCAAGTATGGACCAGTGGGTGCTCCAACCATGAGCCAGTGAGTGTTCCAAGTATGGGTAAGTGAGTGCTCCAAGTATGGGCCAGTGAGTGCTCCAAGTATGGGCCAGTAAGTGCTCCAAGTATGGGCCAGTGAGTGCTCCAAGTATGGGCCAGTAAGTGCTCCAAGTATGGGCCAGTGAGTGCTCTAGGTATGGGCCAGTGAGTGCTCCAAGTATGGGCCAGTGAGTGCTCCAAGCATGGGCCAGTGAGTGCTCCAAGCATTGGCCAGTGAGTGCTCCGAGCATTGGCCAGTGAGTGCTCCAAGTATGGACCAGTGAGTGCTCCAAGCATGGGCCAATGAGTGCTCCAAGTATGGGCCAGTGAGTGCTCCAAGTATGGGCCAGTGAGTGCTCCAAGCATTGGCCAGTGAGTGCTCCAAGCATTGGCCAGTGAGTGCTCCAAGCATGGGCCAGTGAGTGCTCCAAGCATGGGCCAGTGAGTGCTCCAAGCATTGGCCAGTGAGTGCTCCAAGCATGGGCCAGTGAGTGTTCCAAGCATTGGCCAGTGAGTGCTCCAAGTATGGGCCAGTGAGTGCTCTAGGTATGGGCCAGTGAGTGCTCCAAGTATGGGCCAGTGAGTGCTCCAAGCATGGGCCAGTGAGTGCTCCAAGTATGGGCCAGTGAGTGCTCCAAGCATGGGCCAGTGAGTGCTCCAAGCATGGGCCAGTGAGTGCTCCAAGTATGGGCCAGTAAGTGCTCCAAGTATGGGCCAGTGAGTGCTCTAGGTATGGCCCAGTGAGTGCTCCAAGTATGGGCCAGTGAGTGCTCCAAGAATGGGCCAGTGAGTGCTCCAAGCATGGGCCAGTGAGTGCTCCAAGCATGGGCCAATGAGTGCTCCAAGCATGGGCCAGTGAGTGCTCCAAGCATGGGCCAGTGAGTGCTCCAAGCATGGGCCAGTGAGTGCTCCAAGCATGGGCCAGTGAGTGCTCCAAGCATGGGCCAGTGAGTGCTCCAAGCATTGGCCAGTGAGTGCTCCGAGCATTGGCCAGTGAGTGCTCCAAGTATGGACCAGTGAGTGCTCCAACCATGAGCCAGTGAGTGCTCCAAGTATGGGTAAGTGAGTGCTCCAAGTATGGGCCAGTGAGTGCTCCAAGTATGGGCCAGTAAGTGCTCCAAGTATGGGCCAGTGAGTGCTCCAAGTATGGGCCAGTAAGTGCTCCAAGTATGGGCCAGTGAGTGCTCTAGGTATGGGCCAGTGAGTGCTCCAAGTATGGGCCAGTGAGTGCTCCAAGTATGGGCCAGTGAGTGCTCCAAGCATTGGCCAGTGAGTGCTCCAAGCATTGGCCAGTGAGTGCTCCAAGCATGGGCCAGTGAGTGCTCCAAGCATGGGCCAGTGAGTGCTCCAAGCATTGGCCAGTGAGTGCTCCAAGCATGGGCCAGTGAGTGTTCCAAGCATTGGCCAGTGAGTGCTCCAAGTATGGGCCAGTGAGTGCTCTAGGTATGGGCCAGTGAGTGCTCCAAGTATGGGCCAGTGAGTGCTCCAAGCATGGGCCAATGAGTGCTCCAAGTATGGGCCAGTGAGTGCTCCAAGCATGGGCCAGTGAGTGCTCCAAGCATGGGCCAGTGAGTGCTCCAAGTATGGGCCAGTAAGTGCTCCAAGTATGGGCCAGTGAGTGCTCTAGGTATGGACCAGTGAGTGCTCCAACCATGAGCCAGTGAGTGCTCCAAGTATGGGTAAGTGAGTGCTCCAAGTATGGGCCAGTGAGTGCTCCAAGTATGGGCCAGTAAGTGCTCCAAGTATGGGCCAGTGAGTGCTCCAAGTATGGGCCAGTAAGTGCTCCAAGTATGGGCCAGTGAGTGCTCTAGGTATGGGCCAGTGAGTGCTCCAAGTATGGGCCAGTGAGTGCTCCAAGCATGGACCAATGAGTGCTCCAAGCATGGGCCAGTGAGTGCTCCAAGCATTGGCCAGTGAGTGCTCCGAGCATTGGCCAGTGAGTGCTCCAAGTATGGACCAGTGAGTGCTCCAACCATGAGCCAGTGAGTGCTCCAAGTATGGGCCAGTGAGTGCTCCAAGTATGGGCCAGTGAGTGCTCCAAGTATGGGCCAGTGAGTGCTCCAAGTATGGGCCAGTAAGTGCTCCAAGTATGGGCCAGTAAGTGCTCCAAGTATGGGCCAGTGAGTGCTCCAAGCATGGGCCAATGAGTGCTCCAACATGGGCCAGTGAGTGCTCCAAGTATGGGCCAGTGAGTGCTACAAGTATGAGGCAGTGAGTGCTACAAGTATGGGCCAGTGAGTGCTCCAAGTATGGGCCAGTGAGTGCTCCAAGCATGGGCCAGTGAGTGCTCCAAGTATGGGCCAATGAGTCCTCCTCCATTCTTCTGTTATGTCACTAACTGTAATTACAGGTTTTCCCACGACAATAGTTACAGTCTGCTGATCCTCATTATCAGTTTACCATACAGTACATCAGATATATTCGATTTCGTTACTTACAGGATTTATAGAATGCATACTCTTATACTTGTTGAGGGAGTGTGAGGGAGTGTGTGTGAGGGAGTGTGTGTGTGTGATACAGGGAGGGTACTCACCTAATTATACTCACTTGATTGTGGTTGCAGGGGTCGAGTCATAGCTCCTGGCCCCGCCTCTTCACTGGTCGCTACTACGTCCACTCTCTGCTTCATGAGCTTTATCATACCTCTTCTTGAAGCTGTGTGTGGATCCTGCCTCCATCTACATTTATTTCCAGACTATTCCACTTCCTGACAACTCTGTCTGAAGAAATACTTCCTACATCCTTGTGGCTCATCCGGTCTTCAGCTTCCAATTGTGACCCCATCCCGATTGTTGCCATGTCCCCATCTCTGGAATATCCGGTCTCTGTCTACCAGTCAATTTTTGTCAGTATCTTATATGTTGTTATCATGTCTCCCCTATCCCTCCCGTCCTCCAGTGTCGCCAGGTCGATTTCCCTTAACCTCATATCGTAGGACATGCACCTTAGCTCTGAGACTAGTCTTCTTGCAAACCTTTGCACTTTCTCTAATTTCCTTATGTGCTTGGTGAAGTGTGGGTTCCAAACTGGTGCTGCATACTTCAATATAGGCCTGACATACACTGTGTACAGGGCCGAACGATTCCTTATTGAAATGTCGGAATGCTATTCTTAGGTTTGCTAGGCGCTCATAGACTGCAGCAGTTATTTGGTTTATTTGCACCTCAGGAGATGTCCCCTGTGTTATACTCACCCTAAGATCCTTTTCCTTGAGTGAGGTTTGTAATCCCTGGCCCCTGGACTGTACTCCGTCTGCAATCTTCTTTGCCCTTCCCCAATCTTCATGGCTTTGCACTTGGTGGGTTTGAACTCCAGGAGCCAGTTTCTGGATCAGACCTGCAGCCTGTCCAGATTCCTTTGTAGTTCTGCCTGGTCCTTGTCCGATTGAATTCTTCTCTTCAACTTCACATCATCTGCAAAGAGGGACACTTCTGAGTCTATTCCTTCCGTCATGTCGTTCACATATACCAGAAACAGCACCGGTCCTAGGACTGACTCCTGTGGAACCGCGCTCGTCACAGGTGCCCACTCTGGCACCTTGTCATGTACCATGACTCACTGATGTCTTAGCGACAGGTATTCCCTGATCCATTGCAGTGCCTTCCCTGTTACACATGCCTGGTCTTCCAGCTTATGCATTAATCTCTTGTGTGGAACTGTCAAAAGCCACTCCTCTCTTGATAATCTTCTCCATGACTTTGCATACTATACATGTCAGTGACACTGGTCTGTAGTTTAATGCTTCGTGTCTGCCTCATTATTTAAAAATTGGGACTACATTTACTGTCTTCCATACCTCAGGTAGTCACCCTGTTTCAATAGATGTGTTGATTGTTCTTACGCCATGGCCTTCAAGAGGAAACTCGTCAAGTATCTTCACCAGGTGCCTGATCAACCAGGCTGTGATGGATATGTGGGGCAGTGGGTTTCCAGAAGCAACAGCCTGGTTGACCAGGCAAGCACCAGACGAGCCTGGCCCATGGCCGGGCTCAGAGAATAGAGAAACTCTAGAAACTCTTCAAAGATATATATCAAAGGTATACACACTGCCTGTGCTCCCTCAGGACCCATGGACAGATATCCAGCCCCATCTCCTTTGAGGTATCTAGCCTGCTAAACAGACTCTTCACTTCTTCCTCGGTTGTATGTATTGTGTCCAACACTTGATGGTGTACTCCACCTCTCCGTCTTTCTGGAGTCCCTTCTGTCTTGTCTGTGAACACTTCTTTGAATCTCACGTTGAGCTCCTCGCATACTTCTTTGTCATTTCTTGTGATCTCCCCACCTTCCTTCCTCAGCCTGATTATCTGGTTCTGACTGTTATTTTCCTCCTGATGTGGCTATACAATAGCTTCAGGTCAAATTTGGTTTTCGCTTCTATGTCATTTTCTTATTGTCATTGCACCTTCCTTCTTACCTGTGCATATTCATTTCTCCTTATTCTCCTGGGTCCTTTGCCTTCTATACTTTTTCCATTCTCTAGCACACTTGGTTTTGGCCTCTCTACACCTTTGAGCAAACCAAGGGCTCATCCTGACCTCATTATTTCTGTTACCCATGGGTACAAACCTCTCAGTTTCCTTGCATATTTTTGTCACATATTTCATCTTCTCATTTACTGACTTCCTTGCCAGTGCTCTGTCCCACTGAACCTCATGCGTGTGTGTGTGTGTGTGTGTGTGCGCTCACCTATTTGTGGTTGCAGGGGTTTAGTAATAGCTCCTGGCACCGCCTCTTCACTTATCACTACTAGGTCCGCTCTCTCCCTGCTCCATGAGCTTTAGTAGACATTCTTTATTCGTTCGCCGCCCCTGTTTGCTCCGTCCCTTTTCTCTTCGCCTACATTCACTCTTGTCTTCCCTTCAGTTACCACCTTTATATGTTCATGTAGCATCTCACTTTTCCCTGCCCCCCTGGGACGTTCCAGCTGTTCGGGTCTGTTCTTTCTCACTCCCTTGCTCGAAAGCTCAACTGCCTACGGTGGCTTCCCGCTCTCTTTTTCTTGATCACTTCCACTCCCATTCTCATGCCACCGCTGTGTACACAGATGGCTCTAAGTCTTCAGACGGCGTCGGATTCGCAGCAGTGTTTCCGGACAGCGTCGTACGAGGGCATTTACTATCTTCAGCTAGCATTTTTACTGCTGAACTGTATGCCATTCTTGCAGCACTTATTCGTATTGCATCTATGCCTGTGTCATCATTTGTAGTAGTCTCAGACTCCCTTAGTGCTCTACAGGCTATACGAAAATTTGATACATCTCATCCCCTAGTTCTCCGTATCCAACTTTGGCTACGCCGTATCTCTACCAAACATAAAGATATTGTTTTTTGTTGGGTCCCTGGTCATGTCGACGTACAGGGCAATGAACAGGCAGACACTGCTGCGCGGTCAGCAGTATATGACCTACCAATTTCCTATCGAGGTGTTCCATTTCTGGACTATTTTGCTGCAATAGCTACCCACCTTCGCACCCGTTGGCAACAACGTTGGTCAACTCTGCTCGGTAACAAACTTCATTCTATTAAACCGAGCATAGGTTACTGGCCGTCTTCTTGTCATCAGTGCCGAAGTTGGGAGACCACTCTCTCCCGCCTTCGCATTGGCCACACTCGTCTTACTCATGGGTATCTCATGGAGAGGCACCCTGTTCCTCTCTGTGAGCAGTGTCAAGTTCCAGTATCGATTAGCCACATTCTGTTAGACTGCCCTCTCTATCAACGAGCACGCAGAATTTACCTCCAACGTCGTCTTCGTTCTACTACTCTCTCTTTACCTTCCCTTCTTGCTGATGGACCCTCCTTTAATCCTGACTCTCTCATTGACTTCTTGACAACGACCGATTTACTCCACAAACTCTGATGATACTTTTCGCACTCCCCTCAGCCCTTTCTGGTTCAGTCTCTTGCTGCCCTTTACCCTTTCACCATCCACTGCCCCGCTGTTATCCGTAACCTGTTGCTCATCCATCTCCCTTTTGCCACCTGATGCCCTCACTTCCTTCCTGCCCTGCAGCGCTGTATAGTCCTTGTGGCTTAGCGCTTCTTTTTTGATTATAATAATAATCCATGAGCTTTATCAAACCTTGTTTTAAAACTATGTATGGTTTCTACCGCCACTACATCACTTCCCAGACTGTTCCACTTCCTGACAACTCTGACTGAGAAAATACTTCCAAACATCCCCCTGACTCATCTGAGTCTTCAATTTCCAATTGTGACCCCTTGTTTCTGTGTCCCATCTCTGGAGCATCCTGTCTCTGTCCACCTTGTCAATTCCTCGCAGTATTTTATATGTTATCATGTCTTCCCTAACCCTCCTGTCCTCCAGTGTCGTGAGACCGATTTCCCTTAACCTTTCTTCGTAGGACATTTCCCTTATCTCTGGAACTAGTCTTGTTGCTAACCTTTGTACTTTCTCTAAATTCTTGACGTGCTTGACCAGGTGTGGGTTCCAAACTGGTGCTGCATACTCCAGTATGGGCCTGACATACATGGTGTACAGTCTTAAATGATGTGTGAGTGTGTTAGTTACCATTTGTCCTAGGCACATGTCTGTTAGACACTGGGCCTGTTGTATATGCATGTGTGTGTGTGTGTGTGTGTGTGTGTGTGTACTCACATATTTGTTCTCACCTATTTGTGTTTGCAGGGGTCGAGTCATAGCTCCTGGCCACGCCTCTTCACTAGTCGCTACTAGGTCCTCTCCCTCTCTGCTCCATGAGCTTTAGTGTGTGTGTGTGTGTGTGTGTGTGTGTGTGTGTGTGTGTGTGTGTGTGTGTGTGTGTGAGTGAATGAGAGAGAGAGAGAGAGAGAAAATTATCAGTGTTGCATAATACAAATACAAATATCACACTATCATACCACTCACCATGATCTTCCTTTTATATTCTATGTCACAAGAATTGATCAGTAATAACAGAATTTTCCTTACATACTTAATATCAGGTCTTTAGCTAAAACACAGTGGACTAACATTATATACGGAAATTAACAACTTGGCTGGTGGTCCGGTGGCTAAAGCTCCCGCTTCACACACGGAGGGCCCGGGTTCGATTCCCGGCGGGTGGAAACATTTGACACGTTTCCTTACACCTGTTGTCCTGTTCACCTAGCAGCAAATAGGTACCTGGGTGTTAGTCGACTGGTGTGGGTCGCATCCTGGGGGACAAGATTAAGGACCCCAATGGAAATAAGTTAGACAGTCCTCGATGACGCAATGACTTTCTTGGGTTATCCTGGGTGGCTAACCCTCCGGGGTTAAAAATCCGAACGAAATCTTATCTTATCTTATCTCTCTTACAATAATTGTTTGGACACACACATTAGTTTAAAAGTAAGTGGTATTTATTACATGAAAGAGTTACCACATGTCTCCTTCACCCATAATTTGTCTCAACTTCTGTGAGACCAACTGTAAATACTATTTTTTTTTTTACATTTCCTCTATTTGAATACCCCAGAGAACCAGGCTAAACTGTCTGGTTATGTATACACGAATTTTTTTTGGTAAGGTTAAAGTGACTATAGGTAGACTAGCCTATTTTTTAAACAGTGATTTTATGACCATTATGGAACTCATGGTGAATGTTATATTTAACCCAGTTTCCAGTGTTGTTGCCGGGCCGGGCACTGGTAGGTGTTGTTGCCAGACACTGGTAGGTGTTGTTTCCGGGCACTGGTAGGTGTTGTTGCTAGACACTGGTAGGTGTTGTTGCCAGACACTGGTAGGTGTTGTTTCCAGGCACTGGTAGGTGTTGCAAGATGAAGTTATCATAAAGTACTGTAATATACCTGAATTCTGAGGTTATAGACATTGTTTTAGAATTCTGACCTTCATTCCTCTGTCTCTTAGCTCCTTCAGATGTTTAAAGCAATGAAGTCTTACGATATTAAGTCTGTCTCCCTCTAGTGATTTAACCAAACAATGCATGGCTGTATTAAACATGTCCTCGCCTGAATTTTAATTATAATTTACTGTTAAACATGAGCCATCTTACCAGTAACTGACTGTTTCTATTCAGCTTTTTTGACTTGATAAAGACAGTGAGCTTTAGCTGCCAAGTAACATAATTTTTTGCATGTTTGTAACTGTTCTTTTGTTATTCAACAAAACCACTCCCTTACATATGGATTTTTTTTTTTTTTTGTATTTGCCAAATCACTTGTGCTAATTTCAAGTAGCTAAATAATAACCCACAATTTTGCACATCCATTTGTAAGGTGTATTGTATGTATAGAAGCCATAACCTTTTATTTTGGCATTATTTTTTTGTTGACCAATCTAATTCACCCTCTACCCTCTTTCTTATAGGACAATTTAGACATCATGGGACTTTACAAGCCTGAAATATTTTGTTGATGAGGTAAAGACCATACAATCCTGTGCATGCTCAAAGGTTAGCAGGGAGGAATGACTGACACACGATGCAACATTATTATTATGGACCGAGAAGTTAACTCTTGTTGTGGAGGTTGAGATGCTGAAGCTCAGTGTCAAGCATGACGTCTTTAAGAAGTCTTAGTGTTAGCTGAGGTTTTGGTTGGACTGATAATGTCACATATTGTGGCTTGCCTAACTGATGGCTTGTCTAAAGTTGTGGTGTTAATTATTATGGTTTCATAGACCTCAAATATTCCTTAAATATGTTATCACAATTTCCAGGGGTTATATTTACATTGACATTATAAGCACCAGTTCAGGTTCACCATGGTTCAGTTGAAAATTAATTACTTTGTAATACAGTAATATAATTGAAGTAAATCCTTAATTTAATGGGCCCAACTTAACTGATAAAATCTAGACTTCTGGAAACATGAAACTATGTTTGTTAAATCCAGAATTGTTCTTAATTGTTGCAGTCTGCTGGTTATATTGTTTTTAAAATTTAACAATATCTGTTAAATCTAAAATTGCCTATTATTTTTTCAGTCAAGAAAAGAGCCTCATTATTTGGATTTAATAGAGAATTGGCTGAAACAAAATATATCCTCCCTCTATTAGTCCATTAAATTGAGAGTTCGCCGTACATTTATTATACTGAAAAATATCATGGCAGTCAATTATTTAATTATTCATATTACTGCTGCCACATATTTTACAATATGTGTAGGTATTAAGAGGGACTTCATGTTATTACCAACACTGAGCTGAAGACATTACCCTGCAGGGTTAAGCATGCCTACATCTTACTACCTTCAATGTTGGTAGCTATGTTAAATGGATGTGTTGCCTGGCATGTGTCATGTTGGCACTCTTCCTACTCTGCGTCACCTGCGCCTGCATGCCCTGTAGACAAGCCACATCACCACCTTTGTCATTCCTTTATTTTTCCTAGGATATTCAAGGCCCCTTTTCTCCCTTCTACTGTAATTAACTTGTCGGTGTCATATGATGGATGTGGATGTTGTTTTCTCTTAAATTTGTCTCTCTCTCTCTCTCTTTTTTCTTTTTGTATAAGAGGGATATGAAGGGTATTTATGACATGGTGTTCCTGTGTGGGGTTGTTTTCTAGCACTTGTTAAACATTACTGCAATATATGCAAGGTGTTGAATCTGCCTTGATGGTGTCATCAGTGTTTACAGTAATGGTCCTCAATAAGATGCCTAGCATTTTATGAGGGAACTCTTAGACTAATGCTGATACTAACATCACTCTGTGCTGTGTCTGTAGTGCATATTTTCATTGTACTTGTTTTCTGACAATTTGTAGATTGACGCTCTTCAGGCTGCAAATTTTGAGCATACAAAAGAATTTTGTGCCACTAGTATCACTGTACATTTCTCTTCATTGCCTAGATCTTTTTATTAATATTTTACATGATCATTTTGAACTGTTGTAGGCTATGCATAATTTTCAATTAACTATAGCTCTCACTTCTTATATTGACGTGCTGCCAGGTGCACACAATGTGCCTCATCAGTGCTCCTCAGGACGCACCAAGGTTTTCACTGCAGTGCAGAAGTGTTCCCCATTCTCATTCTTTTTTGTGTTACGAGTATAATTTAGTGCTTTGTTAATTAACCCTTAAATGGTCCAAATGTATATATACGTTTTTTCAACATCTGAAAGTATGTAAAAAATGTAGATCTTTTTTTTTTGTTTTACATTTGAAAATGTGTAAAAAAACTTTTATCTACATTTTTCTTTTTGTTACATTTGAAAATATGTAAAAAAAAGTAGATCTACTTTTGTAGCACTACGAATTTGAACGCCGATTTGTTTGGACCGTTTAAGGGTTAATTGCTATATATTTTGTATTCATTAAATTTGTTTATGAGATGAAAACCAGTTTGAGAAAACCAGCAGGTTGACAAATTAGACACTTGTGCAGCATTTGGGTATCTTTATTCTGGAAATGTTTTGCCAACCAGTGGCTTCCTCAGTCCAGTGCAGTAAAAGGTGGAAGATGAGGAGGACTTTGAGATAATCAGTCCCTCAGCTTGGAGTCGATGTGTTCAGTCCATCAGTCTTGATAAAAGTGCATCATATTCAGAGATGAGACTTATATACTGCTGACAGCTAAAGATACCCATGTTGCACAAGTGTTGTATTTATCAGTAACCACTTTAAGTAACATGTATATCAATGGTAAGACAGTACATTGTTTAGTGTAAATGCTATTAACTTTATATCAAACTGTTTTTATTACACAAGTAATTCAGTATTTACAAAAAATGTCTATACAAAATGAGAGATTAATATAGTGATGTACAGTTTTTAATAAATTAATATTTTACTAATGTTTGTTTTGGTGGTACAGGTGTTGGCGGGTGGGCGAGTGCGTCGTGAGGTGTGTGCTGGATGCAGCAACCCGGTATTCCTAGCCGAGCGGTTGTCAGTTGGCTCTCCAGGTCAGTTGATGCACCGTACGTGTTTCCGCTGTGCCCGGTGCAACACACAGCTGACCTTGGCGAGCTACTATGAGACTGAAAAAGGGCAGTTTTGCTGTGAGACCTGCCCTGATGAAGAACACAATAATTTGCCAGATGTTGATTCCACCAGCATTTCCAGTCACACTTCAAGTAAACATAAACGACGATCATCTGCCTCTGACACAGAGTCTGATTCTGATTCAAACACTGAAGACTCTGGGGACGAGAGTGACAGCTACAGCCACAATGTTGAGTCGTTACTCGAGGATAAGACCCACCACATCGACACCCGCAGCGATACTTTATCACACTCTCCACAGTTTTCTCCTAAGCCGCTTAAACCTCGTACTGTGTTTCTTTCACAGACCTTGGAAGGGAATCATGAAAACTATGACTCAAACATTAATGCAGAAGACACTAAGGCAAGCAATGGAATCAGTCATTTTTCCCAAGTTTCTTCAGCTTTATTTGGATCACAGGGTAGTGATTCCAGAGTGGCAACCACTGGCAGCTCTACTCGAGACCATATTGAAGAAGCCAAAGGTAGAGAGACTCGAGTGGCTGCTACTGGTAACTCTACCCGAGACCATTGTGATGAAGCCAAAGGTTCAATAATACACCCACCTGAAACATTAACCTTGGACACAGGGCAAGGATACAGAACTAACAATGTTTCTAATGGTGCAGCAAACAAAACGTCATCTTCTATTGTTGCCCAGCGTTTAAAAATGTTTAGAGAAATAAGTGATAAAACTGTTAGCTCAGATAAAAAGAAAACAAAAATCGAGAAAAGTGAAATAAAATCTAATTATTTTAATTTTGATAATAGAAAGAAGGAAACAAGTTGTGTCACTAGAGAGGAAATTAAAAATAATATTGAGGATCTAGACAAAGATGAAAATTCTAAAGATTCAAGTAAACTTAGCAAGGTTGTGCATATAGATGAAATAGATTCAGATATGTATGTTAATGAAGAACATAAAAAATTTATAGAATCAGTAGATAATAATGAAATGGTTAATGAAAGCACCGAAACCTTACCTTCCATTCCATCCATTGCTATCACCCCAGAGAATCAGGAAGTTACTAACGATGAAGTCTTGAGCAAGGAAGAGGATAACATTAGTATCCAGTCTGATTCAGATGCTAAAATCCTTGAAGAACCACCAGTTAGAACAGATACACTCAAAGAATACAATCCATTCGAGGATGAGGAGGAAGAATCTCAGCAGGATGAAAGTGGTGTTGCAGTGAGCCAGTCTGAAGGTGGAAGCGATGGTGATAATTATGTTATTGCTTGTGTCTCGCAGGACAGTGGGGCTGAAATCTCCTCCACATCCTTACACTCCATCCAGTATCCAGAAGATCTTAATCCTTTTGGAAGTGATGAGGAGAGACAGCCTGAAGGTGTTTCAAGGGACGAAGCAGAAATAACAGAAAAGTCTGACCATCAGGATAATGATAACCAGAAAACAACAAAGAAACTTATCAAGGTAAACATGAACCCCTTTGAAAGTGATGAAGATCAGGAATATGAAAAGGAAATGGATAAAGAGGACAAGAAAAAAGAAAGCAAAAGTCTAAATCCTTTCTGGAGTGACGATGATGAACCCGAAAATGAGAGTGAGAGCGCTAAATCAACACCAAGCAAAGTTAAGCCTCCTAGACCGCCACCTCCAACGTTAGCCAGAAACAGGTAGGATGAAAATATATACATAAGTCAGTAAGATAGCATTTAATATTTGCTAGTTCACTTAGATTTAGTAAAGGAGAAAGCATTTATATTCACCATTTCAGTGAGATTCAGTAAAGAACTTCTCAATTATAAATAAAATTAAATCTATATTACTTATAAAAACATCACAGTACATGTATGTGTGTGATACGTAGGTGGAGGGAGTCTCTCTTCCTATCTTACATCTCTAATTTTTCCTTAGTGCTATGTGCCTTGAGTATACTTCTAGTGCCACAGAGATGATATTGGCTTAGATATTGGTTTGGATCCATGCTGTTCAGTATATCTTCCCAGCAAATTTCATTATTTAATCCCAATTAATGTTCTTGTTAATGTTGCATTTAGTGAAAACACCCTCATGACTTGCTTTGTTGCTCAGGAGTCGTGTGCATGCAGGTCTGAATTTCAATTCGGTTATCATCTGACTTTACTGCCTTTGACATGGTTATATTTTGTACTAGATAGAACTTAATCACACTGAATGACAGGACTTGGGAGTTATGGTAAGCTGAAATCTGAATACATGAGTAATAAGGCTAACAAGATCACTTGATATAAATATCAAGAAGTGTAAGTAACAGGAGTACAGCTCTATGAATCATTAATTAAGCCTCACTTAGAGTTTTGCAGCTCAGCTCTGGTTTCCGTACTACAGAATGGACACAAGTGCTTTGGACAGTATTACCTGGAGTTTACCTGGAGAGGGTTTCGGAGGTCTATGCCCCCGCGGCTCGGGATGGGACCAGGCCTCATGGTGGATCAGGGTCTGATCAACCAGGCTGTTACTGCTGGCCACATGCATGACAAAATCAACCCATTATGTTAAGAATCTTTTTTATGTGGATAGGTTGCGAGTCCTTAACCTATTCTCATGAAAGACAGAATGAGGGAAGATATCATTGAATTATATAAGAGGAAGATGGGCATAAATGAAGTAGATATCAATAGGATACTGAGAATATCGAACCAAGAAAGATTTTAAAATATGGATGAAAATTTAATAAATTTAGATGCAGAAAGGATATAGAGAAGTACTGCTTCCAAAATAGAGTTGTCAGTGAGTGGAACAGTCTGCCAGGTAGGACTGTTAAACCTAAAACCTTGGGTAGCAGTAAAAGTAGATTAGAGAAATATGTGAGTGAGAACATAAGAATGGAGGAACACTGCAGAAGGCCTACTGGCCCATACAAGGCAGGTCCTTATCAAAACAGCCTCTACCCAAAGCTTCCCAAGAATATCCTCCTGTACCCAATGACACCAATCAAACCCAGCCCCTTCTACTCGTATATTTGTCCACTCTCTTTTTAAAGCTACCCAAGGTCCTAGCCTTGATCACCCTACTCGGGAGATTGTTCCACGCATCCACAACTCTGTTCGAAAACCAGTACTTACCTATGTCCTTTCTAAATCTAAATTTATCCAATTTAAATCTATTATTTCTGGTTCTTACCGGGTTCGACACCTTCAGTACTTTATTAATATCTCCTTTGTTTATACCCATCATCCACTTATACACTTCAATGATATCTCCCCTCATTCTACATCTCTCCAGAGAGTGGAGATTCAAGGCTCTAAGTCTGTCTTCATATGGGAGATTCCTTACACAGTAAATCATTTTAGTCATTCTTCTCTGTATGTTCTCCAATGAGTCTATATCCATCCTGTTGTAAGGAGACCAAAACTGAGCGGCATAATCTAAATGAGGCCTCACTAGTGATGTATAGAGCTGTAAAATAACTTTTGGACTTCTGTTACTTATACTTCTTGAAATAAATACTAGTAATCCGTTAGACCTGTTGCACACACTTAGGCACTGCTGTCTTGGCTTTAGATTTCTGCTTACCATGACTCGTAAGTCTTTTTCACATTCTGTATGATCAAGTTCTACTTAACCTAGTTTATAGCTTCGAGGATTATTTTCGTTCCCAAGGACAGTACCTTACACTTATCCACATTAAACTTCATCTGCCATTTTTCAGACCAAGACATTAATTTGTCCAAATCCTCCTGGAGTTCATTGGAATCCTCCTCAGAATGAATCATACAGCCTATCTTTGTATCATCAGCAGAGTGAATGCGTGGGGAGTTTTGAACCAAGTGTGAGAGTAATGGTGGTAGGGGATTTCAGTGCTAAAGTGGGCAAAAATGTTGTGGAGGGAGTAGTAGGTAAATTTGGGGGTGCCGTGGGGTAAATGAAAATGGGGAGCCTTTAATTGAGCTATGTGTAGAAAGAGGTTTGGTAATAAGTAATACATATTTTATGAAGAAGAGGATAAATATATAAGGTATGATATAGCACGTAATGAAAGTAGTTTGTTAGATTATGTATTGGTGGATAAAAGGTTGATGGGTAGGCTCCAGAATGTACACGTTTATAGAGGGGCAACTGATATATCGGATAATTATTTAGTTGTAGCTACAGTGAGAGTAAGAGGTAGATGGGAAAAGAGGAAAATGGCAACAACAAGTAAGAGGGAGGTGAAAGTGTATAAACTAAGGGAGGAGGAAGTTTGGGTGAGATATAAGCAACTATTGGCAGAAAGGTGGGCTGGTGCAAGTATGAGTAGTGGGAGGGTTGAAGACGGTTGGAATAGTTGTAAAAATGCAGTATTAGAATGTGGGGCAGAAGTTTGTGGTTATAGGAGGGTGGGTGCAGGAGGAAAAGAGGAGAGATTGGTAGAATGATGAAGTAAAGGATGTGATAAAAGAGAAAAAGTTAGCTTATGAGAGGTTTTTGCAAAGCAGAAGTGTTATAAGAAGAGTAGAGTACAGTGGACCCCCGCATAGCGACCTTAATCCGTGCAAGAGGGTTGGCTGTTATGCGAAATGTTCGCTATGTGAATGAATTTTCCCCATAAGAAATAATGGAAATAAAATTAATCCGTGCAAGACACCCAAAAGTATGAAAAAAAAATTTTTTTACCACAAAAAAATGTTAATTTTAGTACACACAAACTGAAAAAGGCATGCACAATTACATGACACTTACTTTTATTGAAGATCTGGTGATGATTGATGGGATGGGAGGAGGGGAGAGAGAGTGTTAGTGTTTAGAAGGGGAATCCCCTTCCATTAAGACTTGAGGAGGCAAGTCCTTTTCTGGGGTTACTTCCCTTCTTCTTTTAATGCCACTAGGACCAGTTTCAGAGTCACTGGACTTCTTTCGCACAACATATCTGTCCATAGTGGCCTGTACCTCTCGTTCCTTTATGATTTGTCTAAAGTGGTTCACAACACTGTCATTGTAACAGTCACCAGCACGGCTTGCAATAGCTGTGTGAGGGTGATTTTCATCAAAAAAGGTTTGCACTTCAAGCCATTTTGCACACATTTCCTTAATCTTTGAAGTAGGCAATTCCTTCAATTTCTCTCTCCCCTCCTTTGAACCAGTTTCCCCAGGTCTGGCCTCTTGCTCTTGAAGTTGATCTATCAGCTCATCAGTGGTTAGTTCTTCATTGTCCTCCTCCACCAACTCTTCCACATCCTCCCCACTAACCTCCAACCCCAAGGACTTCCCTAATGCCACAATTGATTCCTCAACTGGTATACTCCTCTCAGGGTTAGCCTCAAACCCTTCAAAATCCCTTTTGTCTACACATTCTAGCCACAGTTTCTTCCAAGCAGAGTTCAAGGTTCTCTTAGTCACTCCCTCCCAAGCCTTACCTATAAGGTTTACACAATTGAGGATATTAAAGTGATCCTTCCAAAACTCTTTTAGAGTCAATCGAGTGTCTGTGGTCACTTCAAAGCACTTTTGAAACAGAGCTTTTGTGTACAGTTTCTTGAAGTTGGAAATGACCTGCTGGTCCATGGGCTGCAGGAGAGGAGTGGTATTAGGAGGCAAAAACTTCACCTTAATGAAGCTCATGTCCCCATAAAGTCGCTCTGCCACGTCTGTAGGATGACCAGGGGCATTGTCTAACACCAGGAGGCACTTAAGGTCTAATTTCTTTTCAGTTAGGTAATCTTTCACATTGGGGGCAAATGCATGGTGTAACCAGTTATAGAAAAATTCCCTAGTGACCCATGCCTTACTGTTTGCCCTCCACAGCACACACAAATTATCCTTGAGGACATTCTTTTGCCTGAACGCTCTGGGAGTTTGAGTGATACACTAATAAAGGCTTAACTTTGCAATCACCACTAGCATTGGCACACATCAACAAAGTAAGCCTGTCTTTCATAGGCTTATGTCCTGGGAGTGCCTTTTCCTCCTGAGTAATGTAGGTCCTGCTTGGCATTTTCTTCCAGAACAGGCCTGTTTCATCACAATTAAACACTTGTTCAGGTTTCAGTCCTTCAGTTTCTATGTACTCCTTGAATTCATGCACATATTTTTCAGCCGCTTTGTGGTCCGAACTGGCAGCCTCACCATGCCGTATCACACTATGTATGCCACTACGCTTCTTAAATCTCTCAAACCAACCTTTGCTGGCCTTAAATTCACTCACATCATCACTAGTTGCAGGCCTTTTTTTAATTAAATCCTCATGCAACTTCCTAGCCTTTTCACATATGATCGCTTGAGAGACGCTATCTCCTGCTAGCTGTTTTTCATTTATCCACACCAATAAGAGTCTCTCAACATCTTCCATCACTTGCGATCTTTGTTTCGAAAACACAGTTAAACCTTTGGCAAGAACAGCTTCCTTGATTGCCGTTTTCTTGCCCACAATAGAAGAGATGGTTGATTTGGGTTTCTTGTACAACCTGACCAGGTCGGTGATACGCACTCCACTTTCATACTTATCAATGATCTCTTTCTTCATTTCAATAGGAATCCTAACCCTTATTGCTGTAGGGTTGGAACTAGAAGCTTTCTTGGGGCCCATGGTCACTTATTTTCCAGAAACAGCACCGAAAACACTGTAATAATACGAAATATTCCGAGTGTATGCTTGGATGTTACCGCGGAGGCTGGCTGGTAAACAATGGCACAGGCGGCACATGTGAGGCTGGCTGAGGGCGCACATTGGACGCGTCTCGGACGAAGGCCGCTGAGCGGGTTTTTGTCCACTATGCGGGGCAAAATTTTAGCAATCAAAGCGTCCGCTATGCGGATTGTCCGCTATGCAAGGCGTCCGTTATGCGGGGGTCCACTGTATATGGAGAGTAAAAGAAAGGTGAAGAGAGTGGTGAGAGAGTGCAAAAGGAGAGCAGATGATAGTGGGAGAGGCACTGTCAAGAAATTTTAATGAAAATAAGAAAAAATTCTGGATGAGTTAAACAAGTTAAGAGTAGGGGAGTTAGTAGATGGGGAGATGGTGAGAATATTTTGAGGAACTTTTAAATGTCGATGAAGAAAGGGAGGCAGTAATTTCATGCACTGGCCAGGGAGGTATACCATCTTTGAGGAGTGAAGAAGAACAGGATTTGAGTATGGGGGAGGTGTGTGAGGCATTACGTAGAATGAAAGGGGGTAAAGCAGCTGGAACTGACGGGATCATGACAGAAATGTTAAAAGCAGGGGGGATATAGTGTTGGAGTGGTTGGTATTTTTGTTTAATAAATGTATGAAAGAAGGGAAGGTACCTAGGGATTGGCGCAGAGCATGTATAGTCCCTTTATATAATGGGAAGGGGGACAAAAAGAGATTGTAAAAATTATAGAGGAATAAGTTTACTGAGTATACCAGGAAAAGTGTACAGTAGGGTTGTTATTGAAAGAATTAGAGGTAAGACAGAATGTAGAATTGTGGATGAGCAAGGAGGTTTTAGAGTGGGTAGGGGATGTGTAGATCAAGTGTTTACATTGAAGCATATATGTGAACAGTATTTAGATAAAGGTAGGGAAGTTTTTATTGCATTTATGGATTTAGAAAAGGCATATGATAGAGTGGATAGGGGAGCAATGTGGCAGATGTTGCAAATACACCTACCATCCGACTTACGACCGAGTTCGGTTCCGAGAAACCGGTCGTAAGTCGAAATGGTCATAAGTCGAACTTTACTACTGAATATCAACAAAACATTTTTGTAATGACTTTATTTTTATTGTTTTATTTTGGTATTTCATGTTTTACTTTACTTTTTATGCTGTTAGTACTGTATTTTATACTCTAAGGTTTAGGATAAACACTGTGTACAACACAAATAGTTGTTTATTTCCCAGAAATTTGGCATAAAAAAACACGGTCATAAGTCGAGTGGTCGTAAGTCGAGCAGGTCGTAAGTCGGATGGTAGGTGTATATGGAATATGTGGTAAGTTACTAAATGCTGTAAAGAGTTTTTATGAGGATAGTGAGGCTCAGGTTAGGGTGTGTAGAAGAGAGGGAGACTACTTCCCGGTAAAAGTAGGTCTTAGACAGTGATGTGTAATGTCACCATGGCTGTTTAATATACAGTGGACCCCCGCATAACGATATTATTTCAATCCAGAAGTCTGTTTGGGTGCCGTTATAGACCGAATTTGTTCCCATAAGAAATATTGTGAATTAGATTAGTCCATTTCAGACCCCTAAAAATACACCTACAAAAGCACTTACAAAAATAAACTTACATAATTGGTCGAGTTGGGAGCTGATCGTTATCCGGGGGTCCACTGTATTTATAGATGGGGTTGTAAAAGAAGTAAATGCTAGGGTGTTTGGGAGAGGGGCAGGATTAAATTATGGGGAATCAAATACAAAATGGGAATTGACAGTTACTTTTTGCTGATGATATTGTGCTTACGGGAGATTCTAAAGAAAAATTGCAAAGGTTAGTGGACGAGTTTGGGAGTGTGTGTAAAGGTAGAAAGTTGAAAGTGAACATAGAAAAGAGTAAGGTGATGAGGGTATCAAATGATTTAGATAAAGAAAAATTAGTTAACAAATTGGGGAGGAGGAGTATGGAAGAAGTGAATGTTTTCAGATATTTGGGAGTTGACGTGTCAGCGGATGGTTTTATGAAGAATGAGGTTAATCATAGAATTGATGAGGGAAAAAGGCAAGTGGTGCGTTGAGGTATATGTGGAGACAAAAAACGTTATCTATGGAGGCAAAGAAGGGAATGTATGAAAGTATAGTAGTACCAACACTCTTATATGGGTGTGAAGCTTGGGTTGTAAATGTTGCAGCAAGGAGGAGGTTGGAGGAAGTGGAGATGTCCTGCCTAAGGGCAATGTGCAGTGTAAATATTATGCAGAAAATTCGGAGTGTGGAAATTAGGAGGTGTGGAGTTAATAAAAGTATTAGTCAGAGGGCTGAAGAGGGGTTGTTGAGGTGGTTTGGTCATTTAGAGGGAATGGATCAAAGTAGAATGACATGGAGAGCATATAAATCTGTAGAGGAAGGAAGGCGGGATAGGAGGTCGTCCATGAAAAGGTTGGAAGGAAGGGGTAAAGGAGGTTTTGTGGGCGAGGGGCTTGGACTTCCAGCAAGTGTGCGTGACCATGTTCGATAGGAGTGAATGGTATTTGGGACCTGACAAGCTGTTGGAGTGTGAGCAGGGTAATATTTAGTGAAGGGATTCAGGGAAACCAATTATTTTTATATAGCTGGACTTGAGTCCTGGAAATGGGAAGTACAATACCTGCACTCTAAAGGAGGGGTTTGGGATATTGGCAGTTTGGAGGGATATGTTGTGTATCTTTATACATATATGCTTCTGAGCTGTTGTATTCTGGGCACCTCTGCAAAAACAGTGATTATGTGTGAGTGAGGTGAAAGTGTTGAATGATGAACAACAGAGGGCCCAACACTGATTCTCGTGGAATGCACTAGTGACTAATCCCCATTCAGATTTGACCCCATTAATGGAAACTCTGCTTTCTGTTTGTAAGCCATGGCTTTATCCTTGCTAGAACTTTACCTCCTATACCATGAGTTGCCACTTTTCTTAAGAGTCTCTTGTGAGGTACTCTGTCGAAGGCTTTACTAAAATATAAATAAACAATATCATATTCTTTGTAACTGTCTGCTGCCTCGAATGTTCTATTGAAGAACGTCAGTAAATTTGTCTTGCAGGAACGACCTCTTGTGAAACCATGCTGAGGTTCATTCCTCAAATTATGCTCTTCAAGGTGAATTCTAATAATGTCAGCTGTAATTGATTCTAATAATTTGCCTACTATAGATTTCAGGCTTATTGGATGGTAATTTGAAAGAATGGACTTATCCCCTGATTTGAATATAGGAACCACATTAGCCATCTTCCACATCTCAGGCACAACACCAGTAAGAATGAATGCATTAAACACACTCGTTAATGGCTGACTAAGTTCCATCTTGCATTCCTTAAGTACCCTGGAAAACAACTCATTGGGTCCTGGGGACTTATTTTGCTTCAGTTTGTCTATCTGTTTGATAACCATGTTCCTTGTGACAGTGATATTAGTTAATTTGAATTCATCAGGAACTGAATAATTGTTAATTTCTGGAATCTCATTATGTCTTCCTGTGTAAAAACTGACAAAAAATAGTCATTAAATAAGGAACATGTTTCCAGTTCGTTATCCGTCAGCTGTCCATTCCCAATTTTCAGAGGTCCTACTTTTCCCTTCATCTTCATCCTATACACTTGAAAGAACCCCTTTGGATTAGTGTTTGTTTTATTAGCAACTCTAATTTCATAGTCACGTTTAGCCTTTCTAATCCCCTTTTTTACTTCTCTTTTAACCTGAGCATATTGGTCAGTAAGGTTAACCTCTCCTCTTGTGATGCGCCTATAAATTCCCCTTTTCTCCCCTAAAAGATGCTTTAGCCTTCTGTTAACCCATTTGGGATCGTTATTATTAGACATAATTTGTCTCTGGGGAATATATACTCTGTGCACATTGTACATTATTAAGAAAAAAATCATAAACACAGATCCATTCTTAATCGTAAGCATGATCATCGTCAATAAAATCATTAGCTAGATTACCCCAATTGAGATAAGATAGGTGTTCACCAAGTCCATTAAAATCGGCAGAACAAAAATCATTATTCTTGTATTCCCAGTTAATGCTGAAAGTGATAGATTTGTGAACACTTGTGCCAAGCTCTTCAGCAATCTCCAGATTATTTATGAGTGTTTCCTTATTTGACAAGACTAGGTTGAGCAAATTATTACCCCTGTGTTGTGATAGAAACACAGGCCTTATCTCTAGGCTTTATTGAACATAGAATCTTCATAGTACTTCTGCAACAACAAAATATAATGACTAGTACATCTAATAATGGCTTCTACAGGGATGGTGATGTCTTGCATATGTCAAGAGAAAAGTTATAACTACAGGCCACATATTTAAACTCACCATGTAATCTGCATCGCTGATAAATGGATAAAGTAGGAGAGAATCACACACCATGTGTTGGTGCCCATGACACACACCAAATTGTTGTTGTTGTTAAGGGCCCCTAGAGGTGGTGCAGTATTATCCTGCTGCTGCTCCCCACAGGACCAGTATCACTACAATCTCCCCCTTCTAAAATATCAGAGACAGTAATCTCCCAAGCTGTTAGGTGGGCGACGTACACGTCCCGACCTTCGTAGCCCTTGAGCCTCTTCACCAGGTTCGATATTTTCCAGCGGGGTTTGATTAACTGCTGGAGCAGAATCCTCTATTTCCATAGGGGTAGTCTCAAGGGGCTTTCCAGGAGAAAACGAAGCATCTTTCACATCTATTGGTGTATCTTGAGATTCCACACTAATAGGGATTTCAACTGGGGCTAAATGTCTTGTAGATACTGTAGTCTCTTCACCATTTTGGTAGCGAATGTGGGCGTAATGTGGATTAGCTTGCAGGAGCTCTACCTCTTCCACTAAAGGATCCGTCTTGTTCATCCTACGGTGACTCTTCAGGAGAACGGGTCCAGGATGACATAACCAAGTGGGCACGGAGGCTCCCGTAGAGGAACGACGTGAATAGTTGAGGAGTCTTTCATGAGGGGTTGCATTAGTAGCTGTGCACAGCAGTGATCTAATAGAGTGAAGAGCATCAGGTAGGACAGTTTGCCAGTGTTGAACAAGTAGATTGCGCGACTTTAATGTCATTGTAACTGCCTTCCATATAGTACCATTGAACCGCTCCACTTGACCATTGCCTTGAGGGTTGTAGCTTGTTGTTCTGCTGCAGGCAATACCTTTGCTAGCCAAAAACTCCTGAAGTTCGTTACTCATGAACGAGGATCCCCTGTCTGAATGGATATAAGCTGGCATACCAAAAATAGAGAACAACTGTGAAAGACAACTAATAACAGTTGAAGCAGCCATATTTGCACAGGGGAATACAAAGGGAAACCTTGAATATTCATCTACTATGTTAAGGAAATACCTATTCTGATTTGTGCTTGGTAGAGGTCCTTTGAAATCTATATTCAATCTTTCGAAAGGCTGGGTGGATTTTATGAGATGAGTCTTCTCTGGCTGATGAAAGTTTGGCTTGCACTCTGCACATACTCTGCATGCTCTGATCACTTGTCGCACATCTTCCACTGAGTAGGGCATGTTCTTTGATTTGACAAAATGGTACAGGCGTGTAACTCCTGGGTGACACAAAGCCTTGTGGAGAGCTGAGAGTGATTGCAAATCATGACATGCTGCTCCACAGTGGGACCTAGAGAATGCATCAGGTGAGATGTTCTCTTGACCCGGTCGGTACAGAATATCAAAGTCATAACACGATAGTTCCATCCTCCAGCGTAATATCTTGTCATTCTTTATCCTACTTTTGTGCCTCTTGTCGAACATATACATCACGGACCGTTGGTCAGTCCTTATGGTGAAATGTCTACCAGTTAAATAATGCCTCCAGTGGCGAACTGCTTCTATGATGGCCTGGGCTTCCTTTTCTACAGCAGCATAACATTTCTCTGATCCTTGAAAAGTTCTCGAAAAGAAGGCTACTGGTCGTCCTGCCTGAGATAAGACTGCAGCAATGGCAATGTCAGATGCATCCGTTTCCACTTCGAATGGTAGGGACTCATCAATGGCTTGAACTACTGAGTTTTCAATGTCCTGTTTGAGAGTATGGAAAGCGGCTTCTGCTTCCTTTGTCACAGGAAATGTGGTAGCACTCAATGGGCGGACTTTACTTGAATAGTTGTAGATCCATTGTGAGTAATAAGCAAAGAGACCAAGAGTTCTTCGGAGTGACTTTTTGTCTTGAGGCATTGGAAGTTCCTGTAGAGGTCGTAGTCGTTCAGGGTCTGGGAATATTGAACCTCCTTCCACTACATAACCAAGGATGCTAAGCCTTTTAGTTGAAAAAGTGCACTTTTCCTCATTGTAACTGATATTTTTCTTCTTGGCGGCTTCCAAAAACTTATCAAGGTTTGCATCATGTTCCTCCTGGGTCTTGCCACAAATGGTAACATTATCTAAATACTCGTAGGTTCCCATGAGTTGCTCTTCCTGAATGAGTGAATCCATAATTCGTTGGAAGCAGGCTACCCCATTGGTGACTCCAAAAGGGACTCTGGTAAACTGATACAGGCCATCACTAGCCTGAAACGCTGTGTATGGTTTATCTTCATTCCTTATAGGGACTTGATGATAGGCACTCTGCAGATCAATTGTGCTAAACATGTAGTACTGAGCAATTTTGTTCACTGTATCGTCAATTCGAGGTAGAGGGTACCCATCAAGAAGTGTAAATTTGTTGATTGTCTCAGAGTAATCGATAGCCAGTCTCCATTTCCTATAACCATCTTTAACAACAACAACCTGTGCACGCCAAGGGGAATCACTCGGTTCTATAATACCCTCCTTCAGCAGCCTCTGAGTTTCTTTCTCAATGAACATCCGATCCTCATAAGAATAGCGGCGTGACTTAGCTGATATAGGATGGCAATCCGCGGTAAGATTTGCAAACAGCTTTGGTGGGTCTACCCTTAAAGTGCTAAGTCCACAGACAACAAGAGGAGGCAGTTCACCTCCATATGTTAAGGTGACACTACCATGCAGCTTCTGAAAGTCCTGACCAAGGATAACATCAGAGCACAGTTGTGGCAGAATAGCTAAATGTACATCTTGATAATCCTTTCCATTAACTCTGAGATTTACCTTACAAAACCCTAAGGTCTGAATAGAGAGAGATGTTGATGCCATGGAAACGGTACCTGATGAGTGATGTAGAGTCAAGGAGAGCCGTTTAACTAAGTCAAGGTTGATGAAACTCTCTGAGCTGCCACTATCAATAAGACCATCTACTTCTGTTCCTTTGATGAATACTTTCACAACTGCCTTTGACAGTGAATTTGGAGTAGCCGCAGAAGTCACTGTTGTTAGAGTCGCATGATCACTGGAATGTGTGGAGGCACTAGCTCTTGTTGATGCATTAGCACGACATACTTTAGCAAAGTGACCTTTCTTGTGGCATTTATGGCACATTGCTTCACGAGCAGGACACTTTGGACGTGGATGTCTTGAAAAACCACAAAAGAAACACACCGTACCTGCTGCTGCTGTCACTGAGGCAGGTTCCCCAGTAACTTCATTGCAAGAGTCTTGGTCAGGAATTGCAGCACTTACCACTCGAGAAGGCTGAGTGGTACTGTATACTTCAGAATTCTTCTGGGCTGAATCTAGAGCTCTTGCCTGGTCAAAGGCAGCGGCTAAGTCGAGAGTTTTATTCTCCAATAAACGCTGCCTTATTATTGGTGATTGCAGGCCACTGATAAAAGCATCCCTGATGGACTCTTCACAATACTGAGCAGCTGTCACTGCTTGGAAGTGACAGTCCTTACCTAAAATTTTCAGTGCTTGAAAGTATTCCTCTAAGGACTCATCAATCTGCTGGCGGCGAGTTGCAAGGCGATAGCGTGCAAAGATTTCATTTGTAGGTTTAATATACTGAGACTTGAGGGTTTTGATAGCATCTTCGTAGGTATTACACTCAGAAATAGCCTCATATATCTTAGGTGACACAAAATTGATGAGCAGACTTAGTTTATCTAGATCTTCTTTAGGAAGGGCTCCCAAGAAGTTTTCGAAAGTCTTAAACCAGTGCTTCCATTCCTGAGCAGCTGTTGATAAGCTGGGGTCACAGTCTAGCCTCTCAGGTTTCAGTAAACGCTCCATGTTGTGATGTAGTCTAGCGCAGGATCACCACCAGGTAGCCCAGGATTCTATGTTCAATAAATTGTTGTGATAGAAACACAGGCCTTATCTCTAGGCTTTATTGAACATAGAATCTTCATAGTACTTCTGCAACAACAAAATATAATGACTAGTACATCTAATAATGGCTTCTACAGGGATGGTGATGTCTTGCATATGTCAAGAGAAAAGTTATAACTACAGGCCACATATTTAAACTCACCATGTAATCTGCATCGCTGATAAATGGATAAAGTAGGAGAGAATCACACACCATGTGTTGGTGCCCATGACACACACCAAATTGTTGTTGTTGTTAAGGGCCCCTAGAGGTGGTGCAGTATTATCCTGCTGCTGCTCCCCACAGGACCGGTATCACTACACCCTGGTAGGCTCTGTTACACATTGCTTCAGAAAACAGTCCTGAACTACTTCCATAAAGTCATTGGACTTCAGGTTACCGGTCAAAGAATTCCAGTCAATTTGACTAAAGTTAAAATCTCCTATTACTACGTTAGTGTGTCTAGAAGCCCTAACAATTTCGTCCCAAAGAAGTCTCCCTCTATCATGATCCAAGCCTGGAGGTCGGTATATTACACCTAGAATTAGTTTTTCTTGACCTTCTACAAACTCTACTCAAACAGATTCTGTTACTAGTCCATCTATTTTTATAACTGTTTTTATGCAACAATTTATATTTTCTCATACATATAATGCAACTCCTCCCCCATTCTTAAACCCTTGAATATTACATTCAGCAATCATATCCCGACTCTTTAAATCATACCATATTTCAGTTATTGCAATGACATCAAAGTTCCCAGCACACGCTATCAAACGTAATTCATTAATCTTATTTCTTGCACTACAACTGTTAGGAAAATACAGTCATATGTTTTTTCTTCTGCACATTTTTCCTATTCTCCTTTACTTTTATATAATTTCTGTAATTATCATTACCCAGCATTACTCTATGACCATTATTATTAAGTTTCTTAATATCAAAGCCTAAGTCAATAAATGCATACTCATTATTTTTCATTTCTAAACCCATACCTCTAACTAATCCTAGCTTAAAGTCCTAACAGCACCCTCAACTGAGCTAGCAAGAAATCCCACACCTGCCCTGGATAAGTGAACCCCATCCCTGGCATACATGTCATTTCGGCCATTGAAGTGGTCCCAGTTGTCAATGAATGGTACTGCATTATCCTTACAGTGTTTGTCCAGCCAACAATTAATACCATTTGCTCTAGACAACCATTGATTTCCAACACCTCTTCTTAGCAAAATGTCACATATAACAGGGCACCTCCCCCCCCTTCTTCCTAACTATGTCTATTGATGTCCTGTACCTTCTAAGTCCTCACTTCTATGCTTGCCTACATCATTGCCTCCAGCACTGAAGCAGATAATTGGATTGATCCCATTATCATTCATGATGTCAAGACGGCTAACAATATCGTCCATTCCAGCCCCAGGAAAGCAAACTCTTTGTCTGCTACTCCTGTCTTTCAAGCAGAAGGCCCTGTCCATGTACCCAACCTCGCTATCCCCAATAACAACAATGTTTTTTACCTTCCTTTGTGTTGTTCGTCATGACGTTCCTAGTAGTCGACTCACACTCAGATAGCACAGGTAGCACAGAGAATGCGTTCAATGTTTCAACAACAGTTTCCACAGCAGTCTCTTTCTTTTTTATCATTTCTACCTCTCCATTCGTCTTCTTAATCTCCAACTTCGTTCCATGCTGTCCGGCCACTGCCCAGGTTCCTTTCTTGACCTGAGGACTCAAACCAGGAGGACTACTATGAATCCTCTTGTTTTCCTCCATCAAGCACCGTATCTCTAGCTTCGCTACCCTTAATTCCTCCTTAAGCTGCTGGTAAAGTTGCTCATTGGAGGGCATCTTGGTTCAGCCCACAGAGAGTACACTAGACATATCCTTACTGAGCTAGGTACAGGTCACCACTGAGCTAAGTACAGGTCACCACTGAGCTAAGTACAGGTCACCACTGAGCTAAGTACAGGTCACCACTGAGCAGGACCTGCATAGCATGTGTTACTAAGGTTGCTGAAGCTAAACATTGGGAAGCCTTAAAAAGAGGTTGAAAAATATTTGAGTGATAGCACATGGATTTGATGATGATCTGCCATATATGGACCAATAGACCTGCTGCAGTGTTCCTCCATACTTGAGTGAATGTTAGGTGAAGGTAATTTTCTCTTGTTGGTTCCACAGTTTCCTGGCTTAAAGTGAATTTATTACAAAGACTTAACAGATTATTTGTATTAGACTGTTAATCTGAAATGGCTCTTTGACTTCTCTCTGCTCCTACACTATTACCTACATTTTATATGACCGAGGTTAATATCGCCAAGCACTTGCCACAGGTTTTATGGGATTTTCAAGACAGATCTCACTTTTTAATACCTGCCACACGTAAATGTACACTACCAGCCACGTGAATGTACACTACCTGCCATGTGAATGTACACTACCAGCCACGTGAATGTACACTACCTGCCATGTGAATGTACACTACCAGCCACGTGAATGTACACTACCTGCCATGTGAATGTACACTACCAGCCATGTGAATGTACACTACCTGCAATGTGAATGTACACTGCCAGCCACACATTGTACACTACATGCTACATAGTGTACATTACCTGCCACACGTGAGTGTACACAACCTGCCACACATGAGTGTACACAACCTGCCACACATGAGTGTACACAACCTGCCACACATGAGTGTACACAACCTGCCACACATGAGTGTACACAACCTGCCACACATGTGTGTACACAACCTGCCACACATGTGTGTACACAACCTGCCACACATGAGTGTACGCTAACTGCCACACGTGAGTGTACACAACCTGCCACACATGAATGTGCAGTACCAGCCACACAGTGTACACTACATACCACACGTCTTCACTACCTGCCACGTGTGTACACTACCTCCAACACTATACACTACCTCCAACACACTATACACTACCACACGTGAGTGTACACAATCTTCCACACATGAATGTGCACTACCAGCCACACACGAATATGCACTACCAGCCACACAGTGTACATTACCTGCCACACGTGTACACTACCTGCCACACAGTGTACACTACCTGCCACACAGTGTACACTTCCTGCCACTCGTGAGTGTACAGTACATTCCACACGTGAGTGTACACTTCCTGTCACACGTGAGTGTAAACTACCTGCCACACACTGTACACTTCCTGCCACACTGTACACTACCTGCCACACACTGTTCACTTCCTGCCACACAGTGTACACTACCTGCAACACAGTGTACACTACCAGCCACACATTGTATGCTACCTACCACACAGTTTACACTTCCTGCCATACAGTGTACACTAGGTGCCAGTGTACACTACCAGTCATACAGTGTACACTACATGCCACTAAGTGTACACTGTCTGCACTACCTGCCACACAGTGTGCACTACCTGCCACACAGTGTACACTACCTGCCACATAGTGTACACTACCTGCTACAGTGTACGCTACCTACCACACAGTGTACACTTCCTGCCACACAGTGTACACTACCTACCACACAGTGTACACTTCCTGCCACACATTGTGCACTGCCTGCCACACGGTATGCACTTCTTGCCACAGTGTACACTCCCTGCCACAGTGTACACTACCTGCCACAGTGTACACTACCTGCCACATAGTGTACACTACCTGCTACATTGTACACTACCTACCACACAGTTTACACTTCCTGCCACACAGTGTACACTACTTGCCATGCAGTGTGCACTACCAGTCATACAGTGTACACTACATACTAAGTGTACACTATCTGCCACACAGTGTACACTTCCTGCCACAGTGTACACATGCCACACAGTGTACACTACTTGCCACACAGTGTGCAGTACCTGCCACACAGTGTACACCACCTGCTTCAGTGTATGCTACCTACCACACAGTGTACACTTCCTGCCACACAGTGTGCACTACCTACCACACAGTGTGCACTACCAGCCACACGCTGTACACCACCTGCCACACAGTGTTCACTACCTGCCACACAGTGTACACTACCTGCCACACACTGTACACTACCTGCCACTTATTGTACACTTCCTGTCACACAGTGTACACTACCTGCCACTCGTGAGTGTACAGTACATTCCACACGTGAGTGTACACTTACTGCCACACACTGTACACTACCTGCCACACTGTTCACTTCCTGCCACACAGTGTACACTACCTGCCACACAACATACACTACCGGCCACACAATGTACACTACCTACCACACAGTGTACACTACCAGGCATGCAGTTTACGCTTCCTGCCACACAGTGTACACTACGTGCCATACAGTGTACACTACCTGCCATACAGTGTACACTACCTGCCATGCAGTGTACACTATCTGATGCACAGTGTACACTACCTGCCACACAGTGTTCACTACCTGCCACTTATTGTACACTTCCTGTCACACAGTGTACACTACCTGCCACTTGTGAGTGTACAGTACATTCCACACGTGAGTGTACACTACCTGCCACACAACATACATTACCGGCCACACAATGTACACTACCTACCGCACAGTGTACAATAGAAGGCATACAGTTTACGCTTCCTGCCACACAGTGTACAATGCGTGACACAGTGTACACTACCTGCCATGCAGTGTACAATACATTATACTCATTGTACAGTATCTGATACACAGTGTACACTACTAGCCGCATAGTGTACAGTACCTGCCACTGCCACACATGTGTACACTACCTGCCACACAGTGTAAACTACCTGCCACACAGTGTACACTACCTGCCACACAATGTACACTACCTGCCACATACTGTACACTACCAGCCAGTGTACACTACATGCCACACAGTGTACACTAGCCACACAGTACACTACCTGCAACACGTGTGCACTACTTGCCACACAGTGTACACTACCAGCTGCGCGTGAGTGTACACTTCCTGTCACAGGTGTGTACACTACCTGCCACACAGTGGACACTACCTAACACACAGTGTACATTACCTGCCATTCAGTGTACACTACTTGCCACATAGTGTGCACTACCTGTTATGCAGTGTACACTAAATGCCACACAGTGTACACTGCCTGCCACAGTGTACCCTACCTGCCACACAGTGCACACTACGTGCTACACAATGTACACTTCCTGCCACACAGTGTACACTACCTACCACACGGTGTGCACTTTCTGCCAGTGTACACTACCAGCCACAGTGTACACCTGGCACACAGTGTACACTCCCTGCCACACAGTGTGCGCTACCAGGCACACTGTACACTTCCTGCCACACAGTGTGCACTACCTCCACACAGTGTGCACTACATGCCACACAGTGTACACTACCTGCCAGACAGTATTCACTACCTGCCACTTATTGTACATTTCCTGCCACACAGTGTGCACTACCAGCCACACAGTGTGCATTACCTGCCACACAATGTACACTTCCTGCCACAGTGTACACTAGCTGCCACACAGTGTGTACTACCAGCCACACGCTGTACACCACCTGCCACACAGTGTTCACTACCTGCCACACAGTGTACACTACCTGCCACACACTGTACACTACCTGCCACTTATTGTACACTTCCTGTCACACACTGTACACTACCTGCCACACTGTTCACTTCCTGCCACACAGTGTACACTACCTGCCACACAACATACACTACCGGCCACACAATGTACACTACCTACCACACAGTGTACACTACCAGGCATGCAGTTTACGCTTCCTGCCACACAGTGTACACTACGTGCCATACAGTGTACACTACCTGCCATACAGTGTACACTACCTGCCATGCAGTGTACACTATCTGATGCACAGTGTACACTACCTGCCACACAGTGTTCACTACCTGCCACTTATTGTACACTTCCTGTCACACAGTGTACACTACCTGCCACTTGTGAGTGTACAGTACATTCCACACGTGAGTGTACACTACCTGCCACACAACATACATTACCGGCCACACAATGTACACTACCTACCGCACAGTGTACAATAGAAGGCATACAGTTTACGCTTCCTGCCACACAGTGTACAATGCGTGACACAGTGTACACTACCTGCCATGCAGTGTACAATACATTATACTCATTGTACAGTATCTGATACACAGTGTACACTACTAGCCGCATAGTGTACAGTACCTGCCACTGCCACACATGTGTACACTACCTGCCACACAGTGTAAACTACCTGCCACACAGTGTACACTACCTGCCACACAATGTACACTACCTGCCACATACTGTACACTACCAGCCAGTGTACACTACATGCCACACAGTGTACACTAGCCACACAGTACACTACCTGCAACACGTGTGCACTACTTGCCACACAGTGTACACTACCAGCTGCGCGTGAGTGTACACTTCCTGTCACAGGTGTGTACACTACCTGCCACACAGTGGACACTACCTAACACACAGTGTACATTACCTGCCATTCAGTGTACACTACTTGCCACATAGTGTGCACTACCTGTTATGCAGTGTACACTAAATGCCACACAGTGTACACTGCCTGCCACAGTGTACCCTACCTGCCACACAGTGCACACTACGTGCTACACAATGTACACTTCCTGCCACACAGTGTACACTACCTACCACACGGTGTGCACTTTCTGCCAGTGTACACTACCAGCCACAGTGTACACCTGGCACACAGTGTACACTCCCTGCCACACAGTGTGCGCTACCAGGCACACTGTACACTTCCTGCCACACAGTGTGCACTACCTCCACACAGTGTGCACTACATGCCACACAGTGTACACTACCTGCCAGACAGTATTCACTACCTGCCACTTATTGTACATTTCCTGCCACACAGTGTGCACTACCAGCCACACAGTGTGCATTACCTGCCACACAATGTACACTTCCTGCCACAGTGTACACTAGCTGCCACACAGTGTGTACTACCTGCCACACAGTATACACTACCTGCCACACAGTGTGCGCTACCTGCCACGCAGTGTACACTTCCTGCCACATTGTGAATTACCTGCCACACGTTGTAAACTACCTGCCATGCAGTGTGCACTACCTGCCACACGGTGTGCACAGTCTGCCACACAGTATGCACTACCTGCCTCACAGTGTGCACTACCTGCCACACGGTGTGCACAGTCTGCCACACAGTGTATGCTACCTGCCACACGTTGTGCACTACCTACCACACAGTGTACACTACCTGCCACACGGTGTGCACTACCTGCCACACAGTGTACACTACCTGCCACACGGTGTGCACTACCTGCCACACAGTGTATACTACCTGCCACACGGTGTGCACTACCTGCCACACAGTGTACACTACCTGCCACACGGTGTGCACTACCTGCCACACATTGTACACTACCTGCCACACGGTGTGCACTACCTCATTACCTGGTCCTTGACTGTTGTTTTCCTCCTGATGTGGCTGTATAACAACTTTGGGTCAGATTTGGCTTTTGATGCTATATCATTCTCATATTGACGCTGGACTTCTCTCCTTATGCATACATATTAATTTCTGGCTCTTCAGCTCATCTCCATTTTGCTGGGTCCTTTGCCTTCTGTAATTTTTCCATACTTTAGAACACTTGGCTTTGGCCTCATCACAACTCTGGGTAAACCATGAGCTCACTCTGGTTTTCCTGTTGTTTCTGTTGCTCCTTGGCATGAACTTCTCCACTGCCTCCCTGCACTTTGTGGTCACGTGTTCCATCATATTCATTTACTCTCTTTCCCTCTAGCTCTTTTACAAACTGTACCATATGTTGAAATTGCCTCATACCTGTGAGCCCCCTTTTTGGAAGTTTGGCTTGCCTCATCCTTCTTATACTGCTTTACTCTCCATTGTTAACTCTACCTTGCATTCAAAATTCAAGACCACGTGATTGCTAGTGCCTAGTGGCCTTTTGTGTGTGATATCCTCTATGTCTGAAGTGTTCAAGGAGACATTGAACCAGCAAGGCTGGTTCATCATCTCTCTCTCTGGTTGTGTCCCCAACATGTTACATGAAATTTTACAGTACCACCTCCAGTATCCTGGCTCTCCATGTCTCCGGTTCCCCATGTGGCTCCAGATTTTCCCAGTCAATCTTCTTATGGTTGAAGTCTCCCATGATGAGTAACTTTATCCTGCTCTTTTGCTCTCATCGTATTCTTGTCTTGGCCTCCTGTTGTTTGGTGGTGGGTTGTACATCACTATCATCACTTTTGGACCCCCAATTTGAGGCATTCATACTATGTAGTCATCCACTACTCCTCTGGCTAGTCCTTCCATCTCCTCAAAACTCTACATGTTTTTGATGAGCAGTACAACTCCTCCCCCTCTGTTTCCCCTGTCTTTTCTCAGGATCTGATAGCCAGATGGGAAGATCGCATCTGTTATCACCCCCATGAGCTTTATCTCTGTGAGTGCTATAATGTCTGGGGTTGACTCACTGATTCTTTCCTGCCACTCCTCACTCTTATTTGTAATTCTGTCTGTGTTAGTGTGCCATACCTTCAGCTTCTATTCTTGATGTGTATTTGGGAGGGGGAAGGGTTGGTGTAGGCTGTGGGTGTGTTAGGCAGGTCTGGATATTATAGTAGGTTGCAGTTGTGGTGGTAATAGTGCTGGGAGGGGGGAGGGAATGTGGGTGTTGATTGTGGCTCAGTTCTGGTTATTGTATTTGGTTGGTGTAGTGTAGTAGGAGTTGAGGGGGATGCTAAGGGTAGTTGTGTTTGCTGTACCCCCCTGAGGCTATGCTCCCATTTGGTCCCCCATTCCTGTCACTGGTACTTTCTTACTCTTTCTCTCAGTTGTTCCCCCTTCTTTTGCGTTCTGTTGCTGTCGAGGTACACTCACTGTTTTTTTGGGAACCCCTTAACATTAGTTTCCACTGCAGGATCTTGTTTCATATCATGTCTGTATTGAATGTCAATTTGATTGGGTGGTTCTTTTTCCTCAAGTACCACCCAAGTCTCTTCAAATTTGTCAGTTGGGTTGTGTCCTCTCCTATTACCACAATGATGCTCTCAATCTCTTTTACTTCCCCCTGTCTTCTTTTGTAATAAGTCTTCCCATTAGCCTCATGGAGCCCATGAATAATGAGTGACTTCTCTCTATCCTCATCCCATTTCATTTCCCTCCATGTCTCTGGGTCTGATTTAAGTATCTCCTTGGTTGTTTCCCTTATCATCTCTCAGACGTCAAGGTAGCCTAATGTTGTTTCCTCAAGGTACTTCTTTGCTCGTTTCCCTCCAACAATTCTCTCACTGTCCACTGTTGTTCCTGCATCCATGGTTTGTTTACAGTTGTGTTATTACGATTTCTTGAGTCCTTTACTCAGCCTCTTGTGAACTATGTGATGACAGACTGATGGACTCAGGTAGTGATTTTTCGGCAGTCAGCACCAAGGGAAAACTAGGGGAGGGCTTCAGCTCCTCAAAATTTTCATTAGTCCCCATAAACAGAATAATAATAATGGTGCCTCAAAATAAGTCTCCTAGTCCTCCTTCCTACCAGAAAGCTACCCCTAAGCCTCCCAAGATAGCCACCCCTAAGCCTCCCTAGATAGCCACTCCTGAGTCTCCCTCGATAGCCACCCCTGAGCCTCCCTCGATAGCCACCCCTAAGCCTCCCAAGATAGCCACCCCTAAGCCTCCCAAGATAGCCACCCCTTAGCCTCCCTAGATAGCCACCCCTAAGCCTCCCTAGATAGCCACCCCTAAGCCTCCCAAGATAGCCACCCCTAAGCCTCCTTAGATAGCCACCCTTAAGCCTCCATAGATAGCCACCCCTAAGCCTCCCAAGATAGCCACCCCTAAGCCTCCCAAGATAGCCACCCCTAAGCCTCCCTAGATAGCCACTCCTGAGCCTCCCTAGATAGCCACCCCTGAGCCTCCCTAGATAGCCACCCCTGAGCCTCCCTAGATAGCCACTCCTGAGCCTCCCTAGATAGCCACTCCTGAGCCTCCCTAGATAGCCACTCCTGAGCCTCCCTAGATAGCCATCCCCGAGCCTCCCTAGATAGCCACCCCTGAGCCTCCCTTGATAGCCACTCCTGAGGCTCCCTAGATAGCCACCCCTGAGCCTCCCTTGATAGCCACCCCTGAGCCTCCCTAGATAGCCATCCCTGAGCCTCCCTAGATAGCCACCCCTGAGCCTCCCTAGATAGCCACCCCTGAGCCTCCCTAGATAGCCACCCCTGAGCTTCCCTAGATAGCCACCCCTGAGCCTCCCTAGATAGCCACCCCTGAGCCTCCCTAGATAGCCACCCCTGAGCCTCCCTAGATAGCCACCCCTGAGCCTCCCTAGATAGCCACCCCTGAGCCTCCCTAGATAGCCACCCCTGAGCCTCCCTAGATAGCCACCCCTGAGCTTCCCTAGATAGCCACCCCTGAGCCTCCCTAGATAGCCACCACTGAGCTTCCCTAGATAGCCACCCCTGAGCCTCCCTAGATAGCCACCCCTGAGCCTCCCTAGATAGCCACCCCTGAGCCTCCCTAGATAGCCACCCCTGAGCCTCCCTAGATAGCCACCCCTGCACTTCCCCCATTATAGCAGTTCTTGTGCCACCTTTGTTTTCCAGTAATTGCTGTGTGAAACATTTTCTCCAGATTGACCAAGACTGCTGGATAATGTTGGATTTTGAGTAACTGATCACCGAATAATTTATTATTTCCTCGATAATTCTTCATTTCCTTCCTCTCTATTTTACTTCTCTCTACCTCTTCCCCCTTTTCTTCCTCTTCCTCCTTCCTTTTCCTCCTTTTCTTTTTCTCCTTTTCTTCCTCTTCTTCCTCCTTTTCTTCCTATTCTTCCTCCTTTTTTTCATCTCCCTCTCACTAACTAGCACACTTTTTTTCCTTCCTTGAAGTAAGAGGAAGAATCATTTTTTAGAAATGTATTATTTTCCAGGTTTAACATTTTCTTTAATATTCACTAATGCTTTTGGCTTATATTTTCAGTGCTCCATCACAGATGTATCAAGTCAGTGGTGGTAGTACACAACACAGCCCTGCCTCTCACGGCTCCACCACACGTAAAAGGATTATCGCTCCACCACCGCCAACCAACCTAAGAGAACTGTTTCCCCCGACATCACCTTCTACTATCCCGGCTAAACCACACCCATCACCATCCCTTTCCACCACTAAACCTCATCCCTCCCCCTCCTCTCCTAGTGGCTCCATCGCTCTTAAGAGGAAGGCTCGACGGGCTCCTGCTCCTCCTCAAGATGGCGCTTCCAAAAGTGGGAGGACATCCCCTACTAGTTCTATTGGTGACACTCTGAGCTCAGACACTCTCTCTCTCTCTAGCATTGGCACTCACACCCAGGAGAAGCATGGACACCATGATGGTAAGCTAATGTTCTTGTTATATTGTTGTTGTTGCTTATTATGTGGTTCATTTGTATAGACATAAGAAACTGTAGCATGCTTAGCTTTGTTAGCTGTTTATTTGTCCCTATGTGACCATGGGCCCTAATAGCATGCAGCTGATTCTGTGCTTGGACCTTACCAGACCAGGATGAAGTGCTGAGTTGGAAAATGCAGAAGGACTTGAAAAACCACTCCAACAAGTTGAATGGTAGCAGTGAGCATCAAGGTGCACCTCCCAAGCCCTCCCGGGCGTTCCAACCTTCCAACACTCAAGCGTGTCTCACAGGTTGGTGCTTGCTTGCTTTGTTTGGTGTGCTTCTGGGGCTCTCTTGTTGCTCTTGTGACTTGTGTACAAATGTATTTGTGGGGTGCTAAACCCATGTGGATCATACAGCACAAGTTCCTGTAGTACAACACCATCCATTTAATTTTTTGGCTGAGAATACAGTTGAGTAATGCAATAATTTCTCTCTTCACAATTTCCCAAAATTTGAAAAATAAAATTCTAAATTCTGGAAGTTATTAAACAATATCTTGTTAATTACAAAATATTTGAATAAGACCTAATGTTTTCTGAAAATTTTAATTCATATTAATTTAAACATATTCAGATTTTTCTAATGCTAAAACCAATATATACAGATTTTAATGATTATTCCTTTCCTCATCATGTTTTGATGAAAATAAGAAAGAAATTTTTAGTTTGTCGCAGTTTTTTTTTTTGTTGTACAGTAGACCAGAGTTGCGTACAACATACCTGGGTACAACACACCTGATACACAGTGTAACATACCTGGCACACAATATAACATACCTGGTACACAATACAACATAACTGGTATACAATTTAACACTCCTGGTATACAACAATACTGGTACACAACAGCATGCCTGGTATATAACAATACTGGTACGCAACAGCATGCCTGGTATATGATACAGCACATGTGGTACACAACAATATAGCACATCTGGTACACAACAATACAACACACCTGGTACACAGTAATGCAACTGTAATTATTGTGTTTTTCTGTTTACACACTCACTGGTCTCTACATTCATTTTTTTACACCTGTTAACTCTTAAACTGTGTCTGACATACTAGTACAAAACTGACAATTGTCTTTGATGTACGTACTAGTATGCACAATTTTTCATTCCTTCAAATATGCCACTTGCCAATATTTTTGATCTCAGCACAACTCTTTGGGTTTTCTACAATCTCTTCATCTCTTTGAAAAAAAGTAAGGCCAAGCAGGTCCACAGAGTGCATCGTGGTTAACCATTTACCTAGTGACTGTGATATTACATAATTTATCTTCTTCGGGCCCACTAAAAAAACTTAATTATTGGGTTATTATTAGTGTCTTCCTGAGTGACAACCGAGAGAATATAATTAAAAATAGAGCACATGTCATTCTCTTTGCCAGTAAGAAACCCATAGTTATTTTTAAGGGGACCTATCTTATCTCTAACTTTTGTTCTATAGACCTGGAAAAAACTGTTTTGTGTTAGTTTTTGATTCCCTAGCAACTTTAATTTTGTAGTCCTGTTTAGCTTTTCTTATCCCCTTTTTAACATCCCTCTTAATGTCAATATGCTGATTCATAAGATGACCCTCACCTCTTTTGATATGCCTATAAATTCCTTTCTTCTGCCCTAAAAGATATTTGAGCCTATTATTCATCCACTGGGTCATTTCTATTTGATCTAATTTCTTTATAAGGGATAAATGTTCTTTGGGCAGCATGTAGTGTTCAGAAAACTGTCATATTGATAGCTCTCTTTGTTACCCCAGTCCACAGATGAAAAGTGTTCTCTAATCCCAATGTAATCTGCTAAGCGAAAATCTGGGACTGATACTGAGTTATCCCGACTATCATACTTCCATTCAATGCTAAAGGTAATTGATTTGTGATCACTTGCACCAAGTTCCTCTGAAATTTCTAAATTATTAACAAGGGATTCCCTGTTTGCCAGAACTAAGTCAAGCAGGTTATTTTCCCTTGTAGGTTCTGTCACAAACTGCTTCAAAAAACAATCCTGAACTACTACTAAAAAGTCATTAGATTCTAAATTCCCAGTCAAAAAATTCTAATCAATCTGACTAAAGTTAAAGTCCCCTAGAATTACAACATTATTGTGCCTTGTGGCCCTAACAGTTTCCTCCCACAGTAGTCTTCCTTGGTCTCTATCCAAGTTTGGTGGACTGTATATCACGCCTAAAATCAATTTCTTCGTGCCCCTCTGAAAATTCTACTCAAACAGACTCAGTATGTGTTTCAGACTTTATACCCATTTTATGCAACAATTTAAATGATCATGGACATAGAGTGCCACCCCACCCCCCTTCCTGATACTTCTGTCTACTTGGAACAATTTAAAACCCTGAATGTGACATTCAGCGGGCATGTCCCTATTTTTCATATTAAACCATGTCTCACTTATGGCAAAAACATCAATGTTACCCGCTCTTGCAAGTGATCTCAACTCGTCCATCTTATTTCTTGCACTATGATTATTAGTATAATATATTTTCAGAAACCCTCTCTTCTCTTTTCTCTTCCTGCTGATTTCTGTTCCTCCACTATGCCTGTTACTCTCCTTGTCACCTAATGCCACTAGCTTTCCTGTATTCACTAATAACTCTACCTCTTTCTACCTACAACTGGTTTCCTTAAAACTCACACTATTGCTTCACTCAGAATACATTGATTTTCCAAAGTCTATCCACTATCTATTTGTAATTTGAAGACCTGACAGCTCCCTCCACTGCATTGGCCAGTGCTCCTATCCCAAGCCTAGATAAGTAAACCCCATCCCTGGCATACATGTCATTTCTGCCATAGAAGAGGTCCCAGTTGTCTATGAAAGCTAATGCATTTTACTTAGTGTTTTTCCAGCCAGCAATTGATGCCAGTTGCCCTGGACAACCATTCATTTCCAACTCCTCTCCTGGGCAAAATGCCATATATCACAGGGTTCCCACCCTTCTTCCTAATTATCTCTATTACCTGCTAATCAGGTCTTCACTCCTATGTCTGCCAACATCGTTGCCTCCCGCACTGAGGCAGATAATAGGATTGCTCCCATTACCCTTCATGATATCGTCCAGACGGCTAATGATATACCTCATCCCAGACCCAGAAAAACATACCCTCTGCCTCCTCTTCCTGTCCCTAACACAAAACGTCCTTTCCATAAATTTCACCTGACTGTCCCCAACTATAACAATGTTCTTACCTTCAATGGTGTTGTTCATAGTGACGTTCTCGATGGTCATTGTTGGGGTTTCAAGGGATGTCAACTCGCCTTCCTCGTCCTTGGCGTCGTTTGTCGTCACATTCCCATTAGTCAACTCACATTCATCGGGTAGCACGGAGAATGCGTTCGTTGTTTCCACAACAGTTTCCACAGAAGTCTCTTTCTTCTTCATCGTTTCTACCTCTCCATTCGTCCTCTTGATCTTCAACTTCGTTCCATGCTGTCTGGCCACTGTCCAGGTTCCTTTCTTGATCTGAGGACTCACAACTGGAGGACTACTACAAATCCTCTTGTTTTTTTCTGTTAGTTGCCGGATCTCAAACTTCGCTATCCTCAATTCCTCCTTAAGCTACTGCTAAAGTTGCTCAATGCAGGGCATCTTCGTTCAGTCCACAGGGAGTACACTAGACACGTCTTCACTGAGCTAAGTACAGGTCACCACTCAGTAAACTGTCTGTCTCTGTCTAACAGGTACACACAAATGCAATTATACATAGTGTAAATTACTTAGGATAACCTAAAAATTCCAAAGTGCTATACTGCAATTGTAGATATAATGCATAAGAATACCTGTTGGTTCACAGTAACTCTCTCTGAGATAGAGAGACAAGCAGACAGAGAAATAAGAGAGAGAGACAGATAATCAGAGATACGAGCTCATCAAATGTCATCCCTTATCTCTGCACCCTCGCTGGAGCCCATCAAATGTCATCTCATATATGATCTTATCACTGCCCTCCGGATGCTTGTCACTGAACACATGTCTTACACATTGCTTCAAGGGAATTTCTTCCTTTTTCCTTCTTCTTCTATACTCCTGTGTATCCAAAACATTGCTGGGACCTATAAATACTTTGTATATATTCCTAGATAATAGTAAATGACCATGGCAGGTGCAAATGTCCACCTGTCAATGTGTTTGTGACAATTTGAGTACAATTTCAGTACCTAATACAGTGGAACTTCTACTTGGTAGCGTGTCCGCGTGCGAGTTTTTCCAAATATGAGCAGTTGATGGGTCGATTTTTTGCTTCCATACGCAAGCAAAATTTCCATAAGCAACCAGACCTCAAGGCAGGTTCCTTGACACTGGTGAGGGGTTCTTGCTCTTGATCTCGGGAATTGTATCTCATTTGTTTGTTGGACTATCTTATTGAAACTTGGGCAATGTATGATGGAAAAATGCTTCTTAACGTACACCAAGAATGAAAGAAATTTAAGCATAAATAATTGAGTTCACTTCTCAGCAATTAGCCACCCTGTAGCGGTAATTTCGAATGGTTTTTATGGTTGTATTCTCGGTTTTTTGGTCTCATTTGATAAAATGGAAGATATATTACAGAAATAGATATGATTTTGATTGTTTTCATGATGAAAAGTGCCTTGAAATTGAGCTCAACCTAGGAGAAATGGTCCATTGCTTGGCTGTTTCAGAGTAAACTGTCCATTCTAATATGCAGTCATGAATGGGTTGACATTATTTATACAGTTATTGCAATAAGGAATAACAGTAAATCTTATATTTTTTGTGTGAATAAAAATTACAAATTATTTATATAATAATAATAATAATAATAATAATAATAATAATAATAATAATAATAATAATAATAATAATAATAATAATAATACAGTAGACCCCCGGTTAACGAACTTTTTTCATTCCAGTAGTATGTTCAGGTGCCAGCACTGACCGAATTTTTTCCCATAAGGAATATTGTGAAGTAGATTAGTCCATTTCAGACCCCCAAACATACACGTACAAACGCACTTACATAAATACACTTACATAATTGGTCGCATTTGGAGGTGATCGTTAAGCGGGGGTCCACTGTAATAATATAATATGTATAATAATAATACATAATAATGTACTACATGTAATAATTATAATAATAGACGGCTTCAAAAGGTTGTCACTAAATGGCAGTGTTTACCACAACAAAGAGGGAGCGGTTGTGGCCGCCTCCACCTGTTACATAATGACACATTTTATTCATTCTAGAGTATATATCATGTTTCTATGTTATTTATATTGTTTCTTATGTCATATTAGATGAACTGTGATAGATAAATAAGCCGTATAGATGATATCAGCGAAATTATTCGTTAAGTATTTTGCCTGGTCTCCAGACAAACTCTCGTCTACTGCCGACACCGCCCATACCACTACATGAATGACATATTTTATTCATTTTAGAGTATATATCAGGTTTCTATGTTATTTATATTGTTTATTGTGTCATATTAGATGAAGTGAGATAGATAAAAAATCCATAGAGTTGATATTAGCGAAATTATTGAAGTACAGAATTCCACTGGAACGGATTAATTGCATTTCAATTAATTTAGATGAATATCAAAAATGGTATACAGTACCAACAGGTTGGTAGATAAGACACATAGGCAACAGTTAGGCAACTTTATTCCGAAACGTTTCGCCTACACAGTAGGCTTCTTCAGTCGAATACAGAAAGTAGGCAGGAACAGTAGAGATGTGAAGACGATGTAATCAGTCCATCACCCTTGAAGTCGTAGATTTGAGGTTGTCAGTCCCTCAGCCTGGAGAAGTTCAGTTCCATAGTCAGGAACTATCTGAAGGTCAAGTGACAGTGTGGAGACTTAAATACTGTCGGAAGGAGAGGTGCAGAGTAGTAGTAGTGAGAAGGTAGCCACTGAGAGGTCACGTCCCTCTCAGATCAAACAATTCTCATTTGTAAAAGTTGTCCAAGGTGTTTTCTGTACCAAGATGCCATTGTGTTGCAGTGTCTGACTGGGTGAATATCAAAAATGGTATACAATACCAACACTGCAACACAATGGCATCTTGGTACAGAAAACACCTTGGACAACTTTTACAAGTGAGAATTGTTTGATTTGAGAGGGACATGACCTCTCAGTGGCTACATTCTCACTACTACTACAACTCTGCACCTCTCCTTCCGACAGTATTTAAGTCTTCACACTGTCGCTTGACCTTCACCCTCTTCACTACTTCTACACCTCCCACCAACACCCTTACTGCTGCTGCTATGACCACCCCTCCCCCCACTTCCTTACCCACTTCCTCATCCCCTTCCAAAGCTTCCACTTCCTCATCCCTTACCGTAGCTTCCTCTTCCTCATCCCCTACCAAAGCTTCCACTTCCTCTGCATCCACCTTTGCCCACTCCTCCACCACAACCAAAACTTCATCCAGGTCCAACTCCACCTCCTCCAGACAAAATCCACTCAAACCTAAACCTGCCCCAACTTCTGACAGACAGACCAAAGAACATAAAAACAGATCCATCTCTTCCTCCCCCTCCAGGAAACGGGTCCATAGCACCTACAAGCGCACATCCACTGATGGCACCACAATCACGGGCTTTAATCCAAACTCCTCCCCCGACATTAACTTTGCTATGATGAAACCATTAAATCATGTTCAAGGTGATTCAGTTCAACATACGTTCTTACTTTACACCTACTGGCCGAGCTCCTTGAAGCAGAGAGCCCAGATATTGTTTTGCTAAACAGTACCTGCCTCAAATCCCCTCAATGTATCCGCCATTATGGTTATACTGCACTACAGTCCCCCTATGATCCCCACGATGGGGTTGCCATCCTTGTCAAATCCAACATAAAACACGAATTTCTCCCAGTCCCTTTTATACAACAACACTCTTGCAGTCAGAATACACACCCACCTTGGCCCCTTTATCTTTTTCACCACCTATGCTTGCCCAAACACTATTCTCAACATACACGACCTTTCCTTAGTCTTCAAATACACCAACACACCAACATACCTACTAGCTGATATGAATGCCAAACACACTGCCTTTTATCACACCAGTAACAACCAACTTGGTCACCAATTACTCAACTTCACAAACCACAAGCACCTAGTTCACCTCGGCCCACACTTCAACACCTTCTACAATCACACTGGCCAAGGCAAACCCAACATCATTCTGGCAAACCACTATGCTACATATCACCTGTTACATATCACCTGGCCCTATTACAGGCTCTGATCACATTCCCGTCATCTTACACATCTCCTCCAACCCTATCCTCATCCCGGCCACACCTTCCTTCTCCTACAAGAACGCTGACTGGGATGCCTTCAAACAACACACAGATAATACTAACCTCACCTATGACTACAACAACAAACCAATCTCTGTGTAAAAATGGTATACAATACCGACAAGATGAAATTAAAACACACGTGCAACATCTGGGTATCTTTATTGTAGACGTTTCACCATCCAGTGGCTTTATCAATACAAATTCCAGGACATAACTTGAAGACAGTAGAACTATGTACAGAAGATGAGGTAATCAGTCCCTCAACCTTGGAGTGGGTGCAAAGAGCACCGTAGTCGTGGAGATTCTGAAGCAGAAGCAAGGCGCCCGACGCTTATATATACTAAAGTCAGGTGGAAATGGGACGGGTAGCAGAGGAGGGCATTGTCACTGGTAGGCGGGATTCCCCAGTGGAAGTAGGTCCTACCCAAAGAGAGGAGTTAGTTGTAGTAGTAGTTGTCGTAGTCGTGAAGGTTATGTACATGTCCTTAGAATCAAGATTCCATGATGCTGCAGTATCTGACAAGGGTGAGTTTTTTAGCATTAGCTGAGGCAAAATTTTTGCGTTAAAATATATCGTATGCTGGATTTAACGTTAGGTGATGCCATCGTTAGCCGAGGGTCCACTGTATATAAATAATTTGGAATTTTTATTCTCTCAAAAAATAGAAGATTTACTGTTATGCAGACTACTGCATTATTGTAATAATTGTATAAATAATGGCAATCCATTCATGACTACATTTGTTTACTCTTGAACATCGGCAAAAATAGAACATTTCTGCTATTTTGAGCTCATATCTATTTCTGTAATATATCTTTCATTCTATCAAATGAAACCAAAAAGCGAGAATACAACCATAAAAACCATACAAAAATACCGCTAATGGGCATCTAAGTGCTGAGAAGTGAACTCCATTATTTATTTTCCGATTTCTTTAATTTTTGGTGTACATTAAGAAGCATCTTTCCATCATACATTGCCCAAGTTTCAATAAGATAGCCCAACAGACAAATGAGATCCAGTTCCCTAGATCAAGAGCAAGAGACCCTCACCAGCATCAAGGAACTTCCTTTGAGGCCCGCTCATTTATGGAAATTTTGCTCGCATACGGGTGCAAAAAATTGACCGATCGACTGCTTGTATTTGGAAAAACTCACAAGTGTAGGTTCCATTGTACTAATAATAATCATTCTTGGGCACATTAAATGTCTTATATTATGTTAATATAGACATTTTCATTAATCCATCTATATTTTCTTCAAAATTATATAAAAACACATTACATAGCATATAAACATGCTATGTTCATATGCTGGGTGGAGGGAAAACATTACGTTTTCTCTGGTCCACCAAAGAAAACATGTATGAATCTGTGTTTGGCTTAGTCACTCCCCCACTCCGTTTTTGTTTACAGTTCTTGGCATGAATTATTCATTACTTCTTCCTTCGTTTATGACGGCATCTAAAGGTAATTGTTAGAAACAATTAAATTCAGTGGACAAGATACACATGTCAATGGTAATAATATGGCTCTGGGCTGCATTAAATATCATATAGCTCTGTAGCCCAGGCTACCTACCGGCTACCTACATCTACCGGCTACCTACACTGACTTCCTACAAATAAATACATACTACTCACCTCTCATCTTACATTAAGACTACTCATACTTTAAGGTAAATAATGAGTGTACTGTACAGTGGAACCTCAAATTTCGAGCGTATCGCTTATTGACCTCTTCGAAAATCAACCGCTTTTTTTCAAACCCACTTTGTCCCTATTATCGAACTTGCCCCTTCTTTCGAACCGCCGGGTACCGGACCTGTCCACCAGCCCACTCTGTCCGCATCCCCTTGCAGGCACCGTGAGCCAGTCTGGCTTTGTTGATGTTTGAGTGAACACTAACCTGCGGTCTCATTCAAACATTTTACGATTAATTCATTGTGTTTAGTGCTTGTGGGACTGTGAAATAAGCTACCATGGGCCCAAAGAAACTTGCTAGTGGCACCCCTGTGGTAAAGAAAGTAACACCATAGATGTGAAGAAGGAAATAATACAGAAGTATGAAAGTGGTGTGCGACTTGTTGAGCTTGCCAGGATGTAAGGGAACAACAAGTCGACCATCGCTTCTATCCTGGCAAAGAAAGAACAAATCAGGGAAGCTGATGTTGTGAAAGGTGTTGATATGCTGACCAAAAAACAGACCACAGACAATCGATCAGGTTGAGAAGTTGTTGCTGGTGTGGATCAAGGATAAAGAGATGCCAGGTGACAGTGTTTCAGAGACAATTATTTGTGAAAAGGCAAGGAAGTTGCATGCCGATTCAAAGATTAAGGAGACTTGCACCAAGTGGAATGATGTCCAATTGTTTGTGGAGAAGTACCATCCTGAGCAAGCTGAAACAAGCCATCTTTGCAACAAGTTCAGTGACAGAACTATGTCCCATTTTAGGGAAATCTTAAAGAGGCACCAGAAACAGAGGATTGTGGACAGTTATTTTGTGAGACAGGGGTCCAGTGACTCTCAAGCTGGTCCTAGTGGCATTAAAAGACAGAGAAGGGAAGTAACTGCAGAGAGGGCTTTGATACCTAAACTCATTATGGAGAGGGATTTCCCTTCCAAACACTAACCCCAACTCCCTCTCTCCTCCTCCTTATCTTCCAGATGTCATCACCAATCTTCAATAAAGGTAGGTAAAAATGTTATTTTATATGTTATTTAAATTTATTAATAATTGTACACTTTATTTGTTGTGTGTATGTAAAACTATCTATGTAATATTATCTATTACTATTACTAATTGTTTTACATGATGGTAGGATTGCTAGTGTCTTTCTTCTGTCTCATAAACATGCAAGGTTTCAGGTACGTCTTGCCACTTCTACTTACACTTAGGTCACACTACACATACATGTACAAGCATATATATACACACCCCTCTGGGTTTTCTTCTATTTTCGTACTAGTTCTTGTTCTTGTTTATTTCCTCTTATCTCCATGGGGAAGTGGAACAGAATTCTTCCTCCATAAGCTATGCGTGTTGCAAGAGGCGACTAAAGTGCCGGGAGCAAGGGGCTAGTAACCCCTTCTCCTGTATAAATTACTAAATTTAAAAAGAGAAACTTTGCTTTTTCTTTTTGGGCCACCCTGCCTTGGTGGGATACCTGGAGTTTACCTGGAGAGAGTTTCGGGGGTCAACGCCCCCGTGGCCCGGTCTGTGACCAGGCCTCCTGGTGGATCAGCGCCTGATCAAACAGGCTGTTGCTGCTGGCTGCACGCAAACCAACGTACGAGCCACAGCCCGGCTGATCAGGAACTGACTTTAGGTGCTTGTCCAGTGCCAGCTTGAAGACTGCCAGGGGTCTGTTGGTAATCCCCCTTATGTGTGCTGGGAGGCAGTTGAACAGTCTCGGGCCCCTGACACTTATTGTATGGTCTCTTAACGTGCTAGTGACACCCCTGCTTTTCATTGGGGGGATGGTGCATCGTCTGCCAAGTCTTTTGCTTTCGTAGTGAGTGATTTTCGTGTGCAAGTTCGGTACTAGTCCCTCTAGGATTTTCCAGGTGTATATAATCATGTATCTCTCCCTCCTGCGTTCCAGGGAATACAGGTTTAGAAACCTCAAGCGCTCCCAGTAATTGAGGTGTTTTATCTCCGTTATGCGCGCCGTGAAAGTTCTCTGTACATTTTCTAGGTCGGCAATTTCACCTGCCTTGAAAGGTGCTGTTAGAGTGCAGCAATATTCCAGCCTAGATAGAACAAGTGACCTGAAGAGTGTCATCATGGGCTTGGCCTCCCTAGTTTTGAAGGTTCTCATTATCCATCCTGTCATTTTTCTAGCAGATGCGATTGATACAATGTTATGGTCCTTGAAAGTGAGATCCTCCGACATAATCACTCCCAGGTCTTTGACGGTTTGTTGAAAGAAGAATCTATAAAATGTATTTTTTGTGAATATTTTTGGGTTTCTGGAATGGATTAATTGTATTTCCATTATTTCTTGTGGGAAATATTGCTTCACCTTTCAAACTTTTCGACTTGAAAACTAGCTCCTGGAACGGATTAAGTTTGAAATTTGAGGTTCCACTGTATGTGTATCTTATCTCTCTGGGCTGCTTTAAATATCATGTATTAAGTATGAGATGGGGAGCTAGGGATACCTACACCTGACTTAATACAAATAAGTACTACTCACCTCTCGCCCTACATTAAGACTACAAATATTTTAAGGTAAGTAATGAATGTACTGTGTATGCATTTTACTCTTTATTGTGTTTTTTAATGCCTAGTTCTATTATTAACTTATATTAAGTTATGGTGCCCCATGGCCTGGTGGCAAAAGCTCTTGCTTCACACTGTGAGGATCCGGGTTTGATTCCCGGTGAAGGGGTGGAAACCTCAAACGTGTTTCCTTACACTAGTTGTCTATGTTCACCCATCAGTAAAATGGGTACCTGGGTGTTAGTCGACTGGTGTGGGTCGCATCCTGGGACAAAACTGACCTAATTTGCCCAAAATGCTCTGCATAACAAGGGGATTTCTATATACAGTGGACCCCCGGTTAACGAACTTTTTTTCATTCCAGTAGTATGTTCAGGTGCCAGTACTGACCGAATTTTTTCCCATAAGGAATATTGTGAAGTAGATTAGTCCATTTCAGACCCCCAAACATACACGTACAAACGCACTTACATAAATACACTTACATAATTGGTCGCATTTGGAGGTGATCGTTAAGCGGGGGTCCACTGTAGTAGTATGTCATTGATTTCAGCTAGGCCTGTATACCTTGTACAGTGGACCCCCGCATACCGATGGCATCACATAACGATTAATCCGCATACCGCTTGCTTTAATCGCAAAAATTTTGCCTCGCATACCGCTTAAAAACCCGCTCACCGATTTTCGTCCGAGACGTGTCCAATGTGCGGCCTGAGCCACGCTCACATGTTCCGCCAGTGGCATTGTTTACCAGCCAGCCTCCGCGGTAACATCCAAGCATACAATCGGAATATTTCGTATTATTACAGTGTTTTCGGTGCTTTTTCTGGAAAATAAGTGACCATGGGCCCCAAGAAAGCTTCTAGTGCCAACCCTACAGCAATAAGGGTGAGAATTACAATAGAGATGAAGAAAAAGATCATTGATAAGTATGAAAGTGGAGTGCGTGTCTCCGAGCTGGCCAGGTTGTATAATAAACCCCAATCAACCATCGCTACTATTGGTGGTACAGCTGCTGCTGCTGCTGCACTGTCAGCTGCTGCTGCTGCTGTAGCATCGTCTGCTGCTGCTGTAACATCGTCTGTTGCTGCTGTAGCATCGTCTGTTGCTGCTGTACCACTGTCAGCTGCTGCTGCTGCTGTAGCATCGTCTGCTGCTGCTGTAACATCGTCTGTTGCTGCTGTAGCATCGTCTGCTGCTGCTGTAGTATCGTCTGTTGCTGCTGTACCACCGTCAGCTGCTGCTGCTGCTGTAGCATCGTCTGCTGCTGCTGTAGCATCGTCTGTTGCTGCTGTACCACCGTCAGCTGCTGCTGCTGCTGTAGCATCGTCTGCTGCTGCTGTAGCATCGTCTGTTGCTGCTGTACCACCGTCAGCTGCTGCTGCTGCTGTAGCACCGTTGTTGGTGTGGCTTATTGAGAATACCAAGAAACAATTAAACCCAGAGGATTTGCCACCCAGGATAACCCAAAAAAGTCAGTGTCATCGAAGACTGTCTAACTTATTTCCATTGGGGTCCTTAATCTTGTCTCCCAGGATGCAACCCACACCAGTCGACTAACACCCAGGTGAACAGGGAAAAATGCCTGGAACTAGTGCTCATATTGGTGAATTTAAAGCCAGCAAAGGTTGGTTTGAGAGATTTAAGAATCGTAGTGGCATACACAGTGTGATAAGGCATGTTCTGGAAGAAAATGCCAAACAGGACCTACAGTACTCAGGAGGAAAAGGCACTCCCAGGAGTGTCTCATCAGTCATTGCTGCATCTTCAATAAAGGTAAGTGTCATTTATTCTTCATTTAGTAGAGTAGTACATGCACAATATATATTGTGCATACTTTTGGGTGTCTTGCACGGATTAATTTGATTTCCATTATTTCTTATGGGGAAAATTCATTCGCATACCGATTATTTCGCATAACAGTGACCCCTCTTGCACGGATTAAAATCGGTATGCGGGGGTCCACTGTACATGTAGTAAATGAAGATATTATTATTATTATTATTATGATAAGTTAGTGTAAACTTGTTGTCTGGCATTTACAGTAGGGCCCCACTTATACGGCAGGTTAGGTTCCAGGCTACCGCCATAAAGTGGAAATCGCCATAAAGTGGAAATGGCCATAAAGTGGAACACCCTTTTTTTCCACTTATAAATGCATACAAATACTAGATAACAGGTTTACACTAACATATATTAAGTTAGCAGTAGAACTAGGCATCAAAAAACAATAAAAAGTAAAATACACACATAGTGCACTCATTACTTATCTTAAAATATTTGTAGTCTTAATCTAGGGTGAAATGAGTAGTATTTTTTGTATGAAATCAAGTGTGGTATGTATGGTAGTCAGCCGGGCTACCATACCAGGCCATTCCACCCACACATACTATTCTATGATATTTAAGCATCCCAGAGCGATAAAATGCATATACATTTCACTCATTACTTACCTTAAAATATTTGTAGTCTTAATGTAGGGTCAGGGGTGAGTAAACGAGATAAAACGAATAAATGAGAGAGAGAGAGAATGAGTACATGAGGGAGGACAGGCACAGAGTTATGTAAACAAAACAGGCAAATGCAAGTTTTGTAAACAAACAAAGTGTACACATCTGGTTTGTGTACATTTGTGTTACATTGTGTAAAAGCTGTCTCTACATTGATACGGTAGAATAAATAAAGGGGAACACTCCCATTCTCGTGTAACACCATTTTTAGAAGAAATGACACTCTGAGTGAAGGCAATGGAAATAAGTCACTCTGACTTTTTTGGGTTATCCTAGGTTCTCTTGACATGCTGTTATGTATGATAATCTATGTAACTGTATTTGTGTATACCTGAATAAACTTACTTACATACATACGAAAGGAATAATTTTCTACAGTTACCCCCAGTAATACATTTTCTCTGATGTTGGACTAGAGAAAATATTATTTTTGCCATCACTCGTAAAATTCTGGCTACCACATCTCATATTTATGTTCATTTATTCTATTGTGGGGTGTATTTATTATCTTTATATGTTATGTATCGTGTTTATTATGTAATTTTGAAAAAATATCATGGATGGATTAATGAAAATGTGTATATTAACGTAATACAGGTCCGCCATCACAAATCCAGCAATCAGTTATTCGGTTCCTTCAGTTATTCGGCACTAATTTTGGCTAGCATAATTTCAAATTTCCAGGGTCGCCACACCAACCTGCTGGTACTGTTTGGTGGTGCTATTTGCTGCATAAGTCATTCTAATTTCTTTTTCTCCATTTGTTATAACCTGCTTACTTTTAGCCCTAGCCATGGTTCCAATGAATAAAAGAAATGCTTCTCATTGTGTAAAGCACCTACACAGTACATTGTCCATTAAAGATAAGGTGGGTTTGAAGCCACTGTCGGTTGCCATGAGCTCAGTCTCGTGATGCAGAATATGCTAATATCAACACTACAGCTTATTGCCTATCACAGTTGATCTAATATGACATAATAAACACTATAAATAACATAAAACATGTTAAATACTCCAGAATGAATAATATTTGGCATAATACCGCACAGTTTGACGGAGGTATGAAGAGGATATGGTATACAAATACCATTCTCCTATCCCTCTCTTGGGGGCTTATATTAGAGAAAATGGAGTATAGCACAGGGCTAACTGTGATATACACTCGTACTGCACGATAAACCTGAAACAAAAAAGTTATTTTCTCTATATAGATTATCACACATAGCAGCATATGTGTAGAGAACCTAGGATAACCCAAAAAAGTCAGACAATGTAGCTTATTTCTAGTACCTGGCTTGGGTTAGCCATATATGATTTTTGGTAAATATTCGATTCCCAGCCAGGGTAGAAATAACAAAAAAAGGCACAATACTGTGACTGGAACGATACACAAATAACCGCACATAGAAGAGAGGAGCTTACGACGACGTTTCGGTCTGACTTGGACCATATAAAAAGTCACTCTTCTATGTGCAGGGTAGAAACATTAGGCGTGTTTCTTTACACCTGTTGTCTATGTTTACCCATCAGTAAATGGGTACCTGGGTGTTAGTCGACTGGTGTGGGTGTTATCCTGGGACACTGACCTAATTTGCTTGAAATACTCTGCATAACAAGCGGCTTTCTATATAGTAGTATGTCACTGATGTCAGCTAGGCCTGTATACATTGTACATATATGTGTAGTAAATAAAGATATTATTATTATTATTATTATTATTATTATTATTATTATTATTATTATTATTATTATTGTTGTTGTTGTTATTTTCTCAATTGTTTGTTGGGTTATCTTATTGAAACTTGGGCAATGTATGATGGAAAGATACTTCTTAATTTTTTTTTTTTTTTTTTTTTTTTTCAACAAGTCGGCCGTCTCCCACCGAGGCAGGGTGACCCAAAAAAGAAAGAAAATCCCCAAAAAGAAAATACTTTCATCATCATTCAACACTTTCACCACACTCGCACATTATCACTGTTTTTGCAGAGGTGCTCAGAATACAACAGTCTAGAAGCATAAACATATAAAGATACACAACATATCCCTCCAAACTGCCAATATCCCAAACCCCTCCTTTAAAGTGCAGGCATTGTACTTCCCATTTCCAGGACTCAAGTCCGACTATATGAAAATAACCGTTTTCCCTGAATCCCTTCACTAAATATTACCCTGCTCACACTCCAACAGATCGTCAGGTCCCAAGTACCATTCGTCTCCATTCACTCCTATCTAACACGCTCACGCACGCTTGCTGGAAGTCCAAGCCCCTTACCCACAAAACCTCCTTTACCCCCTCTCTCCAACCCTTTCGAGGACTTCTTAATATACACCAAAAATGAAAGAAATCAGACTATAAATAGCGGAGTTCACTTCTCGGCCATTAGCGGCCGCTTAGCGGTATTCAGTGGACCCCCGCATAACGATCACCTCCCAATGCGACCAATTATGTAAGTGTATTTATGTAAGTGCGTTTGTACGTGTATGTTTCGGGGTCTGAAATGGACTAATCTACTTCACAATATTCCTTATGGGAAAAAATTCGGTCAGTACTGGCACCTGAACATACTACTGGAATGAAAAAAGTTCGTTAACCGGGGGTCCACTGTATTTTTGTATGGTTGTTATGGTTATATTCTCATTTTTTCAGTCTCATTTGATAGAATGAAAGATATATTACAGAAATAGATATGATTTTGATTGCTTTCATGACAAAAAGTACCTTGAAATTGCACTCACAGTAGCGAAAATGTTCTATTCTTTAGTGAAGCTCAAGAGTAAACAATACCTGTCTGCCTGCCAGTCCAAATTCCAATAGGGAGTCATGAATGGGTTGACATTATTTATACAATTATTACAATAATGCAGCAGTCTGCATAACAGTAAATCTTCTATTTTTTTGTGAATAAAAATTCCAAATGGAAAGCAAGAGTAATATATGAGGGGCCTGTAGCCGTGACTAATGAACAGAGAAAATGTTATTTTAGTGCCAGGAATGTCTGCATTGTTTATTCTGGACCCTATTTTGAAATTGGCATCTGTTGAAATTTGTGTGAAATTGGCCATATTGCCAATTTCTGACCACTATATTGGGTAGTTGAAATAAGTGAATGGGCGGTTTCTTGTACTCAGTCGACAGACTAGAAGTAAATAAATTTATTCAGGAATACACAAATACAGTGGACCCTCGCCTAACGATATTAATCCGTTCCTGAGAGCTCAACGTTATGTGAAATTATCGTTAGGCGAATTAATTTTCCCCATAAGAAATAATGGAAATCAAAGTATGAAAAAAAAATTCTTACCAAATGAAATATTAATTTTAATACACACAAACTGAAGAAGACATACACAGTTACATGACACTTACCTTTATTGAAGATCTGGTGATGATTGATGGGATGGGAGGAGGGGAGAGTGTGGATGGTCTTAGTGTTTAGAAGGGGAATCCCCTTCCATTAGGACTTGAGGTAGCAAGTCCTTTTCCGGGGTTACTTCCCTTCTTTTAATGCCACTAGGACCAGCTTGAGAGTCACTGGACTTCTGTCGCACAACATATCTGTCCATAGAGGCCTGTACCTCTCGTTCCTTTATGACTTTCCTAAAGTGTTTCACAACATTGTCAGTGTAATAGTCACCAGCACGGCTTGCAATAGCTGTGTCAGGGTGATTTTCATCAAAAAAGGTTTGCACTTTAAGCCACATTGCACACATTTCCTTAATCTTTGAAGTAGGCAACTTCTTCAATTTCTCTCTCCCCTCCTCCGAAGCAGTTTCCTCAGGTGTGGCCTCTTGCTGTTCAAGATGATCTAGCAGCTCATCAGTGGTTAGTTCTTCATTGTCCTCCTCCACCAACTCTTCCACATCCTCCCCACTAACCTCCAACCCCAAGGACTTCCCCAATGCCACAATGGATTCCTCAACTGGCATACGCTTCACAGGGTTAGCCTCAAATCCTTCAAAATCCCTTTTGTCTACACATTCTGGCCACAGTTTCTTCCAAGCAGAGTTCAAGGTCCTCTTAGTCACTCCCTCCCAAGCCTTACCTATAATTTTTTTTTTTTTTTTTTATTATCACACTGGCCGATTCCCACCAAGGCAGGGTGGCCCGAAAAAGAAAAACTTTCACCATCATTCACTCCATCACTGTCTTGCCAGAAGGGTGCTTTACACTACAGTTTTTAAACTGCAACATTAACACCCCTCCTTCAGAGTGCAGGCACTGTACTTCCCATCTCCAGGACTCAAGTCCGGCCTGCCGGTTTCCCTGAATCCCTTCATAAATGTTACTTTGCTCACACTCCAACAGCACGTCAAGTATTAAAAACCATTTGTCTCCATTCACTCCTATCAAACACGCTCACGCATGCCTGCTGGAAGTCCAAGCCCCTTGCACACAAAACCTCCTTTACCCCCTCCCTCCAACCTTTCCTAGGCCGACCCCTACCCCGCCTTCCTTCCACTACAGACTGATACACTCTTGAAGTCATTCTGTTTCGCTCCATTCTCTCTACATGTCCGAACCACCTCAACAACCCTTCCTCAGCCCTCTGGACAACAGTTTTGGTAATCCCACATCTCCTCCTAACTTCCACACTACGAATTCTCTGCATTATATTCACACCACACATTGCCCTCAGACATGACATCTCCACTGCCTCCAGCCTTCTCCTCGCTGCAACATTCATCACCCATGCTTCACACCCATATAAGAGCGTTGGTAAAACTATACTCTCATACATTCCCCTCTTTGCCTCCAAGGACAAAGTTCTTTGTCTCCACAGACTCCTAAGTGCACCACTCACTCTTTTTCCCTCATCAATTCTATGATTCACCTCATCTTTCATAGACCCATCCGCTGACACGTCCACTCTCAAATATCTGAATACGTTCACCTCCTCCATACTCTCTCCCTCCAATCTGATATTCAATCTTTCATCACCTAATCTTTTTGTTATCCTCATAACCTTACTCTTTCCTGTATTCACCTTTACTTTTCTTCTTTTGCACACCCTACCAAATTCATCCACCAATCTCTGCAACTTCTCTTCAGAATCTCCCAAGAGCACAGTGTCATCAGCAAAGAGCAGCTGTGACAACTCCCACTTTGTGTGTGATTCTTTATCTTTTAACTCCACGCCTCTTGCCAAGACCCTCGCATTTACTTCTCTTACAACCCCATCTATAAATATATTAAACAACCACGGTGACATCACACATCCCTGTCTAAGGCCTACTTTTACTGGGAAAAAATTTCCCTCTTTCCTACATACTCTAACTTGAGCATCACTATCCTCGTAAAAACTCTTCACTGCTTTCAGTAACCTACCTCCTACACCATACACTTGCAACATCTGCCACATTGCCCCCCTATCCACCCTGTCATACGCCTTTTCCAAATCCATAAATGCCACAAAGACCTCTTTAGCCTTATCTAAATACTGTTCACTTATATGTTTCACTGTAAACACCTGGTCCACACACCCCCTACCTTTCCTAAAGCCTCCTTGTTCATCTGCTATCCTATTCTCCGTCTTACTCTTAATTCTTTCAATTATAACTCTACCATACACTTTACCAGGTATACTCAACAGACTTATCCCCCTATAATTTTTGCACTCTCTTTTATCCCCTTTGCCTTTATACAAAGGAACTATGCATGCTCTCTGCCAATCCCTAGGTACCTTACCCTCTTCCATACATTTATTAAATAATTGCACCAACCACTCCAAAACTATATCCCCACCTGCTTTTAACATTTCTATCTTTATCCCATCAATCCCGGCTGCCTTACCCCCTTTCATTTACCTACTGCCTCACGAACTTCCCCCACACTCACAACTGGCTCTTCCTCACTCCTACAAGATGTTATTCCTCCTTGCCCTATACACGAAATCACAGCTTCCCTATCTTCATCAACATTTAACAATTCCTCAAAATATTCCCTCCATCTTCCCAATACCTCTAACTCTTCATTTAATAACTCTCCTCTCCTATTTTTAACTGACAAATCCATTTGTTCTCTAGGCTTCCTTAACTTGTTAATCTCACTCCAAAACTTTTTCTTATTTTCAACAAAATTTGTTGATAACATCTCACCCACTCTCTCATTTGCTCTCTTTTTACATTGCTTCACCACTCTCTTAACCTCTCTCTTTTTCTCCATATACTCTTCCCTCCTTGCATCACTTCTACTTTGTAAAAACTTCTCATATGCTAACTTTTTCTCCCTTACTACTCTCTTTACATCATCATTCCACCAATCGCTCCTCTTCCCTCCTGCACCCACTTTCCTGTAACCACAAACTTCTGCTGAACACTCTAACACTACATTTTTAAACCTACCCCATACCTCTTCGACCCCATTGCCTATGCTCTCATTAGCCCATCTATCCTCCAATAGCTGTTTATATCTTACCCTAACTGCCTCCTCTTTTAGTTTATAAACCTTCACCTCTCTCTTCCCTGATGCTTCTATTCTCCTTGTATCCCATCTACCTTTTACTCTCAGTGTAGCTACAACTAGAAAGTGATCTGATATATCTGTGGCCCCTCTATAAACATGTACATCCTGAAGTCTACTCAACAGTCTTTTATCTACCAATACATAATCCAACAAACTACTGTCATTTCGCCCTACATCATATCTTGTATACTTATTTATCCTCTTTTTCTTAAAATATGTATTACCTATAACTAAACCCTTTTTTATACAAAGTTCAATCAAAGGGCTCCCATTATCATTTACACCTGGCACCCCAAACTTACCTACCACACCCTCTCTAAACGTTTCTCCTACTTTAGCATTCAGGTCCCCTACCACAATTACTCTCTCACTTGGTTCAAAGGCTCCTATACATTCACTTAACATCTCCCAAAATCTCTCTCTCTCCTCTGCATTCCTCTCTTCTCCAGGTGCATACACGCTTATTATGACCCACTTCTCGCATCCAACCTTTACTTTAATCCACATAATTCTTGAATTTACACATTCATATTCTCTTTTCTCCTTCCATAACTGATCATTTAACATTACTGCTACCCCTTCCTTTGCTCTAACTCTCTCAGATACTCCAGATTTAATCCCATTTATTTCCCCCCACTGAAACTCTCCTACCCCCTTCAGCTTTGTTTCACTTAGGGCCAGGACATCCAACTTCTTTTCATTCATAACATCAGCAATCATCTGTTTCTTGTCATCCGCACTACATCCACGCACATTTAAGCATCCCAGTTTTATAAAGTTTTTCTTCTTCTCTTTTTTAGTAAATGTCTACAGGAGAAGGGGTTACTAGCCCATTGCTCCCGGCATTTTAGTCGCCTCATACGACACGCATGGCTTACGGAGGAAAGATTCTTTTCCACTTCCCCATGGACAATAGAAGAAATAAAGAAGAACAAGAGCTATTTAGAAAAAGGAGAAAAACCTAGATGTATGTATATATATATGCATGTGTGTGTCTGTGAAGTGTGACCAAAGTGTAAGTAGGAGTAGCAAGATATCCCTGTTATCTAGCGTGTTTATGAGACAGAAAAAGAAACCAGCAATCCTACCATCATGCAAAACAGTTACAGGTTTTTGTTTCACAGTCATCTGGCAGGACGGTAGTACTTCCCTGGGTGGTTGCTGTCTACCAACCTACTACCTCTACCTATAAGGTTTACACAATTGAGGATATTAAAGTGATCTCTCCAAAACTCTCTTAGAGTCAATTGAGTTTCTGAGGTCACTACAAAGCACCTTTCAAACAGAGCTTTTGTGTACAGTTTTTTGAAGTTTGCAATGACCTGCTGGTCCATGGGCTGCAGGAGAGGAGTGGTATTAGGAGGCAAAAACTTGATCTTAATGAAGCTCATGTCTGCAGAAAGTCGCTCTGCCACGTCTGAGGGATGACCAGGAGCATTGTCTAATACCAGGAGGCCCTTAAGGTCAAATTTATTTTCAATTAGGTAATTTTTCACAGCGGGGGCAAATGCATGGTGTAACCAGTCATAGAAAAAGTCTCTAGTGACTCATGCCTTACTGTTTGCCCTCCACAGCACACACAAATTAGCCTTGAGGATATTCTTTTGCCTGAACGCTCTGGGAGTTTCAGAGTGATACACCAATAAAGGCTTCACTTTGCAATCACCACTAGCATTGGCACACATCAACAGAGTAAGCCTGTCTTTCATAGGCTTATGTCCTGGGAGTGCCTTTTCCTCCTGAGTAATGTAGGTTCTGCTTGGCATTTTCTTCCAAAACAGGCCTGTTTCGTCACAATTAAACACTTGTTCAGGTTTCAATCCTTCAGCCTGTATGTACTCCTTGAATTCATGCACATATTTTTCAGCTGCTTTGTGGTCCGAACTGGCAGCCTCACCATGCTTTATCACACTATGTATACCACTACGATTCTTAAATCTCTCAAACTAATCTTTGCTGGCCTTAAATTCACTCGCATCACCACTAGTTGCAGGCATTTTTCTAATTAAATCCTCATGCAACTTCCTAGCCTTTTCACATATGATCGCTCAAGAGATGCTATCTCCTGCTATCTGTTTTTCGTTTATCCACACCAATAACAGTTTCTCAACATCTTCGAGTACTTGCAATCTCTGTGTCAAAAACAAAGTTGCACCTTTGGCAAGAACAGCTTCCTTGATTGCCGTTTTCTTGGCCACAATAGTAGCGATGGTTGATTGGGGTTTACTATACAACCTGGCCAGCTCGGAGACACGCACTCCACTTTCATACTTAGCAATGATCTCTTTCTTCAGATCCATAGTAATTCTCACCCTTATTCCTGTAGGGGTGACACTAGAAGCTTTCTTGGGGCCCATGGTCACTTATTTTGCAGGTGAAATCACTAAAAACGCTGTGATAATATGAAATGTTCCGATTGTATGCTTGGATGTGACCGCGGAGGCTGGCTTGTAAACACTGCCACCCACGGAACAAGTGAGGCTGGCTCAGGCCGCACGTGGATGCGTCTCGGACGAATCGCGTTGAGCAAGTTTTTTAGCGCTAGGCGAGGCAAAATTTTTGCGTTAAAATGTATCGCTAGGCGGATTTAACGTTATGCGATGCCATCGTTAGACGAGGGTCCACTGTACAGTTACATAGATTATCATACATAGTAGTGTATGTATAGAGAACCTAGGACAACCCAAAAAAGTCAGTGACTTATTTCCTGTACCTGGATTGGGCTTGCCATATATGATTTTTGGTAAATATTTTTTTCTCTGTTGTTTGTTGGGCTGTCTTATTGAAACTTGGGCAATGTTTGATGGAAAGATGCTTCTTAACGTACAACAAAAATAAAAAAGACGGACGATAAATAAGGGAATTTACTTCTCAGCCATTAGCTGTCTCTTTGCGATATATTTTCGTATAGTTTTTATGGTTGTATTCTCGTTTTTTTTGGTCTCATTTATATAATGGAAGATATATTACAGAAATAGACATGATTTTGATTGCTTTCACAACAAACACTACCTTGAAATTGAGCTCAAAGTAGCGGAAATGTTTGATTTTTGCCGATGTTCAATGAACTTTGTTTAAGTCAAGTTGGTTAATTCTATTAAGTGTATTCTAACCTAACCACTCTGTAATCCAGCAAACTCAGTAATCTAGCACACTACAGGTCCCAATGATGCCGGATTTGTGATGGAGGACCTGTATACGACATTTATTGAGACTCGGTGATGATTATTATTATTATTATCATTTCTAATATGGCGTCACTTGTGCAAATCGTCTGCTACCACATCTCATATTTATGTTTATTTATTCTACTGTGGGGTGTATTTATCGTCTTTATATGTTATGTGTCGTGTTTATTATATAATTTTGAAAAAATATCAAAGATGGATTAATGAAAATATGTATATTAACGTAATATACAACATTTAATGAGACTCGGTGATTATTATTATCATTACTAATATGACGTCTTGAGATATAAGACACTCTTACTGATTTTAATGTGTGCCTGCATGCCAGCATAGTATGCAAGTTTATTTAGGTACAGGTATACATAAGTATAATTATCAGAGTATATATAAAATATGAAATAACTTTTAAAAGCACTTGAAATTTGGGAGTTTCCAGACATAATGGAGAGAGTGCTTCGGATCTCACAGAGAATGTAAACAAGCAGGGTGGGGCACAGTGACCGTATTAGAAAGTCAGGTGGGGGAGCCATATAGAGAGTTTTGGTCATAATTTGAAATGACCGTATTAGCGGAATGCCATAAAGTGTATATGCATTTATAAATGGAAGAACATGGCATTCTGCTTTCCAGTGATGTCTGCTTTCCGTTGATAGCCTGGATCCTAACTTGCCGTATAAGTGGGGCCCTTCTGTTGGATCGCCGCCTTTGACGGTTGGGGTAACCATTGCTCCTTCAGTACTGATGGAAAAGTTGAAGATCTCACTGATTTGTTGAACATTTACAGTAGTGACAGCACATGAGCTGCTTTTTTTGTACATTAGTGGTGGCTAATTATTTAGGTTTCCCATCTTCTTTTTCAGTAACTTTATGACAAGTGAGATTTCAGTAGGATTAGTTTGAGCTAGATATAATGAATTTGGATAATTTCCAGTAAGGTAGTCATTCACCTGAGTATTTGAAGTTGGGATTTTGCTAGCTAATTTTGACCCTGTAGAAGAGAAGTAATCATTAAATTTGTTGGCTGTGTCTGCAAGCTGGATGTGGGGTTCATCTGGTTAAGTTTATATGTTTCCGGATGGTTTTTTTAGAGCCCAGGATTTCAGAAAGAGTTTTCAAGGTCTTTTTCATGTCCCCTTTTATTCTGTTAAATCTGGTTGCATAATAAAGTTGTTTAGACATCCTTATTAGATTGGCAAATACTGTCGGATATTGTTTGGTCTGTTCCTTTAATAATGAGCCCAGGCTGAACTGTTTTTCATATGGATGTTTTTTATCATTGTTATGATTTGTTTAGTTTTATTTGGACAATATCTGCTGTAGAGGTTTTGGGTTTTTTTGAAGAAAAACTTTAATACATTCATCAATGTCACCACTGTCGGCAAACTCTGTGCCAGTCAGGGTTACTTAATGCTGAAACAAAATTATTGACTGAGGACTCATCATAGAGACAAAATGAGATCTTATTAGTGTCTGGTAATTTACATAAGTTGATTATGAGAAAGGTGGGGTAGTGGTCAGTGGTGTTATCTGTGATTATCCTTGCTTTGAGTGGGGATACAGTATTGGTCCAGATGTGGTCAAGTAAGGAGGCAATTGTTTCAGAAATTCTTGTAGGCTTAGTTATAGATGGTAGTAGCAAGCAGTTGATCATTGTGTTCGTGAAGTCAGCTAAAGAGTTTCACTATACAATTTTCTTGTTTATAAGTGACAAGGAAGAATTTTATCCTACCTTAAATTCCTTGTTCTCTTACTTGTTGATAAAGAAAAGTTTGGAGATGATTATGTGACTGGTTGACAACTGTGAGACATCTGTTTCATAAGTTGATGGTTAAGAACATAAGAAAGAAGGAAAACTGCAGTAGACCTACTGGCCCATGCGAGGCAGGTCCAATTCTCCTATCGGCTTAAACCAATGCCCTAATCTAGTCAGGTCAGGTCACATTCACTTAAGGAAGGAGCACAGCATCTGACCTAGTAGCACAAGCTAGTCAGGTCCAACTCATACCCACTCACACCCACTCATGTATTTATCTAACCTATTTTTAAAACTACACAACGTCTCAGCTTCTATGACAGTACTCAGGAGTTTGTTCCACTCATCCACAACCTGTGCATTCCTATATCCTTCCTGAATCTGAATTTTTCCAACTTAAAGCCATTGCTGCGAGTCCTATCTAGGCTAGAAATTTTTAGCACGCTATTTACATCCCCTTTATTAATTCCTGTTTTTCATTTATGCACCTCAATCTTATCTCCCTGAATTCTATGCCTTTCTAGAGAGTGCAGATCTCCTTTGTACATTTTCCAGTGCAATTATATCCATTCTGTAATATGGTGACCAGAACTGTGCAACATAATCTAAATGAGGCCTAACCAAAGATATATACGGTAGGGCCCCACTTACATGGCAGGTTAGGTTCCAGGCTACTGCCGGAAAGCAGAACGCCATTTTTTTTCCACTTATAAATGTATATAAATGCCAGTTGACAAGTTTACACTAACATATATTAAGTTAGCTATAGAAGTTAGGCATTAAGAAAACAAAAAGTAAAATACATACAGAGTACACTCATTATTTACTTCAAAATATGTGTAGTCTTAATGTAGGGCAAAAGGTGAGTAGCATTTACTATAAGAAATTTGGTGTGGTAGCCCTCCTGGCCACCCCACCCACACATAATATACTACGATGATGCTTAAATAGTGATAAAATGCATACAGTACAGTTACTACTTACCTTAAAATATTTGTTGTCTTAATGTAGGGTGAAAGGTGAAAAGTATTTATTTGTAGGAAGTGGTGTAGTAGGTAGGGTAGTGTAGGGAAGCCAGCCTGGCCACCCTAACCACTATGTAGTGTAGGGAAGCCAGCCTGGCCATGCTACCCACTATGTAGTGTAGGGAAGCCAGCCTGGCCACCCTACCCACTATATAGTGTAGGGAAGCCAGCTTGGCCACCCTACCAACTATGTAGTGTAGGGAAGCCAGCCTGGCCACCCTACCTGGAGTTTACCTGGAGAGAGTTCCGGGGGTCAACGCCCCCGTGGCCCGGTCTGTGACCAGGCCTCCTGGTGGATCAGAGCCTGATCAACCAGGCTGTTACTGATGGCTGCACGCAAACCAACGTACGAGCCACAGCCCGGCTGGTAAGGAACCGACTTTAGGTGCTTGTCCAGTGCCAGCTTGAAGACTGCCAGGGGTCTGTTGGTAAGTAAGTAAGTAAGTAAGTAAATTTATTCAGGTATACACAATACAGTTACATAGAATTATCATACATAGCAGCATATGTGTAGAGAACCTAGGATAACCCAAAAAAGTCAGACAGAGTGACTTATTTCCATTGGGGTCCTTTTACCTTATTATTATAATATAAAGGTTATAATATTTTCTTATTATTCTATAATGAAGATAACATCTTATTATCATACTAAAAAGACTATCTACTACACGAGGGTCATTACGACTATCTACAATACGAGGGTCATTACTAGGGATAAGGTAAAATTTACACGTATTTTAGCTAAAAAATAGAAAATCATTCCCCTCCCTTTCTGTTGCTTCGTTCATCAGACACTTTTTGGCAGTCTTCTTGAACTGGTTCAAGTTATGACTGGCCTTGACATTTGTGGGTAGTCTGTTCCATTCCTTTATTGCTGTACAATAAAAGGTGTTTGAAGCCTGGCCACTGACTGTGGGTACTACAAAGTTGTGCTCTCTCCCCCTAGTACTATGATTGCTTTGGTTCCCAACCTTGACAAAATTGACAGCAAGATATTCTGGACACTGTTCGTGAGCAATTTTATAAACATGATTTAGCTTCAGTTGTTTTACTCTGTCTTCAACATTCAGCATATCCAACTGCTGTAATTCATCCTGGCCTACATGTTCTCTTGGTCCCAGCCCCAGGATGAATCTTACGATTTTGTTCTGGGTGATTTGCAGTCTATCTTTCAGTTTTTTTGTCAAGGCAGAGTACCAAGAAGAGCAAGCGTAATCCATATGGCATTGTATAAGGGCTAGACATAGGGTCCTGCGAGCCTCAGTAGGTAGACACCGTGTTTGTCTATACAGGAACTTCAGCCTGGCATTCGCTTTCTTTACTACACTGTTCCCTATCAATTCTCCTGACATGCATGGGTCAAAGGGGATTCCCAGATATTTAACTGATGAAACCAAAGTGATGGACTCCCCATTACACTGAACATTAAAATTATTTACCCTTCTCAGTTTATGTTTCGTTCCAAAGAGAATGGCTTCAGTTTTCCCTAGGTGTAATGATAGTTTGTTGTCTACTAACCATTTGCTGCAGGACTCCAGTTCCAGTGTTAAAACATTAGCAATATCTTGTGGGTCTTTACCTGTCACTAACAGAGCACTGTCATCTGCATACAGTAGGAGTTTGCACTTGACACTGATAGGCATATCATTGACATAACATAAGAATAGTAAGGGACCCAGAATACTACCTTGGGGAACTCCACATGTTATCGGCAGGGGTTCTGATTCTGTTTTGTTGATTTTGACTATTTGTCTCCTGTTGCTAAGGTAGGACTTAAACCAGTCTACAGAACCTATACCGATAGCTTGAAGTTTATTACATAATATATTGTGGTTGACAGTATCGAAGGCCTTTTGCTGGGAGGCAGTTGAACAGTCTTGGGCCCCTGACACTTATTGTATGGTCTCTTAACATGCTAGTGACACCCCTGCTTTTCATTGGGGGGATGTTGCATCGTCTGCAAAGTCTTTTGCTTTCGTAGTGAGTGATTTTCATGTGCAAGTTCGGTACTAGTCCCTCTAGGATTTTCCAGGTGTATATAATCATGTATCTCTCCCGCCTGCATTCCAGGGAGTACAGGTTCAGGAACTTCAAGCGCTCCCAGTAATTGAGGTGTTTTATCTCCGTTATGCGCGCCGTGAAGGTTCTCTGTACATTTTCTAGGCCAGCAATTTCACCTGCCTTGAAAGGTGCTGTTAGTGTGCAGCAATATTCCAGCCTAGATAGAACAAGTGACCTGAAGAGTGTCATCATGGGCTTGGCCTCCCTAGTTTTGAAGGTTCTCATTATCCATCCTGTCATTTTTCTAGCAGATGCGATTGATACAATGTTATGGTCCTTGAAGGTGAGATCCTCCGACATGATCACTCCCAGGTCTTTGACGTTGGTGTTTCGCTCTATTTTGTGGCCAGAATTTGTAGTGTAGGGAAGACAGCCTGGCCACCCTACCAACTATGTAGTGTAGGGAAGCTAGCCTGGCCACCCCACCCACTATGTAAACAAACAGAACATGCGTCTAGTTGTGGTTCACAAACATTCATACAAACACCTTACATTGTGTACTAGTTATCTCCACAGTGGTATTGTAGAATAGATAAAGACCAATACTTCCATTCTCATGTAATTTTTAGAAGGAATGATGCTCTGACAGATTATTATTATTGCAAATTATTATTAATGATTATTATTATTATTACATGTGATTATTATAAGTTATTATTACAAGTTATTATTATTATAATCATAATAAAAAAAGCACTAAACCCACAAGGGTCATGAATTGCTATATATAGAGTGAAGGCATACGAAAGGAATATTTATCTACAGTTATCTCCCAGTGTTTGACTAGAGAAAACGTAATTCTTCCGACACTCCTACAGAGCCGCTTTGTAAACAGATCTCATATTTATGTCAATTTTTATTCTGTGGGTGTATGTATAATGTTTATATGCTATGTAACATATTTCTTTATATAATTTTGAAGAAAATATCATAAATGGATTAATGAAAATGTCTTTATTAACATAAAATAAGACATTTAATGTGCCCAAGAGAGATTATTATTACATAGTATTACTATGGTGTCATGAGTAGAGAGACTCTTAGTGATTTTAATGTGTAACTACATGCCAGCACAGTGTGTAAGTATATTTAAGTACAGGTACACATAAGCATAATTATCAGAGTACTTATAAAATACGCAATAACTTTAAAACACTTGAAATTTTGGAAAGTTTCCAGACATAATAGATGTTCTCACAGAGAATGTAAACAAACCGGGTGGGGCACACCGTATTTGAAAGACCACTTGCTGTATAGCAAATTTTGGTCATAATTTGAAATCGCCGTATTAGCGGAACGCTGTGAGGCGAAATGCCATAAAGCAGGGCCCTATTGTACATGTAGAGTTGAAGAACAACCTGAGGACTTTTATTATTTATACTTTTTGATATGAAGCCAAGGATTCTGTTAGCTTTATTGCAAACACTTATGCACTGTTGTCTTGGTTTCAGATTACTGCTAACCAGAACTGAATTCATTTCTACACTAATGCAGTAGTCTGCATAACTGTAAATCTTCTATTTTTTGTGAGAATAAAAATTCAAAGTGGAAAGCAAAAGAAATGTAAGAGGGGCCTAGGGACATGACTAATGAACAGAGGATATGTTATTTTAGTGCCAGGAATGTCTGCCTTGTTTATTCTGGGCCCTATTTGGAAATTGGCATCTACTGAAATTTGTGTGAAATTGACAAAATTGCTAATTTCTGACCACTTTATTGGATAGTTGAAATTGGTAAATGGGTGGTTTCTTGTACTCATTCAATAGAAAAAAATAAAGTTCTAGCAAAATAGTTATGATTTTTGTTGACTAGTACACTGGAATTGGCCAAAAATAGGGCTCAAAATGGGCGAAATCGCTGATGCGTAAACATCGTTGAGACCGCTAACTTCGCGAGAGCATAATTCCATAAGTTTTCAATTAAATTTCATACTTTTGGTGTCATTATGATCAGAAAAAAATTCTCTATACGTGTATTTTCATAAGAAAAAATAATTTGTTTTCTGAAAAATTTTCGACCCTGAGAACAAGTTTAGGAGAAGGCCTCTCAACCCTGAAAGGGTTAATCAGTTCATGCCTTTCTGGATGGCTACGAATTGCCTCGGCAATTATCGATTCCATAAATTTTCCCACTTTGTAGGTAACGCTTATTGGTCTATAGTTCAAAGCTAAGGACCTGTCACCTGCCTTGTAATTTGACATTTCCCACTTGTCTGGCACTATGCCAGTTTGTAGTGATATATTGAAAAGATTAGCCAAAGGTATAGTAAGTTCCTCTTTACATTCCTTTAAAACCTGTGGAAAATTAAATTTACCTGGATGTAACTCATAAGATACATACCAGTAAATGGTAACAAAGATAATTATTCTTTATCAAGGTTACAGAGACAAGTAGGAATTTTAGGACACCTAGGTCGCAAAAAATGTCCTCCTTTGATACCTACGATAATCTATCTCTCCACAAGTCACTCTGGACCTATATTAATTTCAAATGAAATATACATCACCAGGAATTCTGGTAAAAACATTAATATAAATATGTGGACTGTATATTCAATTTAAAATGTGAATACATATACATTGAAGGAGAATTTATAATAATAAGACTCCCCAATTAGTCTGGAGATTACAGTCTGTCGTACAAACCCCCTTGCCTAAATTATGAAGAAAATACTGGCCAGAATTTCAACACGAAATAGACATGGCTTAGCTGGGGTTCCGAAGCTGTCCTGTCCATCTGCTTAATGCTCACGTTATGCAGGACTGCAATTCCAACAATTTTGGCTCCTATTTGAGAGGTTTTAAGCCCAATGTAACCCCTAAAGCGACGAAAATTATGCACATTTCACTCGCGTGCCTTCTGCCCCGTTCAAAACAATGGCGTCTCTTCCCCAGCAATGCTCACCCATCACTGGTTCTTTATTTATTTACAAATTAATTTTTATTACCTACAATATATTACACTAATTTACATACAAAATACACTGTATTTTTGGAGAATATACAGTATTCTCCACAAAACTCTTGCAAACAGTTTATTAGGGCCTGGGGATTTGTTAGGCTTTAATTTCTCTGTTTGTCTGAGGACCATGTCACTAGTTACAGCAATCATGCATAGTTTATCATCATCATGTTCTACATAATTTATTACTTCTGGAATTTCGGTAGTATCTTCCTGAGTTAAAACTGAGAGGAAGTAAGAGTTGAAAGGTTCACACATTTCCTTATCACTGTCAGTGATCTGACCTGAGTTACTCTTAAGTGGGCCTATCTTTTCCCTAATCTTACATCTGTATACCTGAAAGAACCCTTTTGGGTTAGTCTTCTAATCCCTTGTGACTTGAGCCTCATAACCCCTTTTTGCTTTTCTTTTTTGGTTGTGTATCTCTCATCTGTGGAAGTTAAAAGGGCTGCTGCAGCATACATTTTATTGAGCTAGAGTCAACAATCAGATTTTCTCCAAGCATTCTATTCAAGTTTTATGCTGAATTTCTCAACCTTCTTTTCACAAACATGTGCTGTTTAAATGCAGTCTGTTTGAGGTCTACTGCATACTGTATCTGAATTTTCTGTTTAATTTTTATTTTATATGCATGAAGGTGTAAGCTAAATGTTTTCACTGGAAGAATAAATACAATATAACAGTGGCAGCAGATGGCAGGATACTTGCCCATGCATCTTCCTTTATTTTATTAGCCAAATTAGCTAGGAAATGTGATGTGTTCTTGTAGTCAGCTGATGAACTGGGTTCATCTCAATAAATTCATATGACTGTGTAACTCTGCTACAATTATCTCATTCAAATACTTGTTTACTTTTTATTATCAGTCACCAACAACTGTTGTAACAATTCAGCTGTAGTACATACCACAGCTGAGAATATGTAATTATGATAATGTGTGATAATGGACTTTTGTAAATTCTTGATTTAATATATTTTCTCCAAACTTTTCATGCAGGTATTTTGTATAAATGAAACATTCTTAAGCTACATATATATTTTGGATAATATTAATTAGGTAAAATAAATGCTTTCTAGTGGCCATGACTTACTTTTACTTAGGATGAACAGTTGGAGGCTAGGGCACACCACTCATTGCTTTATGACCACACTGTAAAAATCTCTGCAAAGTACCTTCCTAAATTTTGCACATTACTTAAATTGTTTTTAGACATATGGCACATTTTATCAAACTTACTTCATGCTATATATTTTTGTATGCACTTTTAAGTCACTTTTACATGAAATCACTCTTTGGTGTTACTTTATAAGAGTTTGCTTTATTTAACATTTTTTGTGTTTCAAATTGATGTGTTAGGTTTCATAATGAAGGCAGCTCTTAATACACTTCTACTTAACATTTATTATACACTTGCCTCAGTTTTCGTATGCCCTAGTCTGTATGTAAAATTATAGTTATTCTCTATAAAATCCATTTTTTGTTAGTATTTTTGGGTGTCTGGAATGGATTAATTAGATTTACATTATTTCTTATGGAAAATATTAACAAAAAATACATTTTATAGAAAATAACATTAGTTTTACATACAGACTAGGGCATATGAAAACCGAGGTTCCACTGTATTTTCTTTCTAATTAAAGTTTAATTATAAGTAAAGCACAATTTGTTGATTCATAATTTTACCAAAGAAATTGGTTATTAACAGGCATCTTTAGGTGTCCATCTTTGAGTAAGAGTGAGGCAGGCGAGTGGCAACGCAAGAAGGGTCCAGCGCCTCCTCGACCAGTGCCACAGAAGAGAGCTCTGAAGAAGTTACCAATGCGCATAATTCAACAGGAGCTTCAGGATATTGAGATCAAGCAGACAGAACTTGAGAGACAAGGTGTTCTGCTCGAGACATCCATTCGTAACCGCACGGAGAATGCACCAAACAACCCTGTAGAGGATGCCTCTGTTAGTAGTGGTCCAAACAGCATAGAAGTCGAAGATATGATAATGCAGCTGTTTGAACTCGTCAATGAGAAAAATGAGTTATTCCGACGTCAGACTGAGCTCATGTATCTGTAAGTAAGAGAGCTTTGTAATTAATGTTAATACACTCTTCTTTATCCAGTAGTCAGCTCCTGTTATTCACTCACATGTAAAAATATTTTAAGGTTAGGATCTGAACTTGTCAACTCTCTTAACCCTTTCAGTGTTGAGACTCCTGCTCTCATACTTGCTCTCAGGGTCGAAGAATTTAAAAAAAAATTATTTTATGAAATGATAGAGAATCTTTTTTCCAAAGGTAATGAAATTTATGAAATTATACTCTTGCAAAGTTAGCTGTCTCAGCGATTTTGCATACTTTGCACTCTATTTATGGCCAATTCCATTGTTTCAGTCCACCAAACTCATAGCTATTTTGCTAACATTCCTTCTATTCTTTTAATTGAGTACAAGAAATTATCCATTTACCAATTTGAACTATCCAATAAAGTGATCAGAACTCTGCAATTTGGCCAATTTCATACAAAATTCAACAATTGCCAGTTTGAAAATAGGGTCTAGAATAAACAATGTAAACATTCCTGGCACCAAGTAAACATTTCCTCTCTTCCTTAGTCACATCTCCAGGCCCCTCTTATATTACACTTCTTTTTCATTTTGAATATTTATTCACACAAAAAATAGAAGATTTATTGTTATGCAAATCTACTACATTATTGTAATTTTTTTCTTTTTTTTCAACAAGTCGGCCGTCTCCCACCGAGGCAGGGTGACCCAAAAAAAAAGAAAGAAAATCCCCAAAAAGAAAATACTTTCATCATCATTCAACACTTTCACCACACTCACACATTATCACTGCTTTTGCAGAGGTGCTCAGAATACAACAGTTTAGAAGCATATACGTATAAAGATACACAACATATCCCTCCAAACTGCCAATATCCCAAACCCCTCCTTTAAAGTGCAGGCATTGTACTTCCCATTTCCAGGACTCAAGTCCGACTATTATAATACAGTGGACCCCCGCATAACGATGGCATCACATAGCGATTTTTCCGCATACCGATTACTTTTATCGCAAAATTTTTGCCGCGCATACCGATTAAAAACACGCTTACCGATTTTCGTCCGAGACGCGTCCAATGTGCCCTCAGCCAGCCTCACATGTGCCGGCCGTCCCATTGTTTACCAGCCAGCCTCCGCGGTAACATCCAAGCATACACTCGGAATATTTCGTATTATTACAGTGTTTTCGGTGCTGTTTCTGGAAAATAAGTGACCATGGGCCCCAAGAAAGCTTCTAGTGCCAACCCTGTGGTAAAAAGGGTGAGAATTAGTATGGAAATTAAGAAAGATTTTGAAGGGTTTGGGGCTAACCCTGAGAAGCCTATGCCAGTTGTGGAATCCATTGTGCCTACTTCAAAGATTAAGGAAATGTGTGCACAGTGGGTTGAACTGCAAACCTTTATAGATGAAAATCACCCTGACACAGCTGTTGCAAGCCGTGCTGGTGACTATTTCAATGACAATGTTGTGGCCCATTTTAGACAAATCGTAAAGGAACGGGAGGTACAGAGCTCTATGGACAGATTTGTTGTGCGACAGAGGTCCAGTGACTCTCAAGCTGGTCCTAGTGGCATTAAAAGAAGAAGGGAAGTAACCCCGGAAAAGGACTTGCTACCTCAAGTCGTAATGGAAGGGGATTCCCCTTCTAAACAGTAAGAAGATAATGCTCTCCCCTCCTCCCATCCCATCAATCATCACCAGATCTTCAATAAAAGTAAGTGTCATTTAATTGTGCATGCCTTTTTCAGTTTGTGTGTATTAAAATTAACATTTCATGTGGTAAAAAAAAATTTTTTTCATACTTTTGGGCGTCTTGCACGGATTAATTTGATTTCCATTATTTCTTATGGGGAAAATTCATTCGCATAACGATTATTTCGCATAACGATGAGCCCTCTTGCACGGATTAAAATCGTTAACCGGGGGTCCACTGTAATTGTATAAATAATGTCAGTGCATTCCTAAATGCATATTAGACAAGTCAGTTGGACACATATTGCACAAGTGACGTACGTCATTTGTGTACTCTGGAATATCAGCAAAAATCAATCGTTTCCATTATTATGAGCTCAATTTCAAGCTACTTTCATTCCTGAAACTAATCAAAACCATCTTTACTTATGTAATATATCTTCCATTCTATCAAATGAGATCAAGAAACCGAGAATACAGCCATAAAACCCATATGAAAGTACACCGCAAAGTTTCTGTTTTAACTCGCAATTTGTCCAAACGTATATATATGTTCACTACCTCAGTGCCCTGAATATTTTGAAAAATATAAAAATCATTTTTTAATGAAAATAAAGAGCACATTTTTCTAAGTGTTATATTAAAATAAAAAAAATTAGGGTCAGTACCTACGGAGATGAGGCTGCAAAGTTGGCACTTAATGCTCACCTGATGGCAACAGAGTCCTGCTGCTTGCAGAAGTCTTGCCGATATACCATTTTTTCTCATTTTTATATTATTTTATATAATTTTTATCTTCTGATAATTACAATTTATTGTAGTTCTTGACATTTCATAACCAGTCTTTGTTCTGACCCTAATATTAGGTACTGAAATTGTACTCAAGTTGTCACTAACATATTGACAGGTGGACATTTACACCTGCCTTGGTCATTTACTGTTGTCTAGGAATATATACAAAGTATTTATAGGTCCCAGCAATGTTTTGGATACATGGGAGTAAAGAAGAAGAAGGAAGGAGGAGGAGGAAGGAAGAAGGAAGAAATTCCCTTGAAGCAATGTGTAAGACAAGTGTTCAGTGACAAGCATCCGGGAGGGCAGTGATAAGATCAGATATGAGATGACATTGGATGGGCGCCAGCGAGGGTGCAGAATAAGATGAGACAGTGCAGAGATAAGAGGAGATAAGCTATGACATTTGATGGGCGCCAGCTAAGATGCAGAGATAAGGAACGACATTTGATGAGCTCGTATCTCTGATTATTCTGTGTGTCTGTCTGCTTCTCTCTCTGTCTGTCTCAGAGAGAGCCACTGTGAACCAACAGGTATTCTTATGCATTACATATACAAGCACAGTATAGCACTTCAGATTTTTTAGGTTATCCTAGGTAATTTACACTATGTATAATTGTGTGTACCTGTGAGACAGAGATAGATAGACAGAGACAGACAGAAATAGACAGAGACAGATAGACAGACCCTAAACTTGGGGTTAGCATCACTTCTTAAAAGGGAAGTGTTAATATGACATTACATCCATGAATCCTTGGTGTTTGCCCCGCTGTTTGCTCTAGCTGGCGCTCAATATAACTGGCGCTCCCACAAGGTACTAATTGGTCCCAGATTTTTTTTAATATGGTGCACACTGAGTGTTAAGACCCATTCTATGCTGACCAGGCATCTCAGACCAATCGTGCCAAATTTGGAAGCAGGAAAGATAAAACATATATTTACATTTGGGGCGCTAGCGGTAAGAACTTATACAGTGGTCCCTCGTTTTTCGTAATTAATCCGTTCCTGGAGGAGCTACTATAAATGAAATTTACGATTTGCGAATCAATTTTCCCCATAAGAAATAATGTAAATACAATTAATCCGTTCCTGACACCCAGAAGTATTAAAACAAAAAAATTTTTTACATGAAATATACATGTAGTACATAAACAATACAATGGGAAATGATGAATGAAACATTAACAGCATAACACTTACCTTTATTGGAGATTCTTCTTAGTGTATGGGAGACTGGAGGAGGAGAGAGATTGGATTGTTTACAGTTTGGAAGGGGAATCCCCTTCCAGCAACACCTCAGGTACCAATTGCTTCTCTGGGGTTGCTTCTCTTCTCTGTTTCTTAATGCCACTAGGACCACCTTGAGAGTCACTCTAGTCTTGTCTCACAAAGTAACTGTGGAGAGAGCTCTGTTTCTGGCGTCTCTAACACTTCCCTAAAATGGCCCAAGACTGTGTCACTGTACATACTTCTCACCTTCTTTACCACAGGCTTGGCACTAGGAGCTTTCTTTGGAGCCATGGTAGCTTATTTAGTACTTGCAAGCACTAAAATGAGTGGAATATTATGAAATATTTCGTAGGAGCACTTGAGGGGACCTTCACTCACTGGTAAACAATGCCAGACTGGCTGGGTAGGGAGGCCGCCCCGGCTCGCACCGTGCGTACGTGTCCCGGACGAACTACTATTCGCAAGTCAACCTATGAAAAGTGAGTCCATGTTTATACGAAAATACCCCTATGATTGGCAAAATTTATGATTGCCGAGAACTACAAAAAGCGAGGGACCACTGTATATACCTTTGGACCGTTTACGGGTTAAACTAAAAACACGGTCATTTTTTTTTCTCATTACATAAGAACATAAAAGAACATAAGAAAGGAGGAATGCTGCAGCAGGCCTGTTGGCCCATACTAGGCAGGTCCTTCACAGTCCATCCTACTAACAAAATATTTGCCCAACTCAATTTTCAATGCTAGCCAAGAAATAAGCTTTGATAATTCAATTTATTCATGTGCAAGTCCCACTCAAATCAAACCCCTCTCACCCATGTATTTCTCCAACCTAAATTTGAAACTACCCAAGGTTTTAACTTTGATAACCCTACCAGGTAGACCAATCAACTCATCAACTACCCTATTACCAAACCAGTACTTTCCTATACTTTTGTATATCCTCTAAATCTAAGCTTATCTAATTTGAATCCATTATTGTGGGTTCTCTCTTGGAGAGATATCCTCAAGACCTTATTTATATCCCCTTTGTTAATACCCATCTTCCACTTATACACTTTGATCATGTCTCCCCTCATTCTTCGCCTTACAAGTGTGTGTAGCTTAAGGTCTTCAATCTTTCTTGATACAGAAGATTTTTAATGCTATGTATCAATTTAGTCATTCTATGCCGAACGTTTTCTAATGAATTTATATCCATTCTGTAATATGGAGACCAGAACTGAGCTGTGTAGTCTAGGTGAGGCCTTACTAATGATTTATACAGCTGTAATATAACCACTGGACTTCAGTTGCTTACACTTCTTGATATAAATCCCAGTAATCTGTATGCCTTATTACGTATGCTTAGACACTGCTGTCTTGGTTTAAGACTGCTGCTTACCATAACCCCCAAGTCCTTGTTGCAATCTGTATGGCTAAGTTCTACGTTATTTTACCTATAAGTGCTAGGGTTATGGACACTCAAGTTTCAGAACCTTGCATTTATCTACATTGAACTGAATTTGCCACTTTTCCGACCAGGAATTGAGTTTGTCTAAATCCTCCTGAAGTTCCTTGACATCTACGTTTGAATCAGTTATCCTACCTATCCTCATGTCATCTGCGAATTGGCTCATATCACTCATCAAGGTCATTGATGTATATTATAAACAACAACTGGCCTAAGACTGATCCCTGTGGAACATCACTTGTTACGGATCCCCACTCGGATTTAATCCCGTTTATGCACACACACTGCTTCCTATTTGTGAGCCATGACTTGATCCATGAGAACACTTTTTCCCCAATGCCATGAGCTGCCACTTTTTTTTAACAGGCTCTGGTGTGGTACTCTATCAAAAGCCTTACTAAAATCTAAATAAATAATATCACATTCCTTATCATGATCAACAGCCTCAAAAACTTTACTAAAGAAGGTTAATAAATTAGCTAGAGAGGAACGACCCTTTGGAATCCATGCTGAGTATCATTAATCAAATTATGCTTTTCGAGATGGCTACTTATAATATCAGCCATAATTAGCTCTAATAATTTGCCTACAATTGAGGTCAGGCTTATTGGGCGGTAATTTGATGGTAACGACTTGTCCCCTGCTTTAAAAATATTAATTACATTAGACATCTTTCACATATCAGACACTACACCTGTTTGAAGAGATAAATTAAAAATATTAGTTAATGGTTCACAAAGTTCTATTTTGCATTCCTTAAGAACCCTTGAAAAAAGCTCATCAGGACCCGGTGATTTATTTTGTTTCACTCGGTCTACTTGTTTCATAAATATTTCACTAGTGACTGTGATGTTACATAATTTATATTCTTCATGTCCACTATAAAAATTAATTACTGGGAGGAGCCAATCAAATACAAAGAAAGGGGAGCACTGCAAGGGAGCTAGGTGCCCACAGAGGGAGAGCAAGTGCACAGAGGTGGGGGGAAGGGAAGACAAAAAAGGAAAGAGGAAAGGGGTTAGTGTGACTTTGTAAATGGTCCATGTCGGACCGAAACGTCATCGTAAGCTCCTCTCTTCTATGTGCGGGTTATTTGTGTAGTGTTTAGAAAGCTGTCATATTGATTGCTCTCTTCGTTACCCCAGTCAACAGATGATTAGTGTTCTCTAAGCCCATTGTCATCTGCTAAGGGAAAATCTTGGACCGTTACTGAGTTGTTCCTACTATCATACAAACACTCAATGCTAAAGGTAATTGATTTGTGGTCGCTTGCTCTGAGTTCCTCTGCAGTTTCTAAATTATTAACAAAGGTTTCCTTGTTTGCCAGAACCAAATCAAGCAGGTTATTTTCCCTTGTAGGTTCTGTAACAAATTACTTCAAAAAACAATCCTGAACTACTTCTAAAAAGTTGCTAGATTCTAAATTCCCAGTCCCCTAGAATTACTGCATTATCATGCCTTGTGTCCTTAACAATTTCCTCCCAAAGTAGTCTCCCTTGGTCCCTATCTAAGTTTAGGGGACGGTATATCACGCCTAAAATCAGTTTTTCATACCCCTCTGAAAATTCTATCCAGACAGACACTCTGTGTTATTTCAGACTTTATACCCATTTTTATGCAACAATTTAAACGATCGCGGACATACAGTGCCACCCCACCCTCTTCCCAATACTTCTATCTACTTGAAACAATTTAAAATCCTGAGTGTGACATTCAGCAGGCATGTCCCTATTTTTTATATTAAACCATGTCTCGGTTAGAGCAAAAGCATCAATGTTACCCGCACTTGCAATTGATCTCAATTTGGCCATCTTATTTCTTGCACTACGTGTATTAGTATAAAATATGTTTAAAAGACCTCCCTTCTCTTTTCTCATCCTGCTGATTTCTGTTCCTCTACTATACCTATTACTGTCCTTGTCACCTAGTACCACTGGGTTTCCAATATTCACCAAGAAGTCTACCTCATTTTACACATTACTGGTTTCCCTAAAACTCTCGCTATGGCTACACTGAGAATTCACTGATTTTCCACAAAAACTCATACCACTATCTATTTCTAGTTTAAAGACCTAAGAGCTCCCTTCACTGCATTGGCTAGTGCTCCCACCCCAAACCTAGGTAAATAAACCCCATCCCTGGCATACATGTCATTTCTACCATAGAAGAGGTCCCAGTTGTCTATGAATGTTTCTGAAGTTTCCTTACAGTGTTTGTCCAGCCAGCAATTGACACCAATTGCCCTGGACTGCCATTCATTTCCAACTCCTCTCCTTGGCAAAATGCCACATATCAAAGGATTCCCACCCTTCTTCCTAATTATTTATATTGCTGTCCTATACCTGCTAATCAGGTCTTCATTACTACATCTGCCAACATCGTTGCCTCCCGCACTGAGGCAGATAATAGGAATGCTCCAATTACCTTTCATGATATTGTCTAGATGGCTAACAGTATCCCATTCCCAGCCCCAGGAAAAGATACCCTCTGCCTCCTCTTCCTGTCCCTAAGACAAAAAGCCCTATCCATAAACTTAACCTGACTGTCCCCAACTAAAGCAGTGTTCTAACTTTCACTGGCAGAGTTTGTCGTGACTTTCTCGATGGTCTTTGTTGGGGTTTCAAGGAATGTCGACTCTCGTCCACCAATGCTTCCTTGGTGTTCGTTGTGACGTTCCCAGTAGACAACCCACATTCATCAGGTAGCACCAAAAATGGGTTGGAAGTTTCCACAGTAGTCTTCTGGTTCTTCATTGTTTTTGCCACTCCAACAGTCTTCTTGATTTTCAGCTTCGTTCCATGTTGCCCGGCCACTGACCAGGTTCCCCTCTTGACCTGAGAACTCGCAACAGGAGGATTACTATGAATCCTCTTGTTTTCCTCCATCAATCGCCAAATCTCGAGCTTAGCAACCCTAAGCTTCTCTTTTAGTTGCTGTTAGAGTTGCTCAAGAGAGGACATCTTGGTTCAGATTCACATAGAGCACACAGACAAGTCTTCTCATGCACTGCGTGTGCTGCAGGATTTTTTTATATGGTGCACATTTACCACATAGACCCATTCTCTCATATCTAGGCCTGTATTTGCCACTCACAGCTTTTATGAGTGAGCTGAGCTCATGGTGTCATACTACGGGACCAACACTGGCTTCAAAACTGTGATGCAACAGGACTGACACCAAAAAGGATAAATAAGCTATCTGTAAACCATTATTAGATTCAGAATATTACATGCAGGCCCTGCTTTACAGTGCTTTGCTTTACAGTGTTATGCTAATACAGTCTCTCCTTATTTAGCAACATATTCGTTTATCGATGACTCGGACTTACGACGGGCAATCTGACTAGTATGCCTACCTAGATACAGTGGACCCCCGGATTAAGACGTCATTGGATTAAGTAATGATCAGATTAAGTAATAATCGGATTAAGTAATAATCGGATTAAGTAATGTTTTTGCATCAAAATATTGGCTTGGTAAACAACATGAAACTCTGTATAAGTCATTCGTCCTGAACGTGTCCGTGCAGCCTGAGCAGCCTGGATACTCCATGTACAGCCAGTGAGGACGATCGAATATGTTCATGCAATACATTTTGTATTATTCCATAGGCCTCATGGTGAGAAACACTATAGAATTCAAGAAAGAGATCATCGCAAAATACGAAAATGGAGTGCATGTCTCTGAACTGGCGAGGTTGTGTAACAAACCCCATACAACCATTGCTACTATTTTGGCCAAGAAAAAGGCAATCAAGGAAGCTGTTGTTGCAAAAGGTGCTAATTTGCTTACAAAACAGAGATCGCATATAATCGAAGATGTGGAGACTTTGTTGGTGGTGTGGATCAATGAGAAACAATTATCAAAAGATAGTGTTATGCAGTCAATTATATGTGCAAAGGCAAGGCAGCTGCATGATCATCTCATGAAGAAAATGCCTAGAACTAGTGCTCATATTGGTGAATTTAAGGCCAGCAAAGGGTGGTTTGAGATATTTAAGAATTGTAGTGGCATACACAGTGTGATAAGGCATGGTGAGGCTTCCAGTTCTGACAAAAAAACAGCTGAAAAATATGTTCAGGACTTCAAGGGGTATGTAGAGGCTGAAAAATTAAAACCCCAACAAGTATTCAATTGTGACAAAGCAGGCCTGTTTTGGAAGAATATGCCAAAGAGGACCTACATCACTCAGGAGGAAAAGGCACTCCCAGGACACAAGCCTATGAAAGACAGGCTAACTCTCATGTTTTGTAGTAATGCTAGTGGGGATTTAAAAGTGAAGCCTTTACTGGTGTATCACTCTGAAAATCCCAGTGTGCTCAAGAAAAACAGTGTCGTCAAGAGTAAATTGTGTGTGATTATTATTATTATTATCACACTGGCCGATTCCCACCAAGGCAGGGTGGCCCGAAAAAGAAAAACTTTCACCATCATTCACTCCATCACTGTCTTGCCAGAAGGGTGCTTTACACTACAGTTTTTAAACTGCAACATTAACACCCCTCCTTCAGAGTGCAGGCACTGTACTTCCCATCTCCAGGACTCAAGTCCGGCCTGCCGGTTTCCCTGAATCCCTTCATAAATGTTACTTTGCTCACACTCCAACAGCACGTCAAGTATTAAAAACCATTTGTCTCCATTCACTCCTATCAAACACGCTCACGCATGCCTGCTGGAAGTCCAAGCCCCTCGCACACAAAACCTCCTTTACCCCCTCCCTCCAACCCTTCCTAGGCCGACCCCTACCCCGCCTTCCTTCCACTACAGACTGATACACTCTTGAAGTTATTCTGTTTCGCTCCATTCTCTCTACATGTCCGAACCACCTCAACAACCCTTCCTCAGCCCTCTGGACAACAGTTTTGGTAATCCCGCACCTCCTCCTAACTTCCAAACTACGAATTCTCTGCATTATATTCACACCACACATTGCCCTCAGACATGACATCTCCACTGCCTCCAGCCTTCTCCTCGCTGCAACATTCATCACCCATGCTTCACACCCATATAAGAGCGTTGGTAAAACTATACTCTCATACATTCCCCTCTTTGCCTCCAAGGACAAAGTTCTCTGTCTCCACAGACTCCTAAGTGCACCACTCACTCTTTTTCCCTCATCAATTCTATGATTCACCTCATCTTTCATAGACCCATCCGCTGACACGTCCACTCCCAAATATCTGAATACGTTCACCTCCTCCATACTCTCTCCCTCCAATCTGATATTCAATCTTTCATCACCTAATCTTTTTGTTATCCTCATAACCTTACTCTTTCCTGTATTCACCTTTAATTTTCTTCTTTTGCACACCCTACCAAATTCATCCACCAATCTCTGCAGCTTCTCTTCAGAATCTCCCAAGAGCACAGTGTCATCAGCAAAGAGCAGCTGTGACAACTCCCACCCTGTGTGTGATTCTTTATCTTTTAACTCCACGCCTCTTGCCAAGACCCTCGCATTTACTTCTCTTACAACCCCATCTATAAATATATTAAACAACCACGGTGACATCACACATCCTTGTCTAAGGCCTACTTTTACTGGGAAAAAATTTCCCTCTTTTCTACATACTCTAACTTGAGCCTCACTATCCTCGTAAAAACTCTTCACTGCTTTCAGTAACCTACCTCCTACACCATACACTTGCAACATCTGCCACATTGCCCCCCTATCCACCCTGTCATACGCCTTTTCCAAATCCATAAATGCCACAAAGACCTCTTTAGCCTTATCTAAATACTGTTCACTTATATGTTTCACTGTAAACACCTGGTCCACACACCCCCTACCTTTCCTAAAGCCTCCTTGTTCATCTGCTATCCTATTCTCCGTCTTACTCTTAATTCTTTCAATTATAACTCTACCATACACTTTACCAGGTACACTCAACAGACTTATCCCCCTATAATTTTTGCACTCTCTTTTATCCCCTTTGCCTTTATACAAAGGAACTATGCATGCTCTCTGCCAATCCCTAGGTACCTTACCCTCTTCCATACATTTATTAAATAATTGCACCAACCACTCCAAAACTATATCCCCACCTGCTTTTAACATTTCTATCTTTATCCCATCAATCCCGGCTGCCTTACCCCCTTTCATTTTACCTACTGCCTCACGAACTTCCCCCACACTCACAACTGGCTCTTCCTCACTCCTACAAGATGTTATTCCTCCTTGCCCTATACACGAAATCACAGCTTCCCTATCTTCATCAACATTTAACAATTCCTCAAAATATTCCCTCCATCTTCCCAATACCTCTAACTCTCCATTTAATAACTCTCCTCTCCTATTTTTAACTGACAAATCCATTTGTTCTCTAGGCTTCCTTAACTTGTTAATCTCACTCCAAAACTTTTTCTTATTTTCAACAAAATTTGTTGATAACAGCTCACCCACTCTCTCATTTGCTCTCTTTTTACATTGCTTCACCACTCTCTTAACCTCTCTCTTTTTCTCCATATACTCTTCCCTCCTTGCATCACTTCTACTTTGTAAAAACTTCTCATATGCTAACTTTTTCTCCCTTACTACTCTCTTTACATCATCATTCCACCAATCGCTCCTCTTCCCTCCTGCACCCACTTTCCTGTAACCACAAACTTCTGCTGAACACTCTAACACTACATTTTTAAACCTACCCCATTCCTCTTCGACCCCATTGTCTATGCTCTCATTAGCCCATCTATCCTCCAATAGCTGTTTATATCTTACCCTAACTGCCTCCTCTTTTAGTTTATAAACCTTCACCTCTCTCTTCCCTGATGCTTCTATTCTCCTTGTATCCCATCTACCTTTTACTCTCAGTGTAGCTACAACTAGAAAGTGATCTGATATATCTGTGGCCCCTCGATAAACATGTACATCCTGAAGTCTACTCAACAGTCTTTTATCTACTAATACATAATCCAACAAACTACTGTCATTTCGCCCTACATCATATCGTGTATACTTATTTATCCTCTTTTTCTTAAAATATGTATTACCTATAACTAAACCCCTTTCTATACAAAGTTCAATCAAAGGGCTCCCATTATCATTTACACCTGGTGATTGTGTGTGATGTGGAGGGCAAACAATAAGGCATGTGTCACAAGGGACATTTTCCTTGATTAGTTCCATGATGTGTTTGGCCCCAGTGTGAAAAAATACCTCCTGGAAAATAAATTTGAACTCAAGTGCCTCCTTGTAATGGACAATGCTCCTGCTCAAACTCCGGCCTTGGAAGAGTGAATGGTGCTGGAGTTTCGTTTTATCGAAGTGAAGTTTTTGCCTCCTAATACCACTCCTCTCCTCCAGCCTATGGACCAGCAGGTCATTTCAAATTTCAAAAAACTGCCCACCAAAGCAGTGTTTCAAAAGTGCTTTGAAGTGACCTCAGACATTGAATTGACCCTAAGAGAGTTCTGGGAAGATCACTTCAGTATCCTCAGTTGCATAAACCTTATACGTAAGGCTTGGGAGGGAGTGACTTGCAGGACTTTGAACTCTGCTCATAGAAAATTGTGGCTGGAATGTGTACAAGAGAGGGATTTTGAAGGGTTTGGGGCTGACCCTGAGGAGCCTATGCCAGTTGTGGAATCTACTGTGGCACTGGGGAATTTCATGGGGTTGGATGCGAGTCTGGAGGATGTGGAAGAGTTGGCAGAGGACCACAATGAAGATCTAACCCCTACAGAGCTGCAAGAGCTTCATGTGCAACACCAACAGACCACAGCTCATGAATTTGCTTGAGAGGATGAGGAAGAGAGATGGAGGAAGTTGCATTCTTCAAAGATTAAGGACATTTGTTCAAAGTGGAGTGAGGTGCAAACATTTATGGATGAATGTCACCCTGACACAGCTGTTGCAGGCCGTGTTGGCAACATGTACAATGACAATGTTGTGTCCCATTTTAGGGAAATCTTAAAGACATGCCAGAAACAGAGCTCTCTGGACAGATATTTTGTGCAACAGGGGTCCAGTGACTCTCAAGCTGGTCCAAGTGGCATTAAAAAACAAAGAAGGGAAGTAACCCCGGAAAAGAACTTGGTACCTGAAGTCTTTATGGAAGGAGATTCCCCTTCCAAAAAATAGTACACCTCCATCCTCTTCCCTCCTCCCATCTCATCAATCATCAATAAGTCTTCAATAAAGGTAAGTGTCATTTTAGTGTTTTACTCAGCATGTCTCATTGTTTTCTGTGTAGGGAAATGTATATTTCATGTAAAAAAAAATTACTTTGTTTAATACTTTTGGGTGTCTGGAACGGATTAATTGGATTTCCATCATTTCTTATGGGGAAAATTAATTCAGAAAAGTCAGATTCGGGTTAAGTCACTCTCTCTGGAACGGATTAATTTTGTAATCCTGGGATCCACTGTAATGTACATTAGAGCTGATGTACATTACAGTACACTACTGTGTAAGCATTTAAAAATATACTAAAAAGTTATAATTGGTGTAAAGGTGACATTAAAATAATATAAAAAATGGTTAATGCAAACACGCTACCATTATACATCCTCTCCTCACTTAATGATGGAGTTCCATTCCTGAGATCAAGTCAGTAAACGAATTCATCACTAAGCAAGGAGCATACTGTAATAGTAGTGATTTTGTGTCAACCATCTTCTGGCATTTGACTGAGGCCTTCTGCTGGTTTACCAGTCCACCCCTTTAAAAATTATGGTCACAGTTAAACATAACTATTTAACTCTTTCAGGGTTCAGAGGCCAAATTTCAAAGTGTGCACCAGGGTCCAAGAATTTTCAAAAAATAATTTTGTTATTTTTTCTTATGAAATGGTAGAGAATCTTTTTCTGAAGGTAATAAAACGAAAAGCACGAAATTTGATGGAAAATTGACGAAATTATGCTCTCGCGAATTTTGATGTGTCAGCGATATTTACTCATCGGCAGTTTTGCCGACTTTGACTCCCATTTTAGGGCAATTACAGTATTCCAGTCAACCAAATTCTTAGCTATTTCACTAGTATTAATTCTATTCTATCAATTGAGCACAAGAAATCGCCAAGTCAACTGTTTCAACAACAAAATAAAGTGACTGGAAATTGGTAATTTGACCAATTTAATGCAAAGTTCAAAATATTCCAATTTCAAAATAGGGTCCAAAATAAACAATGCAGGCATTCCTGGCGCTAAACTAACATTTCCTCTGTTCATTAGTTACATTTTCAGGCTTTACAAATGAATTCCATTTTGATTTTTTATTCACATAATGAATTTTTATTCAAACCAAAAAATAGAAGATTTACTGTTATACAATACTGTAATAATTGTATAAATAATATCACCACATTTGTGAATGTATATTAGACCTGCCAGCTGTCATGTATTAGACTTGTGAGGTCATTTGTTTACTCTTGAACATCGGGAAAATTTTAACATTTCTGCTACTTTGAGCCCAGTTTCAAGCCATTTCCAGTACTACAACCAATCAAAATCATCTCTATTTCTGTAGTATATCTTCCATTCTATCAAACGAGACCAAGAAATTGCAAATACAACTATAAAAAACATACAAAAAAATACTACAAAGTCGCTGTTTTAATCGAAAATTACAGTCTCAGTTTTTTTCTCTCATTATGAACTGTGTGCTGCAGGATTTGTTTTATGTGGTACACACATACCACATAGATGTACTCTCTCATATCTAGGCCCAAATTTACTACTCACAGCTTATCAGAGTGAGCTGAGCTCATGGCGTAGATCTACGGTTTGGACCCTAAACATAAAGCCGTAGATCTACAGCACAGACCCTGAAAGGGTTAATACAAAATTTGTTGATAGCATCTTGCCCACTCTCATTTTTTCTCATTTTACATTCCTTCACTCCTCTCTTAACCTCTTTTTCTCTATATATACTCTAAC
>NC_091345.1:27607277-27666578 GCF_038502225.1 Cherax quadricarinatus
GACTACTAGTAGAGGTGGTCCCATCCTGTCGATTTAGAGGTGGAATAAGTTCATCAGGCAGATAACCTTGTCTGTCCTTGACCAGGGACCACCAGGTTTTGGAGCCTACCCTACCTGATGCTAACTTTCTTTTAGTGTCCACCTCCCATTTAGCAATGGCTCACTTTTGAACATCACCCATATGCCTAGAGGCTTGCATGTGCAAGTTCCTGTTATAGGTGGTAGGATGTCTCTTATACCTTCACCATGCTTTGTACTTAGCAGTAGCAGCCTCTCTACAACGAAAGCCAAACCAAGGCTGATCTGTAGGCTTCGTCACATATTGCCGGTGAGGAATGTGTTCTTGTTGTAGATTAAGGATGTGTCCAGTGAAGGCTTTCACTTGGTTGTCAACATCCCCTTGGAGAAGAGCATTCCAGTGGGTGGTGGCGAGCTCAGAGCAAAGGGCTGGCCAATTACCTCTTTCCCATAGCCAGGTTGTGCGTGTGGACTCCTCACCTCGTTCTGTTGGGATCTTAAGTGTCGTAAAAACAGCCTTGTGGTCAGACGATCCAACGTAGCCGAGGGGTTGACAAGTGACTATGCCTTCTGCCAGATCACTCACTACTTGGTCAAGGGAGGAGCCAGAGATATGAGTAGGGAAATCAACAAAGTTTCTCATGTCAAACACTGCAAGAAGGTCATCAATGTCCCTCTGTATAAGGTGCTGGTTGAGGTCACCAACAATTATAATATGTTGACAGTTGTGTTGTAGCAGAAGGGAGTCAATATTTTCTATTAGGAAGTTGATAGGGTCTGCATGTTGCCACTGAGGTCTGTACATTGCACATGCTAGTACAGAGGTACTAGTGTTTATACAGAGCTTGAAGAACATCATTTCAAGATGTGTAGGGGTGGCAACATCAATGTGCTGGGCATGAACACATTTAGAGAAGCACCCAGCAACACCTCCTCCTTGCCCTTGCCTGTCTCTTCTCATCCATGAGGTGTAGCCAGCAATTCTTGCAAAATTTTCTGGAGTCCTGTCATCCAAAAATGTTTCAACAACAGCTATCATGTCGGGACGTCGAGTGTTCACAAAACTATGTGTGAGCTCTCCAACATTAGTAATGAAACCTCTAATGTTGGCTGACAGGATGCTGATAGACTGGCTCCTCATGATGAAGTGGTCAGCTTGAGGTGGTGGGTGTGTAGGGAATGTAAGGTGCCTGCCCTTGAGAGAGGTAGGGTACTAAGGCAGCTGCAGGGATGTAGGTCTGTGGTCTTGTATAAGGCATAATCCCACCTGCTGGGCTGGGATAGGAGTAGCTAAGTGGGTGACATGTGAGTGTGTTCACCAGTTCAGAGATCCTGCTGGTTTGTTCTGAGAACAGGTCTCTAAACAGGTGGCCCTGTCTGTCAAGTTCCTTTTTCTTCCGACACTGGTCCTCCTTATGTCCTTTCTTGTAGCAGTAATTACACCTGGTATCTCGCAGGCAGTTGTTGGCAGTGTGCCCCTTCCGGTGACAGCGAGAGCACAGCCTAGGTGCCTGGGAGGGTGGACTAGGATTTGTTGCACCTCCTGTGTTTTGCAGATTTGTCCTCAGATTCTGCCGCTGGAACTGTGTTAGTGGAGGGTGAGACGGCTGTAGATGTCTTCCTCCTCCACGTCCTCCTCCACGTCCTCTGCCCTGTCCTCTACCAGTTCTGACAGATGTGTCCCTGCTGTTCGAACTTCGGCGCAGTAGGTGATCAGGTGCAGTGATAGTTCCCTGATCATTAACTGCACCGTTCTCTGGTGGAGAAACTCCTGGCTCAGAACTTGCTGACGAAGCACTGCTACCAGATTCTAGAATAGTGTCGGCAGGTGTGCTGTCAGGTGTAGGATCAGAGATGGTATGTGCACTGTCAAGTAGACTGGCAGTGGCTGAAGCAGAGATGTCAGGTGTAGGAGAATTAACAGATCCAAGGCTTCCCTCGTTGCTGGGAAGAGGATTTGTTCCCTCTGTGGTGGTCAGAGGAATTGTGTTAGAATTCCCAAAGGTAGTGTTTTGAACTCTGTCAGTCTGTGGGACCTTAGCGATGACAGAATTCCACCAGTTGTTTACCCCTGAGTTAAGCTCAGTGTGGGACTTCCAGTCTTTGTCAATAGTGTCACCATCAGCTGAGCAGCTTACGTCACTTGATGCAGGCTTGCACTGGCCTTCTACAATAGCTTGTAGGTTATCTAATGATTTGAGGAGCTCATGAAGTGCTTCCCTGTGATGGATTATCTTAGCTGCAACTTTACAACACAGCCCAAGAGGGCAGTCTTGATCTTTGGACAGGAGTCCCTGAGGTAGGACTTCTGAACCTTCCTCCTGTAGCTCCAGGCTTGTATCCACATATACCACAGGATTATGGATATCCTTAAATTTTCTGAAATTTTCAACCTGGCTGCAACAAAATTCTTCTTCTGGAATGCAATCTGTGTGGCAGTAGTTGGAACAAGTAGGCTCCTTACATCTAAGAAGAATTTTGTCCCTTGTGGTATACCCACAAACACTGCAGTAACTACTGGGACAATAGCCAGATAGCATAGATATTCTTGCTATTTTGCGGTGTGAAGTCATCCCAGAGGAGGCTTGTAGGTTTGAAGTTCACAGGAGAGAGAGGGTGGGTGGTGGTATCGTGGGTGGGGGTGTTTATAGCCAGGTGGGTAGTGAGGGCGGGCAGCAGTGGGCCAACTAGCTGGAAGTGTAGCCTTCTCACTATCACTTAATAAACACTGTTCATGCTATCCACTTTTCCACTAAAGGAAGATGTTACACAAATCACTATGTTGCATTGTACCAGCCGCATTGTTATAAAGCACCAGATGCTAGTACATAGCACAAAATACATATAATATTAGATGCTCACTCTGAAGGCAATAGTGAAGTCTGTCTGTCTGTCTCTCTCTCTGTCTGTCTCTCTCTCTGTCTCTCTGTCTCTCTCTCTCTGTCTCTCTCTCTCTCTCTCTCTGTCTCTCTCTCTCTCTCTCTCTCTCTCTCTCTCTCTCTCTGTCTCTCTCTCTCTGTCTCTCTCTCTCTGTCTCTCTCTCTCTGTCTCTCTCTGTCTCTCTCTGTCTCTCTCTGTCTCTCTCTCTCTGTCTCTCTCTGTCTCTCTCTGTCTCTCTCTCTCTCTCTCTGTCTCTCTCTGTCTCTCTCTGTCTCTGTCTCTCTCTCTCTGTCTCTCTCTCTCTGTCTCTCTCTGTCTCTCTCTCTCTGTCTCTCTCTCTCTCTGTCTCTCTCTCTCTCTCTCTGTCTCTCTCTGTCTCTCTCTCTCTTTCTCTCTCTGTCTCTCTCTGTCTCTCTCTGTCTCTCTCTGTCTCTCTCTCTCTGTCTCTCTCTCTCTGTCTCTCTCTCTCTGTCTCTCTCTCTCTGTCTCTCTCTGTCTCTCTCTGTCTCTCTCTCTCTGTCTCTCTCTGAGAGACAGATCATTGATCCTAAGATTTTTAGGATTTTTTAATCCTCTTGAAACATACTGAATGTTTTCATATAGTGTTTGTATAGTTAATTCTGGGAGATGAGATGATTTTTTAAGTATAGCCCTAAATTGATTGGCAGGCAGGGGACCTTTTATTGGTTCAGGCCATGAATTCCAGATTTTGTAGCCCTTTATGTGCATTGCATTTTTGCATAGTGTGAGACGGACATGAGGGATGTTGAAGAGAGTTTTTTGCCTTGTGTTGTGCCTTTGTGGTATGTTGTAGCTATGAAGGAGAAGTTTGATAGGAGGGTTTATATTGGAGTTTAATGTTCTCTCTATATGTAGTAGGCATAATAATATGAATGCATGTTTTGTGTATTAGTAAGTTCAAACTCTTAACCCTTTCAGGGTCCAAAGGCAAAATCTGAAGGGGTGCCCCAGTGTCCAAGAAATTTTGAAAAAAAAAAAAAAAATTTTTTTTCTTTCAGAATTGAAGATTATATTTTTGTGAAGGTAATAAAACAAAAAAAAAATTCTGATCAGTACTTACCGAGATACAGATGAGAGAAGTTGACCCAAAATGACCGGGTGGCAGCCGCATCAGCGATTTCCACAAAATCGCATTTCCTTATTTTATGTTTTTTATATTTTTTCTTTTCTAACTGTTTTTCTTTTTCTAGTAACATTTGTGGCCTCTGAGACCAATACAGTGGACCCCCGGTTAACGATATTTTTTCACTCCAGAAGTATGTTCAGGTGCCAGTACTGACCGAATTTTTTCCCATAAGAAATATTGAGGAAGGGTTGTTGAGGTGGTTCGGACATGTAGAGAGAATGGAGCGAAACAGAATAACTTCAAGAGTGTATCAGTCTGTAGTGGAAGGAAGGCGGGGTAGGGGTCGGCCTAGGAAGGGTTGGAGGGAGGGGGTAAAGGAGGTTTTGTGTGCGAGGGGCTTGGACTTCCAGCAGGCATGCGTGAGCGTGTTTGATAGGAGTGAATGGAGACAAATGGTTTTGAATACTTGACGTGCTGTTGGAGTGTGAGCAAAGTAACATTTATGAAGGGATTCAGGGAAACCGGCAGGCCGGACTTGAGTCCTGGAGATGGGAAGTACAGTGCCTGCACTCTGAAGGAGGGGTGTTAATGTTGCAGTTTAAAAACTGTAGTGTAAAGCACCCTTCTGGCAAGACAGTGATGGAGTGAATGATGGTGAAAGTTTTTCTTTTTCGGGCCACCCTGCCTTGGTGGGAATCGGCCAGTGTGATAATAAAATAATATAAAAAAAGAAATATTGTGAAGTAGATTAGTCCATTTCAGACCCCCAAACATTCACGTACAAACGCACTTACATAAATACACTTACATAATTGGTCGCATTCGGAGGTAATCGTTATGCGGGGTCCACTGTACTGTATATAATGTATATACGTACACTCACTGTATAGAACACAATAACTGCACTAAAGTTATTATTATAATATTGTTTATCACTATTGTTTACTACAATAATCATGCACAAATGTTGTATAATACTAATGTTCTATTATATATTTACATATGTACAGTCACTGGACATGTTTTTAGAACTGCTGCAGCTTGTGGAAGTCCTTGAAACAAGGTGTCATGCACAGAGGTACCTTACATTCCTCACACATAAAGCGAGTGTCTTTGCGTCTTTGTTGTCATCGTTTTGTTTGTGCACAGACAACACATCTCTTCTGAGCAAATTTCTTCTTAGTTGCAGGAAGCTGTATTATGAAGTGATCATGTTTCCTCTTCAAACGCTTGGGTATTTCCTGAGGAGTTCAAGGATGGTTTTTTGTAGCAGGTGTTGTTACCTGGTAATTCATTATGAGTTGTCTGACAACAGACAAACAAAATTTACCATACGGTGGTGTGTTGCCGGCCTTTATTTGGTACATATTATATGCATTGAGCATTGAAATGTCCATGAGATGGAAGAAAAGTTTCATGTACCACTTGTAACTCTTACGAACACAATCAACAAAGCCTATTTGCATGTCACATTTGTCAACCAAATGCATGTTTTGTGTATAGTCAATCACTGTCACTGGTTTTCAAATACGTTCATTAGTCACTCTATCAACTTTGCCACTGTCTTGCATTTTGTTAGGGTGAATGGTTGTCAACAATGTGACATCTCATTTGTCATGCCACCATAATGCCATGGTGTCATTGGCAGTAAACACCTGCACCTTTTTTATTTATTTATTTATTTATTTATTTACAATTTGAGCACACATACAGAGGTACAAAAAATACAGATAAGAGCAGCATGCCAAAGCCACTTATACTATGCATAGCATTACGGGCTGGCTTACCACTACGAGTGCCTGCGTTGAACATGGGCATATGTTTACGATTAGAACACACTGTGCCACACACATCTGTCATGTTCACTCGCAAGAAATCACTGAGTAAAGGGCTTGTGTACCAGTTATCAGTATATAATGTATGCCCCTTACCAAGATAAGGTGCCATCATGTTTCTCACTACGTCACCTGAGGTACTCAATAACATCCTAGTATCTTTCAATGTTTTACTTCCCATGTATACAATAATTTCAAATACCAGGCCACTGTCACAGTCACAGAGTACAAACAGTTTTATAACAAAGCATTTCCGCTTGCTCGGTATATACTGCTTGAATGACAGTCTGCCTTTGAACAAAATCAAAGACTCGTCAATTACAAGATTCTTGAATGGATGAAAGTGCGTGTTGAACTTTTGTTTCAGATACATAAAAACATTTCTAATCTTGTATAACCTGTCACTTCTGTCAGGCCTGGTTTTGTCAGAGAAGTGCAACATATGTAACAGTAAGATAAACTTGTTCACTGGGATGATTTCACTGAAGGCTGGGGTACAAATTAACCGATCTGTGGACCATTATGATTTTATGTTATGCTTATACATATGAGGCATAAACAAAAAGCAAATACATTTCAGCAACAGTTGTCTCTTTCCACCAGTGTTCCCCGAATTAAGCCTGAATGCCTTCCACATCCCCCCCCAGGCGCTGTATAATCCTCTGGGTTTAGCGCTTCCCCCTTGATTATAATAATAATTTCCACCAGTGTAGTATTGACTGTGGTGATATGATCGTATTTGCCATGGTGTACTCAAAATACTTGTTACTTTCCCTGACAATAGTTTCCATCAATGGCTGGTCAAAGAATAGTTCAAAGAATTCCAGTTCATTTGCAGTGTTTCCAAGGGAACAAGATGGTAGAATTCCAGTTTGAGAGTCATCAAACTGGTGGAGCTTGGGAACAAAATTGGGATTTTGCTGCCAATCCCAAATACAGTTTGCTGGTGGATACTGGACATCATAAGCTGGTTGTGGTGGTAGTTGTGGTTGTGGTGGGGTGGTGACTGATGCTCCACTTTGTCATTGAGCTGAGGAGTCAGCAGCATGGGTTCCAGCCTGGGCTGGTGAGTCATGCATGCACCATCACCACCAATACTACCACCTACTGATGCCTGTGGTCTATCCATGCCAAATGTAGCCACATCATTCTCACTTTCACTGTCTATTCCTGGTGTAGGGCCACAGGATGTACTCTGTCCCCTGGGCACTGCATAGGGACACTACCTGAGTGCATGCGGTGGCGTATATACCAACGCTTCACTCGTGAATACGATTCTTCACTATCACTATTCGAATGATCGTCAAGAGCAATAAAATCACAATCCATATCACTATCATCATTATTACTGAAGTCTGAGGCCTGGCCATGCGAAAATATTAGTTTTCTCTTGCAACGAGGTACAACTGAACATGATTGAGACGTGCCCACACCAGAGGTAGAAGGTTGAGGATCATCGGGATTTTCTGCACTATTTTCGATATCCTGGCCATTGCTTTCAGTCACTAATTGGTCAAAGCCATAGAATTCATCTTCATTTCCACTTCCATCAGAGTCAGAACTATCAGATAGGAAGAGGAGAGTTCCAATTCGCCTTGGAGTGAGAGCTGCCTTGCGACGAGGCATGGTGAGCAAAGGTAACTGAGGCGGTGTTCCCACAATGCCATGCTGGTGCCTAGAATTTTCTTTTACGGCACACACACACCACGCAGACCCGTTTTCTCAGATGTAGGCCTACCAGCTAGAATTTTGGACTCTCAACGTATAGCCGTAGATCTACGGCACGGATCCTGAAAGAGTTAAAGAGCAGTGGGGTGTGTTGTTTGGTTCAGGAATTGGTGATCATCCACACAGCAGCTTTTTGTTGGGTTTTTGATGGTTTGAGGTGATTGGTCGTGGTAGATCCCCGAGCACAAATAATAGTATTTGGTAAGGTAGGGGTAGATTAGAGAGTGGTATAGTGTAAGTAGTGCCTTGCTGCTTTGCCCTGTCTGCATTTCTTGTAAACCGTTATTTTGTCTCTGGCAACATAATTTCTAGTTGGACACAAGAGGGTTGTCTCTGCCGCCTCAGTGAAAATGAGACAGGTTCTGGATGAAGCCTGGACTGTACAAACTTGCAGTTAAGCAAAGATGGTCTATTTTATTGAGTATATGACCAGACCAGAAAACCATTCAGTATAGCAGATTTGCTCTGCTTCATGATTATTTTAATCAGACATCCCATTAGGCATACATGTTGAGCTTTTATCCAGCCACATTTTTTTGTCCATTTTATCTTATATCCACTTTATGGGGATCCATTTTATCCATTTAATGTTAACCCACATAAATCCTTTTTTCCTACAGCAAGCGGGAAAAGCGCCTGGAGGAAGAGTATGTTGAGCTTGAATATCAGATCCGATGCCTAATGCTTAAGACACCCTCCGAGAAGACTGAGAGTGACAACACTCAGGAGGAGGAACTGATAGCACGGCTGGTGAAGGTGGTGGAGCAGCGGGATGAGATCATCAACTGCTTGGAGCTAGACAGGCTGCGGGAGGCACAAGAAGATGAGAGTATTGCCACACACATGATGCAGTATCAAGGTTAGTACTTTGAAGCATAATATCATAGTGATTCTAGAAAATTTTAACGAGTTAAATTCATTGTAATTCTTTGACTGGGAATTTAGCATTAATTAACTTCATAGAGGTAATTCAGGACTTGTGTATAACAGTTTGAAGCAGAATCAAAGAGGGTAGATAACCTGCTTGATTTGGCTTTGGCAAACAAGCAAACCTTTGTTGATAATCTAGGGATTGCAGAGGGGCTCAGTGCAAGTGACCACAAATTGATTACATTTAACATTGAAAGGAAGTATGACAGTAAGGATAATACAATTAAGGCCCCAGATTTCCATTCTACAGATTACAGTGAACTTAATACGTATAGAGAACACCTGCTATATGCTGATTGGAGTAATGAAGAGAATTATCAGTTTGCTGTCTAAAGAACATTTATTCCCTGTAGGGAGATGAGATCAGATTGAATTGATTCAATATGGATGAACAGACTACCTCCATTATTATTGCTATTTTTTTTTTTTTTTTGTTAACTCCACTCTCTGCCCCTTTTTTCACTACCATTACTACCTTCTTATTGCCACCTCTATTGCTGTTGCACTAGTACTACTACTAATACTACTATTAACAACTACTACTATTTCTAGCAACTACTACTGCTACTACTGTTGTTGTTGTTGTTGTAGATTCACCGGTACATTTGCCGGCCTGGGTCTTTTCCAGATGGTGACCCAACTTTGGCTCCCAGTCACGGGAGTGTCTTGATGGGCATGCCAGCTGCGCAACAGCTGGCAATGTGAGGAAGGCTGATGGAGCTGTACATCAGCATTCAGTGTCAGGAAGGGCCGAGAAAGCCACCATTACAGGGTCCAATGGAGCCACACCCCAGCTTTAGGCAACTACCAGAGTGCTGGGGAACTCAGCTTCATGATTGGTGGATATGAAGCTCACTAGTGGATGGAAGAGTTCTGGAGGTATCTGAATTACTTTCTTGAAACATAATCCACTTTGATCTTGGTCTTGGTGTTTGCTATGCACTTTTTGATGAGCTGGATCATTTGTTCATTGGTGTGCAGAGACTCAGGCCTGCAGGAGAACTTCACAGTCCAATCCTGGACTTGATAGATCTCTTGGGAAATCATTGCATCACTCTAGTGGTCAGTCATGTAGAGCCTAACTCCAGGCCATGCTGTGAGTTCAGGCTGTGAATCAAGGGCAGTGGCAGCCACAGGCAGGCTGGTAGTGGGGATTTCCTCAACAGATAGTAGTATTTTCAGTCTCTTGGCAGGTGGTTGAGGCAGATGAGGTGAGGTCGCTGATTGGTCCATCTCAATGGTGGTGGAAGAAGTTGATGGTGGCCTCTCATTGGTGGGATACTGAGGAGTCTTGTCACATGAAGATAGTGGTGGTGGTGGAGCTGTGGAAACATTGACAATATTTGAGGTGGGCTTGATTATGTCTGTAGAAGGTGGAGATTCCAGGAATGTAAAGCTGGGCATGCTGTTTAGCCTTGTGAAGGATTACTCAGCCCTGTAACAACTTCAGACAGTATTACCCAGGCTGGCTCCTCCTCAGGAAAATTAGTGAATAGAAAAAGAAATAATAACAGACAAACATAAACACTTTATTATGTAGAAAATGTAAAATATAAAACACTTAAATATGAAATATTAATCCTACATTAAAAAAAATGAAAAAGGAAAAATATAAATGATAACTGAATTCAACGCTAATTTAACACTTGGGTGTCTGGTGTTGGTGACACTGCTTGTTGAAATCGTAGCCGTTGCTGATGATGGGGGGGAGTCGCAGGTGTTGGTGACCACCACTGGCTAGTTCTTCACAGATTAACGCCGTGAGTATTATATCCCGATGACAGGAAAGCAGGTTCTTTACCGCTGCAATGATGTGGGGTTACGTCCTGCAATTTCATTCAGGTACACAGGTACTTAGATGCAAAATGGGGAAGTCTCTGGACGTTAGTCCTTCTCCTGTTCTTCTCGTTGATTGACAGGTGACCCTCACTGTCATCCAAGAGTAGTGTTGGGAGCTGCGAGTCGAGTGATTTACTGTTTGACCAGAGCCCCACACGTCACCTTTCGAGGGGGGGTGGAAGAGGGAGGGGAAGGGATAGTGGGAGCTAGACTGACCCTACGTTAACAAGCAGCCAGCAATCAAACCATCACTTTAGGGGTGGGGGAGAAAAGGCGGGAAAAACGGGAGCGTGACTTACCCTACCTTAACTAGTAGCCGGCAATGAAACTTATCGTTACTATATCTCTACTCCTATCTATTGAACTTTTCCCTCACACTCCCCCATACCAAGACTTATAGTCAAGGAGTATAAGAAGAATAGGCGAGGAAAAAGTTCTAACGTGTGGAAGTCGCGTAAGGCAACAAATCTTCTACTGACTGTCACGCCTTAACTAGTCAGAGAAATAATTGGATGAACCATTGATATACACAATATGGAACTTAAAAGCCTGGAGTGCCAATGTCCATTTCAAGAGGCGACTGTTGGTTCCCTTAAAAGTTTCTAGGTATATCAAAGGTTTGCGTTCCGTTTCTAAAATGAATTCTTTTCCCAGCAAATAAAATTTAAGTTTGGAGTTACCCCACACAAGGGCTAAACATTCCTTTTCTATTGTGGAGTACATATCTTGTTTCTGCGGGAAGGAGTTTCCGGCTTGGGAAGCATACAGGGAAGGGAGTACCATCATGGTATTGTAGTAACACCGCACCTAAGCCAGTATTGGAGGCATCAGTTCTCAAACAAAATGTTTTATTAATATCAGGAATCTTAAGTATAGGGTCTTTAGAAAAGATGCTTTTAATCTCATTAAACTTTTCCCGAGCTACGTCGGAAAGTTCAAGAGGTTCCTTCACAGACTTTTTAAGGAAGTCAGATAAGATGCCTGTAAGATCAGTAAGGTTCGGGATAAACCGTGCATAAAAATTTACAGAACCAAGAAAGCTTCGCATGAGCTTCTTGGTTTTGGGGAATTTAAATTCTAATAAAGCTTTGATCTTACTGGGGAGAGGCTGCAGAGAGTTATTAGAAAGTATCAGTCCAAGATATCTAATCTTGTTATACCCAAGGAAGCATTTCTTCGGCTTGGCAGTGAGGCCATGTGAGCGTAACCTACGCAAAACTGATGTTAATGTTTGGATATGTTCGCCCCACGTAGATGTCATTACGTAAATGTTATCAAAATAAACTGAAACATTTGGCATATTACCCAAGACCTTTCTCATCAGTCTCACGTAGGTAGCACAGGCAGTTACCAAACCGAAGGGCATAGTTCTATACTGCATCAGTCCTTGGTGTGTAGGAAAAGCGGTGTACTGCTTAGAAGAAGGATCTAACATTACTTGATGATATGCCTGCGCAATATCAATCTCTGAAAAGAAGGAAGAGTCATAAAATTTGTGTAGATCGCTATCTATTAAGGGCATAGGCTCAGCATCCCACCGAGTTATAGCATTAAGGCCTCTGAAGTCAATAGCAAGTCTATATGAATTATCCTCCTTCTTAACCATGACTACTGGTGAACAATATGAAGATACTGAAGGTTCAATGATCTTTAGTTTTAATAATTTGTCTACCTCTCGGTCAAATGCATCCCTAAGGTGAACTGGAACTGGGTATAATTTTCGTTTGATAGGATTGTCCGTCACTAAGTCAATCTTATGGACTACCGTGGAGGTAACACCTGGAATATCAGTAAAGACGTCTGAAAAGTTACTCACACATTGAAGTAGTTCATGTCTCTTATGGTCATCCAAAGATTCATTAATATTAATGTTGGTTGCATCCGAGTGGTCAAGAGTCACCAAGTCATGTAGTTCATCATAGCCTAAGTTAGAGGTGTCAATTACGCACACTTTACATTCTTCAGTTAGTTTTTCCACACGAACTTGATAAAACAAGTCAAAGTTATTAAGGCAGTTAACCGAATTTCTTCGGTAATATTTCTTAAGGATGTTGATATGATAAAGCTTTGGTTTCCCCTTGACTTCTATGAGGTAGTCAACTTTCCCACAAATTTTTAATACTTTATATGGACCTTTCCATGCTACTAATAATTTATTTGACTTAATCGGCAAAAGTACAAGAACTTCATCCCCTACATTAAAACTTCTCCTCTGACTTTTGGAGTCAAAATAGGTTTTGTACTGGTCCATTGACAAACTTAAGTTTTTCGAAACTATGTCAGAGGTCTCCTCAAGTTTGGATCTAAGGTCAAGGAGAAACTGGTAAGAAGACTGAACCTCAGCATTTACCTCCTCATTAGTCCATAAGTCATGAAGGATGGACAATGGGCCTCTGGCCTGTCTACCATAGAGAAGTTCAAAAGGTGAAAACCCCAAAGAGTCACTTGGAACTTCCCTCATGGCAAACAAAGCACATGGTAGGTAACGATGCCACTCCTTAGGTTTAAGGGAGCAAAGTTTCCTTAAAATGGACTTGAGAATCGAATGCTGGCGCTCAATCCTCCCATTACAGCTGGGATGATAGGGTGTGGTGAAGAGAGGCTTCACTCCCAGAAGTTGGTATAGATGTTGCATTAAGTCAGATGTGAATTGCGTCCCACGGTCAGACAAAATTTCTCTAGGGATGCCCACTCTGGAGAAGATGGACGGTCAGACAAAATTTCTCTAGGGATGCCCACTCTGGAGAAGATGGACAAAAGAGCTTCAGCCACCTCTGTAGTAGTTATGGTCTTTAAGGGAACGGCTTCAGGGAAACTCGAAGCATAATCAACTAATGTTAATATATATCTATGTCCCCCAGATGAAAGTGGAGATAAAGGACCAACGATGCCAATAGCTACTCTTTCAAAAGGTACTGTAAAGACTGACATTTTGACCATAGGTACTCGCCTGGTACCTCGGGAGGATGACAGTTGGCAAACTTTACACGATCTACAATAAGTCGTGACATCTGAGGACATTTTAGGCCAAAAATAGGTTTCCCTAATTTTATTTAAAGTTTTACGATGCGAGAAATGTCCGGCCACTGGCAGGTCATGAGCCATTTTAAGAACAGTCTCTCTGCATTGACTTGGAACAACTAAGATGGAATAGTCTATCTCATCTGAATTTAATTTGAATACCGACTTGTACAAGATACCTTTTATATATTCAAATTTATATGAAAAGTTTTTCCTTTGGATCACTTGATTTTGTTTAGCGGCATTATGGCACTTCTGAAGAGAAGGGCAATTACGTTGTAAATTGACAAAGGAGTCCTTCAATATATCTAAAGGCTTAAAGTCAGGGAAAATCAAAGGATGGACAGTAGGAGAAGCCTGGGCTTTGGTCTGAGCCCTAGTCAAGACATTTATGGTATCGGAGGTGATATCTTCACTTTCATCTAACAAGTGAACCGGTGATCCTACTACCTCGCTTTCGAGAGTAGCATCACTGGTTTTTAATCCCACATGAATCTCACGAGACATTGTCTCATCTGAACTTTCAAGGGGCTTCTCAGACTCTACAGGAAGAGGATCTGAAACACTTATGCCCATCTTTGGTGATGAAAGGTCAACCTCAGAAGGAAGAATGGCACCTTTTACATTACCTATTAGTACGGAGCAAGAAGTGATGGGAGCTAGTACGGCTTCAGGCCAACCTGTGAACCGTTTAGACCTAATGTAACAACGGATGGTAGGAAAAGTGTCTGTACGGCCCAAGTAGTGTGAAAGTATAGCAGAGGAATGAGTTTCTTTAAGATTAGGGAACAGCTTATCAGAAATTACTATACATGTGCATCCAGTGTCTCATAAAATGGTAGATACATTAAGTCCATTAACTGTTCCTGAACAGAAGGGTGCTTGGTCATTACAGTCTTTAAAACATCTTCCAACTTTATGGACCTTCTCAGAAGGACAATCTGGACGTTTATGTCCCTTAACACCACACAAATGACAAACAGGAATAAAAGTAGTCATTTTACTTTCCACTAGAGGCTTTGATTTCTTAAGGTCTGATGAACCCTTGCCCTTAGGGTTTGATCCCTTTAGGTCTTTATAGGAATTGTGAGCCACAGCATACAGGTCAGCAGCCTCAGCAACTTCCTCAGCTTTAATCAGGTTACGTTTTCTAATGAATGTTCGTATCTGGTGAGGAAGAGCTGTCAGGAACTGGTCAGCAACCATGAAGTCTCGAAGAGATTCATAACTGTGATCAATTCCTGAACTCTCTATCCAAAAGTCGAACAAACGAAAGAGTGTTACTTGTAACTGTTGAAAGTTCTGGCCAGGCTGTAAGGTGGCATACCTGAAATCTTTCCTGTAAGAATTAGTGGTTTTTTTGATATGCTTTAAGGATTGCCTTCTTCAGTAGGTTATAATTGCATATGATATCCTGCGACAAAGTTGCATAGATATTTAAGGCTGTACCAGAAAATAACATTCCTAACCTGGTAGCCCAGGTGTCAGCAGGCCATTCACAGAGGGTAGCGGTATTTTCAAACCTGATAATGTATGAAGTTATGTCTTCCCCCTCTGTGAAGGGAGGTAAATTAGGTGTTGGAATATGTGCACTGACTGCACGTTGTTCCATTACTCCTTCCTCTAATTGTTGTTGTGTAAAAGTTAACTTTTTATTCTCTAATTGAAGGCGAGATTTTTCGAGCTCGCGATCCTTTTCTCTCTCTATTAACTCATGTTCTCTAGCTTTTTCCTCAACTTCTCTATCCTTTGCTCTTTCCTCAAGTTCTCTTAATTTAACCTGTTCCTCACGTATCTTAGCTTGTTCCTCACGTTCCCTAGCTCTTTCCTCACGATCAAGTCTATCACGCTCTTTTTGGTCTTCTCGCTCTCTTTCTAACTGTCTTTCTCGGATTTCTCTCTCTCTCCTTTTTCTCCTGTCTTTCAAGGTTCTCTTTCTCCTTTTTCTCTTCTCTTTCTATTCTCTCTCTCTCCTTTTCTTCTTCTCTTTCCCTTTCTAACTGTCTTTCTTCTCTCTCAGTTCTCTCTCTTTCAAGTCTTTCCTGGATCTTAGCACTAATGAAAGATTCTAAATTTTTCCCTGTTATTCCTAACTTACTTCCAGCGTTCATCCAAAACTGGTATTCATCCATACTTGCAAGAATAACTTAAACTATCAGGGGAAATGAAATGGGTATTAAAGAAAACGGAGGGTTCAATTCCTGCTCCGCTCAAACTGTAAATAAACCAGAGGGCTCGATCCCTGCTTCAATTAAACAATATGTATTAACGAAAACGAAGGGTTCTATGCCGGCTCCGAGCAAACAGTAAGTAGAATGGGGTCCCTTGACCATCCAATCTTCTCACCAACAAATCAAGAGTGTCCTACGACAGTTCCCTTGATAAAATAAAGAGCTCAATGAAACAAATTGTCACTGGAAAATCTCGGGTCCCTAGAGTCTAATCCTCCAAAGTGTTTCAAGCTCACATGAAAAAGTGGCAGAATTAACTATTATATCCTGCCTGACTTGACTTACAATAAATTGAGACTATAACAATCACCAAATCTTTTAAATACCTGTACTGTAGTCCTACCATAGAGAATGATTACTCATGGCTGGTGGTAACCGTCTGTGGTATGCAGCGTTGAAGGTCCAATGGTAGATTCGAGATGGAGTTGAATCTTGCTTCAGTAGAGTTGATCCTGGCAAGGTCGCCACTTGTGAAGGATTACTCAGCCCTGTAACAACTTCAGACAGTATTACCCAGGCTGGCTCCTCCTCAGGAAAATTAGTGAATAGAAAAAGAAATAATAACAGACAAACATAAACACTTTATTATGTAGAAAATATAAAACACTTAAATATGAAATATTAATCCTACATTAAAAAAAATGAAAAAGGAAAAATATAAATGATAACTGAATTCAACGCTAATTTAACACTTGGGTGTCTGGTGTTGGTGACACTGCTTGTTGAAATCGTAGCCGTTGCTGATGATGGGGGGGGGGGGTCGCAGGTGTTGGTGACCACCACTGGCTAGTTCTTCACAGATTAACGCTGTGAGTATTATATCCCGATGACAGGAAAGCAGGTTCTTTACCGCTGCAATGATGTGGGGTTACATCCTGCAATTTCATACAGGTACACAGGTACTTAGATGCAAAATGGGGAAGTCTCTGGACGTTAGTCCTTCTCCTGTTCTTCTCATTGATTGACAGGTGACCCTCACTGTCATCCAAGAGTAGTGTTGGGAGCTGCGAGTCGAGTGATTTACTGTTTGACCAGAGCCCCACACGTCACCTTTCGAGGGGGGGGGTGGAAGAGGGAGGGGAAGGGATAGCGGGAGCTAGACTGACCCTACGTTAACAAGCAGCCGGCAATCAAACTATCACTTTAGGGGTGGGGGAGAAAAGGCGGGAAAAACGGGAGCTTGACTTACCCTACCTTAACTAGTAGCCGGCAATGAAACTATCGTTACTATATCGCTACTTCTATCTATTGAACTTTTCCCTCACAAGCCTGAAGAGTTCATTGATGGTGGAATTGAAGGATCCAGATACAGCTACATTGTGCACATGGGCATTCATAATGCAGGAGAGGATTTTTGTGAATTCGCCGGCCAGTATCAGTGGTAATGTATTGCTGGTGGAGGATGCAGTTTGAGTGGCCTTGAGAATTTTGGCAGTGTCTGCTTGCAGTTTTGTAATTGCAGCATATGTTGGAAATTGAGCAGTGTTTTTCTTTTGCTGTTCTAGTTGTTTCTTGAGAACTTCTCTTCTTGTTGAGCATTTAGCAGCAAGGATGTGGTACTCATTCTTGTAGTTCAGGCATTTAGGTGGAGTGGTGTTGGTGCAAGTCTTGAAATCATGTCCTTCATTGCTGCAGGTTGAGCAGAGTTTCTTATCCTTGGTAAGGCAATCCTTGATGGTATGCATATAAGAGTAACAACTGTAACACTGAGTGATGTGCTGGAATCTCTCGGCTTCAGTGTAACTTGGGTTGATATCGAACTAGTGGATTTCCAGTCCCTCTGCGAGAGCTTGTGTTGCCATGTTGACATCAGTGAAGGTGACCTTTAGCATTGAAGAAGTGTTAGGTATTTTGGTAATATGTTCCACTGTGGCTCAAGGGTTCTGGTCTTCTTTTGATGACTTAATTTCTTCAATAGCCTGGGTTGCGATGAGTTTGTCCAGTCGTTTAAGGAACACAGTTCTCTTTGCCTTCAAAGCTGGGGAAGTCTTGACTTGAAATCCTCATTGATTGTAGCATCAGTGGGGATAAGTTTTTTGGCTTCGTTGTCGTCAGAGCGGGCAGACTACAACGAAAGCCTCTTGGAGTGATAGAATCACATTACATTGGACCTGCAGTATGCCACTAATGGCAGCTGCAAGTGCTAGTTTGCATGAGTCATTGACTGTGATAAATGGTTTAAAACCGACAAGTTGAAGATTGAGACACTTGTGCAACATATGGGAATCTTTATTGATTCCCATATGGACTGAACACACCGACTCCAGGCTGAGGGACTGATTACCTCAAACTCCACCTCTCGTTATACCCTCCTGATTTGTATTGGACTGATGAAGCCACTGTGTGGCAAAACGTTTCTTCAATAAAGATTCCCATGTGTTGCATAAGTACCTCAATCTTCAACTTGTCAGTTTTAAACCATTTATCACATCTGTCAGACACTGCAGCATCATGGGATCTTGATACAAAGAATTCTTCAACCTTTGGACAAAGACCTACTTTGACTAGTGGATGGTAGCACTATAACCCCGCCTCCTCCTGCTTCACCTCGCCTGACTACAGTGTATAAGCCACTTCTACATCCCTCTGCTGCACTTTCTACAAGATTTATGGACTGAACACATTGACTCCAGGCTGAGGGACTGATTACCTCAAACTCCTCCTCTCCTTACACCCTTCTGATTTATATTGGACTGATGAAGCCAGTGTGTGGCGAACCATTTCTTCAGTAAAGATTCCCATGTGTTGTATAAGTGTCTCAATCTTCGGCGAGTCATTGATTGTCCCACTTCTCAGTTTGTTCTTCACACGGTTTGAGAAATGCATCTTGGAAGATGCCGTCAAATGCAGAAGTAAAAGTTCCCCTCCCCAACTGGGATAGCAGGGATATGATGTGTGATGTACTACTACTAACAACTACTACTACAACTACTATAATATTACTACTCCCTCCTCTTCCCAGTCTACCTCTTCTGCCCCATCCCTTCCCCCTCCTTGTATATAGAGTAGCTCCCTTCCCTTCACACTTCTCTGAGTGACTAGTTAATGGTCTAAGCCAGATTGAAACATTGTCATAAGTTTCAAGTCTAATACATGTGAGTTATTTGTGTTCTTATCTGATTTGATGTCTTTATATAATGGTTTGCTAAAGAGACTAGCTAATGGTTTACTAAGTTCCTCCTTGCATTCCTTTTTAACCCTTGAAAAAAATGTTAAGTCCTTGTAACTTGTTTGATTTTAACCACTCTATTGAGGACCTTGCCACCAGGACTTTGATCTTGCATGATTTATTCTCATTCTGACCTGTAAAATTAATGATTTCTGGGATTTCATTTGTGTCCTCTTGTGTAAAAACAAAAGGAAATAAATGTTAAGAATTGTACACTAACTGTGACCTGACCAATCTTTTCCCTTCTCTCTCAGTGACACAGCAACGTGTAATTACAGTGAAATTATTGGGTACCAGCCTTCATGTGTGTGCTTTTAACTATTTTTCCTATAGTTACACCATCATAAATGAAAATCACATTATCGAGAAATTGCTGCATTTCTCCAGTCATCTTATAGCAAAAATGCTCTGAAAGATCACGTCATAATCGACTATCTATTGTAATTACCTTGATCCAGCTACCTTGCCACATTAATGAGGTGTAGCTAGAATTTCTAGAAAATTTCTCTGGGGTATTGCTGTCTATCAGTATTTTCAAAATACAGTGGAGCCTTGACTTACGAGTGTCCCAAGGTACGAGTTTTTTGAGATACGAGCCCCATCCCTGGGTCAATTTTTTGCTCTGGAGATACGAGCCCCATCCCTGGGTCAATTTTTTGCTCTGGAGATACGAGCCCCATCCCTGGGTCAATTTTTTGCTCTGGAGATACGAGCCAGCTACCTTTTCCCCCCCCCCACATCCCCCTCACCCCAAAACCTGGACACGTTGCTAGTTTATCTATGATTTCATGCTTTAATTCCATGGAAATTGTTCTCTTTTTCTTCTCAGCACTGTCCTTTACACTTACAATCTTAGGACCCATGCTTAGAAAAACAAAATTTGGCCAAATGACTGTCAAAAATGTAAGCAAGCATGAGAGAACTGCTCCCACAGCAAGGTAAACAGCGCACTGAGTTGGTGGCATTTGTTACTATAATAATAATTATTATTACTAGTATTATTATTATTTATTTAGGTAACTAGAGCACAGATCCAATTCCCTAGATCAAGAGCCCCTCACCAGCCTCAAGGTTCCTTTACACTGGTGAGGGGCTCTTGATCTAGGGAATTGAATCTGTGTTTCAGTTCCCTAAATTAATAATAATAATTATAATAATGATAGAGCTTCAGCTCCCTAAATTAATAACAACAATAATAGTAATAATAATAATATGATACTACTAATAATAATGTATTATTATTATTCTTTCTTTCTTTCAACACACCGGCCGTATCCCACTGAGGCGGGGTGGCCCTAAAGGAAAAACGAAAGTTTCTCCTTTTACATTTAGTAATATATACAGGAGAAGGGGTTACTAGCCCAACTTGCTCCCAGCATTTTAGTCACCTCTTACAACACGCATGGCTTACAGAGGAAGAATTCTGTTCCACTTCCCCATGGAGGTAAGAGGAAATAAACAAGAACAAGAACTAGAAAGAAAATAGAAGAAAACCCAAAGGGGTGTGTATATATGTGCTTGTACATGTATGTGTAGTGTGGCCTAAGTGTAAGTAGAAGTAGCAAGACGTACCTGAAATCTTGTATGTGTATGAGACAGAAAAAAAGACACCAGCAATCCTACCATCATGTGAAACAGTTACAGGCTTCAGTTTTATACTCACTTGGCAGGACGGTAGTACCTCCCTGGGTGGTTGCAGCAGCAGCAACGGTATCCTACCAGCTCTTCTTTCTCAAAAAAACATCGCTCATCAAAACTTGTGATGGCCTAAGTGAAAGTTCAACTACATGAACCCACGTAGACCACAACATGACCCAAGAATACTAAGAAAGTAACCCAAATCTTGACAAAATTAGAAGATCTAAGGAAGACAGCCCTGCTAACCCAAACACTGCCTCCGCTGCCAGACAACCACTTAACCCAAGCTCCGAGAAAACAAGCCTTCTCCTCCATTGCTACACAGTATCTACTTCAGTGATACTATGAAAGGATATCGCAGAAGAAACAACACCAGTAATAATAGAATAACAGCAAGGACCCTAGAACTCAACTTGTCTACCCAGCAGGACGCCGGTGTATCATCAACCCCCCTCACCACCGCCACCCAGGGAACAACAACAACAACAACAACAAACATGGCTGACTCCCCCTCCAACTCCACTCCCTTCAAAAGGATTCACCCATGATAACTCAGGTATGATTATTCCTGACAATATCAAGGACTACATCGTTGCTCTAGAAAATGAAATCAAAGATATCAAAGCAACACTCGAGCGACGAGAATCCGAGATAACCAACCTCGAGAACAAGATCCAAAACCTTGAAGAGAAGATTACATCGGGAAGTGTTGACACAGAAAATACTCTAAAAGCAGCTATAGCTAGTCACACTGAGCAAATAACAACAATAAATATGAAGGTTGAAGAAGCAATCAAGGACTGGAATCAGAACATGCACACTCGACTAAATGAATACCTTGATTTCCAAGATGACAAAACTGAACAAGATAAGTTGTCTGATGCAGTTATAATAAACAGTCCACACATTCCTAGTGACATAACACAAGCACAGTGCAAAGAAACTGCTATCAGGATAATACAGAACCACGTACAAGTCATCGTGCAAAACAATGAAATCAAAGAAACACATTTGCTAGGAAAACCAGGAAGTAAACACAGTATAATGATCCGACTTCATTCATACGATAAAAGAAAGGACCTAATTAAATCAGCAATTACAATGAAAAATGGAGTGTACATAAATGAGTGTCTAACAAAAAAACGTCAAAACCTTCTGTTCAGGCTGAGAAAACTTAAACAGGAAAACAAAATACATCAGTGTTTCACGTGAGATGGGAAAATACTAGTAAGGAAAACATCAACAGGACAACAATATACCATCTCAAACGAACATGATTTCTCTACCTTCCTTAGAAAAGCTGACATTTCTGTAACAGATTAGATAAGTGCCCTTAATACATATATACGTGTGGTGCATATAGTGTACCTTACTATTATATTGTGCATTATTATTTTTATTATTTTTCATCACTTGCTAATGCCAACTACCTCCAATACTCTATACTTCTTTCTTACTGCTATTAATTGCTCATAATTTTAAATTACAAGTCAAATCTTACTCCAAATTAATAATATTCATTATTCTTACCTGTCCATTTAATTTTGTTTATCACTACTTGTTTTTTAGTCACTTTTCATTGTGTATGCAATTAGTGTATATTCCAATTACTTTTTTGCAAGTACCAAAACTATCTTTTGCTAGCTAGTACCAACTACCTCATTTTTTTTTTACTTTTTATTGTGCAGTAAACTGCTCAATTTATTTAATATTACAAATCAGATCTTACTCCTAAACCAATATTATTTCATAGTGACCATCTGTCCATTTAACTTTGTTTACCATTACTTAATTTTAGTCCCTTATATATTTTCTCCTTTATTTTAGCTTTATATAACTACCCTAGTTTATATATTCACAATTGTTAAAATAATCAAGGTGCTATTCTCAGGTGCTAAAGTAGAATAAGTTCACAATTTTGCCATTATATTCCAAAGCTCATTTATTTGATTACCACTTTATTGTTCACCACAACTTATATTAGTCCCCTTTTATATTATAATTTTATACTATAATTCTAACTTGAAAGAATTACCTTTATAGTACTACCTACTATCATATTCCCAAGCTCCATTATTTGATCATCACTTTATTTGTATTAGTCCCTTTTATATTGTCTCCTTTATTTTAGCTTAAAAAAAAAAAAAAAAAACTATGCTCATTATTTTACATTTGTTAAATAATTCAGGTGCTATTTTTTAGCTTAAGACTATTTACTTTGTTTTATACTTAATTCTAACTATAGATTCACTACAAATCTTATGATTACAAGCATTGATCCTGATACCAACCTCTTATATAATGACTTAAATGAATCAAACAGTTACTGTAATTACTACACTGCAGAACAATCAAAGGCACTTCTCAGTGCCAACAACAACATAACTATCTTTAACTACAATATCAGATCTTTAAGCAAGCATTACGATGACCTCATAGCATTACTAAATTCCTTACATGCCAATATGTCCATCATTACACTAACTGAAACCTGGCTAAAGCCTGATAGTACAGATGTCTATGCCATTCCTGGTTACACAGCCATACACAACTGTAGGCCAGACCAACAAGGGGGTGGCACAGCCATATACTACTCAGACCAACTAGAATGTATCACTAATACAGTGGACCCCCGGTTAACGAACTTTTTTCATTCCAGTAGTATGTTCAGGTGCCAGTACTGACCGAATTTGTTCCCATAAGGAATATTGTGAAGTAGATTAGTCCATTTCAGACCCCCAAACATACACGTACAAACGCACTTACATAAATACACTTACATAATTGGTCGCATTTGGAGGTGATCGTTATGCGGGGGTCCACTGTACTTGCACAAGGGATGAACATGGGGAATATATAATAGCCAAATTCAAATCCAAATACCTACAAAACCTCTCACATTGATAAACATCTACAGAGTTCCACAGTCAAACATTAGCCAATTTAGTCAAAACCTAGGAAGTATGATAACTGATGCACGCATGAACAAAGATCACTTACTACTCTCAGGTGACTTCAATATAAATCTCCTGCAAGACCAGGACCCACACATTACTGAATTCACAAACACAATGAGTAACTGTATGTTGCTACCAACAGTAACAAAACCTACAAGAGTTACAGAGACTAGTGTTTCCCAACTTGACCACATCTGGACCAACACCATATCCCCTTTAAAATCAGGCATAATTACAGATAATACCACAGACAAATTTCAACAAATTTTGTTGAAAATAAGAAAAAGTTTTGGAGTGAGATTAACAAGTTAAGAAAGCCTAGAGAACAAATGGATTTGTCAGTTAAAAATAGGAGAGGAGAGTTATTAAATGGAGAGTTAGAGGTATTGGGAAGATGGAAGGAATATTTTGAGGAATTGTTAAATGTTGATGAAGATAGGGAAGCTGTGATTTCGTGTATAGGGCAAGGAGGAATAACATCTTGTAGGAGTGAGGAAGAGCCAGTTGTGAGTGTGGGGGAAGTTCGTGAGGCAGTAGGTAAAATGAAAGGGGGTAAGGCAGCCGGGATTGATGGGATAAAGATAGAAATGTTAAAAGCAGGTGGGGATATAGTTTTGGAGTGGTTGGTGCAATTATTTAATAAATGTATGGAAGAGGGTAAGGTACCTAGGGATTGGCAGAGAGCATGCATAGTTCCTTTGTATAAAGGCAAAGGGGATAAAAGAGAGTGCAAAAATTATAGGGGGATAAGTCTGTTGAGTGTACCTGGTAAAGTGTATGGTAGAGTTATAATTGAAAGAATTAAGAGTAAGACGGAGAATAGGATAGCAGATGAACAAGGAGGCTTTAGGAAAGGTAGGGGGTGTGTGGACCAGGTGTTTACAGTGAAACATATAAGTGAACAGTATTTGGATAAGGCTAAAGAGGTGTTTGTGGCATTTATGGATTTGGAAAAGGCGTATGACAGGGTGGATAGGGGGGCAATGTGGCAGATGTTGCAAGTGTATGGTGTAGGAGGTAGGTTACTGAAAGCAGTGAAGAGTTTTTACGAGGATAGTGAGGCTCAAGTTAGAGTATGTAGGAAAGAGGGAAATTTTTTCCCAGTAAAAGTAGGCCTTAGACAAGGATGTGTGATGTCACCGTGGTTGTTTAATATATTTATAGATGGGGTTGTAAGAGAAGTAAATGCGAGGGTCTTGGCAAGAGGCGTGGAGTTAAAAGATAAAGAATCACACACAAAGTGGGAGTTGTCACAGCTGCTCTTTGCTGATGACACTGTGCTCTTGGGAGATTCTGAAGAGAAGTTGCAGAGATTGGTGGATGAATTTGGTAGGGTGTGCAAAAGAAGGAAATTAAAGGTGAATACAGGAAAGAGTAAGGTTATGAGGATAACAAAAAGATTAGGTGATGAAAGATTGAATATCAGATTGGAGGGAGAGAGTATGGAGGAGGTGAACGTATTCAGATATTTGGGAGTGGACGTGTCAGCGGATGGGTCTATGAAAGATGAGGTGAATCATAGAATTGATGAGGGAAAAAGAGTGAGTGGTGCACTTAGGAGTCTGTGGAGACAAAGAACTTTGTCCTTGGAGGCAAAGAGGGGAATGTATGAGAGTATAGTTTTACCAACGCTCTTATATGGGTGTGAAGCGTGGGTGATGAATGTTGCAGCGAGGAGAAGGCTGGAGGCAGTGGAGATGTCATGTCTGAGGGCAATGTGTGGTGTGAATATAATGCAGAGAATTCGTAGTTTGGAAGTTAGGAGGAGGTGCGGGATTACCAAAACTGTTGTCCAGAGGGCTGAGGAAGGGTTGTTGAGGTGGTTCGGACATGTAGAGAGAATGGAGCGAAACAGAATGACTTCAAGAGTGTATCAGTCTGTAGTGGAAGGAAGGCGGGGTAGGGGTCGGCCTAGGAAGGGTTGGAGGGAGGGGGTAAAGGAGGTTTTGTGTGCGAGGGGCTTGGACTTCCAGCAGGCATGCGTGAGCGTGTTTGATAGGAGTGAATGGAGACAAATGGTTTTTAATACTTGACGTGCTGTTGGAGTGTGAGCAAAGTAACATTTATGAAGGGATTCAGGGAAACCGGCAGGCCGGACTTGAGTCCTGGAGATGGGAAGTACAGTGCCTGCACTCTGAAGGAGGGGTGTTAATGTTGCAGTTTAAAAACTGTAGTGTAAAGCACCCTTCTGGCAAGACAGTGATGGAGTGAATGATGGTGAAAGTTTTTCTTTTTCGGGCCACCCTGCCTTGGTGGGAATCGGCCGGTGTGATAATATAATATAAAACCACAGACCACTACCCTACTTTCCTCATAACAACTCTTGGTAAACTACCCCAAGACACTACTAAAGTCACCTTCAGACTTCACAATGAGGCAGCCATTAATAACTTCACAACAGCAGTAGCAAACATTGACTGGCACACTGAGCTAGAAATCTATACAGATATTGACGAATGTATTAATAATTTTCTAAATAAGACCCAATACCTCTATAACAAGCACTGCCCTAAAAAAACTAAACAGATGACAGCTAAGAGACTGAACAGTCCCTGGCTAACACCCAGCATTCTCAAATCCATAAATACAAAACACCAATATGAAAAACAGTACAGAATGGGTCACATAACCAGAGACCAAACAAAACGTTACTCGTCAATCCTAACCAGCCTGATAAGAAGGGCAAAAAAATTGTATTATGAGAACAGATTATCCAACTTACGAGGTGATATAAAAAAGACCTGGAAAACCCTATCAGAAATTCTGGGAACAAAACAGATATCACGAAATAGCGAAATAAAATTAGCAAAATCAGATGAACCCCAACTCCCACCAACAGAAACAGCAAACAGACTCAACGATTTCTTCTCCACTATAGGACAAAACCTTGCCAATAAAATCCCAAGCTCAGATACCCCACCAAATGACTACCTCACCGGCAACTACCCGAACACACTGTTCCTAGCTCCGCACTAAAAAACAAGGCAGGAGATTTAAATACCTTACCACCCTTTATATACAAAAAAGTGTCACGAGTGCTATCACCAATCATTGCAACACACTTTAACAAATCCATTGAATCCTTCACCTTCCCTACAGTACTCAAAATAGCAAGGGTCACCCCGATCCACAAAGGAGGAGACCAAACTGAGTTGAATAACTATAGGCCAATATCCAACTTACACCCTCTCTCAAAAATCTTCGAAAAATTAATTCATAAACGAATCTACTCCTACCTTATCTCCCAAAACATACTCAACCCCTGCCAATTTGGATTCAGGCCTAATAAAAATACTAATGATGCTATTATACACATGCTAGAACATATATACACTGCAATAGAGAAAAAAGAAGTCCCACTGGGGATCTTCATTGACTTAAGTAAAGCTTTTGATACAGTTGACCATGACTTGCTCCACGTAAAATTGTCACACTATGGTATAAGAGGGCACTCCCTCAACTACCTCAAGTCATACCTCAGCAACAGAAGCCAATATGTGTACGCAAATGGGGCAAACTCTTCTGCACAACCAATTACAGTTGGTGTCCCACAGGGAAGTGTCCTTGGCCCTCTTCTCTTTCTCCTATACATAAATGACCTACCAAATGCTTCGCAATTACTCAAACCCACACTATTTGCAGATGACACTACATACATCTTCTCCCACCCGAGCCCAGTCACGCTAGCCAATACTGTAAATACCGAATTACAGAAAATATCTACCTGGATGAGGACTAACAAACTTACACTAAACATTGACAAAAACTGTTTCATTCAGTTTGGTAACAGAGCTACAGATGTCCCTCTTAACGTAATGATAAACGGATCACCTATCACAAAGCTAACAGAGGGAAAATTCTTAGGAATCCACCTTGATAATAGACTCAAATTTCATACACATATACGACAAATTTCTAAGAAAATTTCCAAGACTGTAGGCATACTATCGAAGATACGGTACTATGCTCTACAGTCAGCCCTCCTGGCCCTATATCACTCTCTTATTTACCCCTATCTCACCTATGGAATTTGTGCATGGGGCTCAACAACAATTAACCATCTCAGACCACTAATTACCCAACAAAAGGCTGCAGTTAGAATGATAACAAATTCTCACTACAGGCAGCACACTCCACCAATTTTCAATACACTAAACCTACTCACCATACAAAACATCCATACTTATTACTGCACCTATTACATACATAGAACACTTAACTCTGATATTAACCCTCCCCTCAAACATCTCCTTGCCAACCTCAACAGAACACATGACCATAACACAAGGCACAGATCACTCTTTGATGTTCCTCGTGTCCATCTCACACTATGCAAAGACTCAATGCACATAAAAGGCCCTAAAATCTGGAATTCATTACCTGTAAATATAAAAGAAACACTACCTGTTTATAAATTCAAGTCTCTTCTTAAAGATCACTTACTCACCCAAAACCAAATAAATACTGAATAACTGAACCTGATAAATTGTATATCTTAAATGTTTCTCACAGTTATATCACATAAATGTTAAACCTAAAAACCCAATCTAACTTTATTATTTTTTAAATACACTACCTAACAGAATACTCCATACGACTGAATGTACAACAATGCATGCAACCATATGACCTGTCTTTGTAATACTCACTTGTGCTTTATAGTAATCTGTTTACATTAATGTTTTATCACTGATTTCATCATTGCTTAGTTAATCTTAAGTTAATTTTAAGCCAGCCCGTAATGCTATGCATAGTATAAGTGGCTTTGGCATGCTGCTCTTATCTGTATTTTTTTGTACCTCTGTATGTGTGCTCAAATTGTTAATAAATAAATAAATAAATAAATAAATAAAATTATTATTATTATTATTATAATAAAGCTTCAGTTCCCTAAATTAATAATAATAATAATAATACATATTATGTACGTAATAATAATTCAGATTGCTTCCACTGGTTGGCACAGTTGATGGCACAGCAGTTCTCTCATGCTTGTTTGCATTTTTTACAGTCATTTGGTCAATTTTCTTTTTTCTAACCATGGAGCCTAAGAAAATAAGTGCAAAGGACAGTGCTGAGAAGAAAAAAATGATGATTTCCATGGACTTAGCCAGGCAAAACATCATGCACCGCACCCTCAACATCCCTCACCCTCAACATCCCCCATCCTCAGCATCCCCCATCCTCAGCATCCCTCACCCTCAACATCCCCCACCCTCAGTATCCCCCACCCACACTTTATATAAACAGTTTTTATAAGACATTTCTTATTTATAAATATATTGTTTCAGCATTTTCATTAGAATACTAGTGATCTATTGCAGTTAGCCTCAAAAATACTCCATTTTCTCTTACATTGAGAGCATGGGAAGATACTATAGTCAAATTGGGACAGAAATGGCAGATGCTTCTGCCACTGCCTCTGCCACCGTATTATGGCCTATTTTATTAATTTTAAAGTATATATCATACTTCTATATGGAGAAAAAGAGAGAGGTTAAGAGAGTGGTGAAGCAATGTAAAAAGAGAGCAAACGAGAGAGTGGGTGAGATGTTATCAACAAATTTTGTTGAAAATAAGAAAAAGTTTTGGAGTGAGATTAACAAGTTAAGAAAGGCTAGAGAACAAATGGATTTGTCAGTTAAAAATAGGAGAGGAGAGTTATTAAATGGAGAGTTAGAGGTATTGGGGAGATGGAGGGAATATTTTGAGGAATTGTTAAATGTTGATGAAGATAGGGAAGCTGTGATTTCGTGTATAGGGCAAGGAGGAACAACGTCTTGTAGGAGTGAGGAAGAGCCAGTTGTGAGTGTGGGGGAAGTTCGTGAGGCAGTAGGTAAAATGAAAGGGGGTAAGGCAGCCGGGATTGATGGGATAAAGATAGAAATGTTAAAAGCAGGTGGGGATATAGTTTTGGAGTGGTTGGTGCAATTATTTAATAAATGTATGGAAGAGGGTAAGGTACCTAGGGATTGGCAGAGAGCATGCATAGTTCCTTTGTATAAAGGCAAAGGGGATAAAAGAGAGTGCAAAAATTATAGGGGGATAAGTCTGTTGAGTATACCTGGCAAAGTGTATGGTAGAGTTATTATTGAAAGAATTAAGAGTAAGACGGAGAATAGGATAGCAGATGAACAAGGAGGCTTTAGAAAAGGTAGGGGGTGTGTGGACCAGGTGTTTACAGTGAAACATATAAGTGAACAGTATTTAGATAAGGCTAAAGAGGTCTTTGTGGCATTTATGGATTTGGAAAAGGCGTATGACAGGGTGGATAGGGGGGCAATGTGGCAGATGTTGCAGGTGTATGGTGTAGGAGGTAGGTTACTGAAAGCAGTGAAGAGTTTTTACGAGGATAGTGAGGCTCAAGTTAGAGTATGTAGGAAAGAGGGAAATTATTTCCCAGTAAAAGTAGGCCTTAGACAAGGATGTGTGATGTCACCGTGGTTGTTTAATATATTTATAGATGGGGTTGTAAGAGAAGTAAATGCGAGGGTCTTGGCAAGAGGCGTGGAGTTAAAAGATAAAGAATCACACATAAAGTGGGAGTTGTCACAGTTGCTCTTTGCTGATGACACTGTGCTCTTGGGAGATTCTGAAGAGAAGTTGCAGAGATTGGTGGATGAATTTGGTAGGGTGTGCAAAAGAAGAAAATTGAAAGTGAATACAGGAAAGAGTAAGGTTATGAGGATAACAAAAAGATTAGGTGATGAAAGATTGGATATCAGATTGGAGGGAGAGAGTATGGAGGAGGTGAATGTATTCAGATATTTGGGAGTGGACGTGTCAGCGGATGGGTCTATGAAAGATGAGGTGAATCATAGAATTGATGAGGGGAAAAGGGTGAGTGGTGCACTTAGGAGTCTGTGGAGACAAAGAACTTTGTCCTTGGAGGCAAAGAGAGGAATGTATGAGAGTATAGTTTTACCAACGCTCTTATATGGGTGTGAAGCATGGGTGATGAATGTTGCAGCGAGGAGAAGGCTGGAGGCAGTGGAGATGTCATGTCTGAGAGCAATGTGTGGTGTGAATATAATGTTTGGAAGTTAGGAGGAGGTGCGGGATTACCAAAACTATTGTCCAGAGGGCTGAGGAAGGGTTGTTGAGGTGGTTCGGACATGTGGAGAGAATGGAGCGAAACAGAAGAACTTCAAGAGTGTATCAGTCTGTAGTGGAAGGAAGGCGGGGTAGGGGTCGGCCTAGGAAAGGTTGGAGGGAGGGGATAAAGGAGGTTTTGTGTGCGAGGGGCTTGGACTTCCAGCAGGCATGCGTGAGCGTGTTTGATAGGAGTGAATGGAGACAAATGGTTTTTAATACTTGACGTGCTGTTGGAGTGTGAGCAAAGTAACATTTATGAAGGGGTTCAGGGAAACCGGCAGGCCGGACTTGAGTCCTGGAGATGGGAAGTACAGTGCCTGCACTCTGAAGGAGGGGTGTTAATGTTGCAGTTTAAAAACTGTAGTGTAAAGCACCCTTCTGGCAAGACAGTGATGAAGTGAATGATGGTGAAAGGTTTTCTTTTTCGGGCCACCCTGCCTTGGTGGGAATCGGCCAGTGTGATAATAAAAAAAGAATAATCATGCTTCTGTGTTAATTATGTTGTTTATTATGTCATATTAGATGAACTGTGATAGATAAATAAGCCGTACAGTTGATAATAGGGTCATATTCAAGTATTTTTCTCATCTCTCCAGAGTGCAGGAACGAATTAATGGCTTTTCAATTAATTTAAATTAGGAAAATTAATTTGATATACGAGTAAATTGAGTTATGAGCTAGCTCCTGGAATGAATTAAACTTGTATGTCAAGGTTCCACTGTAGTGGTTATGAGGAGGTAATGAATATAGAGAATGAGAAATATGGATTTCAAGTGTAAATTAGAATTATTGTATTAAAATTTATGAGGTAGCAAATCTGTGGTGGAAGCCTGTCCTCTGACCAGCCTGGCTGGTGGTTACCCAAAAATATAACTGTATAGGGAAAACAAAACAAAAAAGATGAACCTGCTTCTCGCATCATTTATTCTTTTGACTTATTGTTACATTGCAGAAAAGATTGATGTGGATATGATGAGTGACACAGCATTATGATTGATTTTTCAGAAGGCTAGCAATATAACCTGTATAAAGAGCTATGTGCAATTTCACATGAATAGAAAAGATTTTACCTGGATCATTTTTTTTTTTTTTTTTGGTCAGTGAAAGATGATACATTGAATATTGATACAGTAACACATTAGTTACACAAGTAATTATGTTACTAACTCCACCGGGTCACCACAACATGATGGGGGATTTTTCGTGGATTGTATTTTAAAGATTCCTGACTCCCAAGCTCAGCTTGGGGCATTTCTGTATTCAGATTTCAGCATTGTATGATGCTGATGGATTTAGTTATTTTTCATGAATAAAATATAATTAGAAATATGCCATTGGAAAGTTAATCTGCAAGTCATTTCCATATTTTATTTTCCTTTCAGAAAAACATATTGATGGGATTGAGAATGGCAGTAGTATACAAGATTCCCCTAAGAAGAAGAAGACACTGAAGCTGCCTAAGAAGAAAAAGAAAAAGGAAAAGAAAGATAAAAAGGGTTCTAAGGCTGATGCTGATAAAGATATAGATGAAACTGAAGCAAGAGAGGTGAAGAAAAAGAAGAAAAAGAAATGGCTATTCTAATGTAATTTAACCTGTTGTTGTAGAGACTTATTATCAGTTAAACAGTCATTTAGCAATATTAACAATGGTTAGCAACACTTAGCAAAGTTTAGAAGAGATCACTTTAAATTATATGAAAATTTATTACAGTGGTATGTTGCTGCATCATCTGGTACAGTTATTCCAGTGTTGTATTGCTGCATCATCTGGTGGTGGTGTTCCAGTGGTATGTTGCTGCATCATCTGGTGGTGGTGTTCCAGTGTTGTGCTGCTGCTGCTGCATCATCTGGTGGTGGTGTTCCAGTGGTATGTTGCTGCATCATCTGGTGGTGGTGTTCCAGTGGTATGTTGCTGCATCATCTGGTACAGTTATTCCAGTGTTGTATTGCTGCATCATCTGGTGGTGGTGGTCCAGTGGTATGTTGCTGCATTATCTGGTACAGTTATTCCAGTGTTGTATTGCTGCATCATCTGGTGGTGGTGTTCCAGTGGTATGTTGCTGCATCATCTGGTACAGTTATTCCAGTGTTGTATTGCTGCATCATCTGGTGGTGGTGTTCCAGTGGTATGTTGCTGCATCATCTGGTACAGTTATTCCAGTGTTGTATTGCTGCATCATCTGGTGTTCCAGTGGTATGTTGCTGCATCATCTGGTACAGTTCCAGTGTTGTGCTGCTGCATCATGTGGTACAGTTGTTCCATCATCTGGTACAGTTGTTCCAGTGTTGTGCTGTTGCTGCATCATCTGGTACAGTTGTTCCAGTGTTGTACTGCTGCATCACCTGGTACAGTTGTTCCAGTGTTGTGCTACTGCATCATCTGGTACAGTTGTTCCAGTGTTGTGCTGCTGTGTCATCTGGTATACTTGTTCCAGTGTTATGCTATTTCTGCATCATCTGGTACAGTTGTTCCAGTTGATTGATGTTGGTTTGCTGGTACTTCTGGCCCGGGTCTTCTCCAGATGGCGACCTGGTGAATTGTTCCAGTGTTTTGCTGTTTTTGCATCTGATAGAGTGCCAGGCTGTGCTCTTGCTGCATCATCTGGTACAGTTGTTCCAGTGTTGTGCTTCTGCTGTATCATCTGGTACAGTTGTTCAAGAACACAAGTTTAGTCGTACTTAATATACATAATTTTTACTTCAGTCTACAAATTGTTAAAAATTTTTGAACTCACTAATGTTATCACTAGTGTTATTGTTAGTGGTGTTATCACTAGTAGTTTTATCACTTGTGTTACTACTTCTAGTGTTAACATGCTAGCGATAACACTGCTAGTGATATCACTAGTGGTGTTATCACTAACAGTGTTATCATTTGTATTGTTATCACTAGTAGTGTTATCACATACACTTGTTGAAGGATCAGTGTGCTCTTGATGGTCTACAGAGGGAGGTTCAGCAGTTCCAAGTTATAGGAAGAAAGAGACACTTGACTTGAAATATTTCCAGGACAAATTTCTCAATATATATATATATATATATATATATATATATATATATATATATATATATATATTTTATATATATATATATATTTTATATATATATACAGTGGACCCTCACATAACGATATTAATTGGTACCCAAGAACGAATATCGTTAAGCGAGTTTTTTAACGTTATCCGAGGGAAAATGTTAGTGTTAAAAGTATCGTTATGCGAATTTAACGTTATGTGATGCCAACATTATGCGAGGGTCCACTGTATATATATATATATAAATATATATATATATATAAATATATATATATATATATAAATATATATATATATATATATATATATATATAAATATATATATATATATACATATATGTATATATATATATACATATATCTATATATATATATATACATATATATATATATATATATATACATATATATATGTACATATATATATACATATATATATGTATATATATATATACATATATATATATATATATATATACATATATATATGTACATATATATATATATATATATATGTACATATATATATACATATATGTATATATACATATATATATGTACATATATATATATATACATATATGTACATATATATATATATACATATATATATGTACATATATATATATACATATATATATGTATATATATATATACATATATATATGTATATATATATATACATATATATATGTATATATATATATATACATATATATATGTATATATATATATACATATATATATGTATATATATATACATATATATATGTATATATATATATATATATATATATATGTATATACATATATATATGTATATATATACATATATATATATGTATATATATATATACATATATATATGTATATATATATACACACACACACAGTGGACCCCCAAGTTTCGTGATTAATCCGTTCCAGAGAGCCCGCCGAATATAGAAACCATTTTCCCCATAAGAAATAATGGAAATAAAATTAATCCGTTCCACACACCCAAAAATATTAAAATAAATTTTTTTTTTTTTCAAATTAAATAAAGATTTACATAATGAAAACAATCAGAAATCAAGTACATATATTTAAAAAAATAATAATAACATCACACTTACCTTTACTGAAGACTTCTGCGTGGATGGAAGACGGGAGGAGGGGATAGGAGGAAGGTGTACACTATTGCTTGGAAGGAGAATCTCCTTCCATTAGGACTTTAGGTAGCAAGTCCTTATCTGGGGTTACTTCCCTTCTTCTTTTAATGCCACTGGGAACAACTTGAGAGTCACTGGACCCCTGTCGCACAAAATATCTGTCCAGAGAGGTCTTTTTCTGGTGTTTCTTTAAGATTTCCCTGAAGTGGGACACAACACTGTCATTGTACATGTTGCAGATATGGCTTGGTCAGGGTGATACTTTTCAACAAAACTTTGCAACTCATTCCACACATGTCCTTAATCACTGAAGAAGGCACCTCATCCACTCCCTCTTCCTCCTCCTCTGAAGCAAGTTCCTCGGCTGTGGTCTGATGCTGTTCCAGTTGAAGCTCTTGCAGTTCGTCAGTGGTTAGCTCTTCCCTGTGGTCCTCCACCAACTCTTCCACATCCCCATCACTCACTTTATTTACAAAAGGGCTTGCACTAGCTTTCCTTGGGTCCATGATCACTTATTTAGCAGTTTCAAGCACAAAAAACAATGGATTATTATGAAATGTATTGTATGAACCCACGGGGTGATGGTCATGTGTTGGTAAACAATGGGAGACTGGCTTGGTGTGCGCTGTGATGGGCGGACGGGTACCGGATGGTCGCCGAAACACCAGTCTTTTCACGAAACTGGAAGCCAAATTTTTCCCCCCAAAAAATCGCTGAAGGTCAAATTTCACGAAAGTCGAGGCTGCCGAAACTTGGGGGTCCACTGTACGTATATATACATACTGTGTATGTATATATATATACATATATATATATATATATACATATATATATACATATATATACATACATATATATACATACATACATATATATATGTATATATATATATATACATATATATATATATATATACATATATATATACATATATATACATACATATATATACATACATACATACATACAAGCGTAGTTTTTTCTGAAACTTTAGAGATGTTTGCATCATGCTGATTCTTCGATTTTAAACATTGCAAACGCATGGAAAATTATTTATTTTATTATTTTTTAAATTATATATTTTTACTTGAAATTTTTTGTAGATTGTTTTTGGAGATTAATTAAAAATGTTAGCCACAAATATTTCATTTGTAATTTTGTATTTTTTTTTTTTTTGCATAATACGAAAAGGCTGAAAATGTAATAAGGAAGCACAAAATGTATTTTTCTCTTAATTGTGAGCACCATGTAAGATGAACTTTGTAGTTCTTAGACAATTTCTGATGTTCTTGTTAAGCATGTCAGGTCAATAAATAGTGACTCAGTTTATTTTTTAAGCAATTTTAGTTCTTTTGTTAATTTGGTTATAAAATTTTCAAATGCTTAATTTTGAGCATAATGAGCTCACTGTAACAATGTCAATTTAAATGAGACGAAAAGTGATCTTTTATGTATGGCAAAGTCAGCGTTCCTAAAACATCAGGTTCTCTTATATACTAGTAGATTATTATCTTTGCTAAAATTACTAAATCCAGCCTCTGCCACTACCACTCTGCTGATTTTATTTGTTTACTCTGGTGAAAATTTACTCATAAAATAATACTGGTTGTGGGTTTATGGTCTTACTGGATTACTCTATACTTAAACAGATGATACTGAATGCAACACGTTGAACTTCCTATTGATGTTCAAAGATCAAAATATATGTACATGGAAAAGCAATATGATGAAATGGTGCCAAGTATTGTGGGTGTATCATGTTCTAAATATTATTCATGAATGGTGAATTTCTTTCCTCTCTAGAAATATATACTGTACACATACTTTTATTCTCTAAATAATTCGTTGTCATTTTTTTATAGCTTCAGCATTGAATTAAAATTGAAAATTTTAGAGATATTTGTTATGCATAAATTTGTTAGGTAAAATAATTAATATTGAGCTTCCAGCAGTGCAGAGTTTAATTGATTGCTCCCCATTTTAAAGTCCTTGTCCTGTGTTCGTTCATTCCATATCCTATGGTTTAACACTAGCTCTACCTTATCTAGAGATTAGAGTGGTTCTCTTTAAATGTAAACAAAAAATTCACTAAGTGAAAGTTTAATTTAAAGGATTAAGTTTAAATTTTTGTTACACAGTGGAATATAAGGTCACATATATTATGGTGCAAGTACTTCTTTACTTATATTATTGTAGTTCACTTGACAAATTGGTTTATGAAGTTACAGCCAGTGATCTGAACATTATGAATGTGAAGAAAGTAATGCAACTTTATAAAAACTCTAAATTTTTCTATGCAGTATCATCATGAAATGTGTAAATTTTTATTGATAAAGTTGCACATAAATGTAATAGTGTATTAAAGAAGTATTCATATTCTGCAATATAAATAGTATGTATAAATTAAAGGGGATGTTTTGTGTATAAAGATGTCTTTTTTACAGTAAATGGTTTAAGTTAATGAATAAAGATTTAATTTGGTAATATTGTTCATAAATTCATTCCTTGATTTCTATAATGCCTCTAGTTTAGTTAGTTTAGTTTTTCATAGATTAAATAAATAAAAACTCCATGACTATATCTGCCTGAAGGCAGTTTCTTTCCATTAGATAAGGGAGGAGACAATGATCACTGTTGATGCCTTACACTGCTAAACCATTTTTAACCCTTTCCTCTTTGAGGGGGGCTCCTTGTTGTGGTGAAGAGGCTATTGGTCTGAGGAACTGAACCTTTTGGTCTTCTTCCTCAGACCGAACCTAATTACCTCCCAATCCTCCCTTCCCTATCCCATCCTCCCCATCCCTCCTTTTTTCCCTTTCCTCACCCCTCCCAACCCTCCCCTTTTTCCCATCCTGTTTGTAGCCTCTGGGGTCCTCCCATCTGGTATTACAGTTTCTAGATAGAGGGAAGTGTGCAGGAGTTCATCCTGCTCCATGAGGCTCCTCGGGTGTGGTGTAGTTTGCCATGGAATCTGGATTGTCTGAAGGTGCTCCTGCTCCCTTTCTGGATTTCCGGGAAGTGGGCGGGGTCTCCTGCAGATGACGAATGTATCTCCAGAGGCTACCTGTCGGTTCTGGAAGGTGATGGCTGAAGGAGGTATGCTTTCTGGCGGAGTTCCGACCACCCTTTCTTTTGTCCGCCGAGGTGGCTCTGCAGTATTGTGCTGCTGCATCACCTGCATTACCTGGTTCTAGGATAACCTTACATCTGTAAGGTTGTTATCCCAGAGCGCTGGTTTACTGGTGTGAAGAGTAGGTTGTGGTGCACGTTCCATGCTGCATCTGCACTACTTGCGGGCTCAAGGTCCTCTCAGATGAGGAGGGAACTTACGGCTCTTTCATGCCTTCAAGTGACTGTCCCTCCGGTGTCCCTCTTTTTTTTTTTTTTTTTTTTTTTTTTCTTTTTTTTTTCTTTAAAACAATAAGAAAGAAGTACCACTATCATGAGACTTTGTGCCACAATAACCCTCCTCCTCCCAGGCCTCTTTCTGTTCCTGCATCTTGTGCTTACCTGGCTTTGTTAATGGACCATTCTCTAGACTCTTCCCATACCCCTGTACCTTCTGCTGGTGATGCCTTATCACCTGACCATAGTATAGGTAAAACTCTTTTACAACACGTTGACCGAAATATATCCTTTCATGCTCTTTGAAGTTCAGAATGCAGAATAAGCTCATGCTCTTTCCCATCTTACTTCCAGTTCACAGTTGACAAGCATGCTACTCTCAATTCTTGCAGTGGTACAGTGGTTTTACTGCGTACCATTGTACAGAGTGATTTTTTGTCTTGTGTTGATGATATTTTGGAGCATTTAGCCCTTCAGGACCTTCCAATTCTCAAAGTAGATACATATGTTCTGCCCGCTCATGAGCGGAGGCGCTTTCCCAGTAACATCACCTGCTTAATCTTTGACTGACATGAACTCCCATCCTCCGTTTATATTGCGGGCCTAGAAGTCCATAAAGTGGTCCCTACTCCCCAACAGTGTCGAAATTGCTGATGCTTTGGACACCCTGCTAATTTCTGCAGATCTGCAGTGCCCGGTCTGTGGTGCCGCAGATCATGCTGATACATCTTGCATTCTTACATATTGCATTCTTGATCTCTTCTCTACCACTGCCCATCTTGTTAGGTGATTTTAATGCTTGCCATCATCTTTGGGGAGGGTCCCACTGTGACTCTCCTGTCGATCAGTTGGAGACTCTTCTCACTTCTCATCCTCTTCATGTTTTAAACACAGGTGCTCCAACCCATTTTGACTCTCACACTCAGTCTCTCTTTTTCATTGATCTTTCTATCTGCTCCTCATAAATTGTACTTGATTATGCTTGGTCTCTTCTCCTGGATTTGCATGACAGTGATCACTTTCCTATTCTTCTAACTTCTATGTATTCCCAACTACCTCGTAGACCCTGTTGGTAATTTGAATGAGTGAATTGGGACTTCATCTTACCGCCTTTTGTGGGGACCCACATTCATCCTCTATTGATGAGCTGGTGCACCAGTTTTCGACCTTAGTTTTGACTGCAGCATCGCGTTCTTTTCCTCAACCTCAGGCAGGCATTCTCAGACGTGCGTGCCTTGGTGGTCTCCCATGTGAGCCCATGCAGTGCGTTTGAAAAATGTTGCGTGGGGCTATTATCAATATAATCAGACCTCAGATCGTCTTTCGGATTTTAAGCAGGCAAGGGCAGTTGCTCGCCATATCATACGTGATGTTAAATGCACTTGTTGGCAAGATTACATGTCTACCATTACCTTGACTTCCCCTATATATGCAGTTTGGAAGAAGGTACAGAAGTGTGGCAAGTACACTCCGGACCAGTGGCAGCTCGTAATACCAGTAATACCTATACTATTGTACCGCATCAAACTTCTATTTTTAATAATTTTTTATCTCGTTTCAACAAAAAAAAAATAAAAATTTGCTTATAAGTACATTGAAAATGACATAAATATATTACAGCAAAAATCTGTTTTATCAGTTGCAAATTATTTTACCGTAAGGTTGATGAAGTCATACATCTGGCAGTGAGCAAAATGCATGTATCTGTGAAGGTGTCTTCACAAACTACAACATTAACAGGTAAACCATGTCTTAAATGAAACATGTTGGGAAGATATCTTAAATAACATGGATTCAAACCAGTGCCTTGAAAGGATCAACTTCCTGGCAGCTGAAGCATGTTCTAAGCATATTCCCCTAAGAAGAAGAGCAGGAGTAAACTGGAGAGAGAAAGATGCTCCCTCTACAGAAGATGATGAATCACTGAGCTCCTTAGGAACGCTAGAATATCTGATACACAGAAGGAAGCGCTGACCAGGGAAGTGGAAACTATCGAACTTAAGTTAAAGGACTCTTACAGGAACCATGAGAGACAGGAGGAGCTTAAAGCTATTAGTGAAATTGAAAGAAATTCGAAATATTTCTTTTCATATGCCAAAAACAAGGCAAATACATCTAGTAACAGGCCCTTACTCAGACAGGATGGGACTTACACAGATGACAACGAAGAAATAAGTGAAATACTGAAATCCCAGTACGACTCTGTGTTTAGTGAGCCACTGATCAGTCCTGGGATCGACAATCCAAATGATTTCTTCATGAATGAGCCTCAAAACTCCATCAATGTATGCCAGATGCCCGACATTACCCTAACAACGATAGATTTTGAAAAAAGCCATTGACAACATGTCCATGCACTCAGCCCCAGGCCCAGACTCGTGGAACTCTGTGTTCATTAAGAACTGCAAGAAACACCTCTCACGTGCTCTAAGTACAGTGGACCCCCGGTTAACGATATTTTTTCACTCCAGAAGTATGTTCAGGTGCCAGTACTGACCGAATTTGTTCCCATAAGGAATATTGTGAAGTAGATTAGTCCATTTCAGACCCCCAAACATACACGTACAAACACACTTACATAAATACACTTACATAATTGGCCGCATTCGGAGGTGATCGTTATGCGGGGGTCCACTGTATACTATGGAGAAGGAGCTTAGACATGGGTGAAATTCCACAGTTACTTAAAACAACGGATATAGCCCCACTCTATAAAGGTGGCAGCAAAGCATTAGCTAAGAGCTATAGACCAATAGCTATAACGTCCCACATCATAAAAATCTTTGAAAGAGTGCTAAGAAGCAGGATTGCAAACCACCTGGATACCCTAAAACTGCACAATCCAGGGCAACATGGGTTCAGGGCAGGTCACTCCTGCCTCTCACAACTACTGGATGGCCTTGGATGCACTGGAAGAAAAACAGAATGCAGATGTAATATACACAGACTTTGCAAAAGCGTTTGACAAGTGCACTCATGGCATAATAGCACATGAAATACGTGCTAAAGGAATAACTGGCAAAGTGGGGAGATGGATCTTCAACTTCCTAACCAATTGAACACAAAGAGTAGTGGTCAAAAGAGTTAAATCAAGGCACAGTACTCACCCCTATCCTGTTCCTCATCCTCGTATCAGACATAGACAGAGATGTAATTCACAGCACCGTATCATCCTCTGCGGACGATAGGATCTGCATCTATTGAGGACACGGTTAACTTTCAGGAAGATATAAACCAAGTTTTTCAATGGGCAATGGAAAACAATATGGCGTTCAATGAGGACAAATTCCAACTACTCCGTTATGGAAAACTGGAGGAGATAATAACTAGAACAGAGTATACTACAAACTCCGGCCATACAATAGAGCGGAAAATAATGTAAGGGACCTGGGAGTAGTAATGTCTGAGGATCTCACTTTCAAGGATCACAGGTGCAAAGAAAATGATAGGATGGATAATGAGAACGTTCAAAATGAGAGATGCCAAGCCAATGATGGTCCTTTTCAAATCACTTGTTCTTTGTAGGCTGGAATACTGTTTTACATTAACATCTCTATTCAAAGCAGGTGAAATTGCAGATCTAGAGAGTGTGCAGAGAACCTTTACTGCACGTATAAGTTCTGTCAAGCACCTTAACTACTGGGAACGCTAGGAAGCACTTGAATTGTACTCGTTGGAATGCAGGAGAGAGAGATACATCATAATCTACACTTGGAAAATCCTAGAAGGAATGGTCCCAAATCTGCATACAGAAATCACTCCCTACGAAAGTAAAAGACTAGTTAGGCAATGCAAAATACCCCCAATTAAAAGTAGGGGTGCTATTGGTATACTAAGAGGAAACACCATAAGTGTCTGGGGCCCAAGACTGTTCAACAGCCTCCCACCAAGCATAAGGGGAATTACCAATAGGCCCCTGGCTGCCTTCAAGAGGGAGCTGGACTGATACCTAAAGTCAGTGTCGGATCAGCTGGGCTGTGATTCGTATGTTGGATTATGTGCGGCCAGCAGTAACAGCCTGGTTGATCAGGCCCTGATCCACCAGGAGGCCTGGTCGTGGACCGGGCCGTGGGGGCGTTGATCCCCGGAATAACCTCCAGGTAGACTCCAGGAGCATCTGGGGGGCTGCAGCTCCTATAGACGAGATGTCACTGCTCCGGACCCACCACAATGTGAGGGTTGCTGGTGCTAGTGTTGCAGAACCTCTTGAAGTTGCCACGGAAATCGGGAACTATCTTGTCTGTGTCTCCCAGGGCTTCACCTTAGTCCCTCATTTCTTGCATCTAAGTCTACCAAGGAGCAATTGCCCTTGGATTTTTCCTCTAATGGAATGGAGCCTAATAATGTGCCTTTCACTTTCCTAGAGCTAGAGTCCACACTCTTCACTTGTCAGTCATTGGCAGCTGGGCTTGATGATATTCGTATCAGTATGCTACATCTGCTTTCTACAGAACTTAGTCCTTATGCATATTTTCAATCTTATTTGGATGTGAGGGGTTCTCCCTCCATAATGGATATCTGCCATTGTACTACCTTTTCGCAAACCATGCACCTCGGGCCTTGATACCTCTCACTATCATCCCATTGCTCTGACCAGTGTAGTCTGCAAGGTGATGGAATAATTGGTGAATAGACATCTGATATGGTATTTGGAGACTCACAATAGTCTTTCGCCTCACCAATATGGCTTTCGCAAGGGCTGCTCTACTTTGAACCCCTTGCTCCAATTAAATACGTATGTGCGAAATGCATTTGCTAACAAACACTCCTGGCCTTAGCGCTTCTTTTTGATTATAATAATAATAATAATAATAATAATAATAATAATAATAACAAACACTCCATCCTAGCAGTCTTTTTTGATCTTGAGAAAGCATATGACACCACTTGAAGGTATAACATTTTAGTCGAAGCCCACTCCTTAGGCCTCCACTGTAATCTACCAACTTTCCTTACTTGTTTCTTATCTGACAGACATTTTCGTGTCTGTGTTGGCACCTCGCTTTCCTCAAACTTTCTTCAGGCCAAGGGTGTCCCACAAGATTGTGTCCTTAGCACTACCCTTTTTCTCTTGCTTATAAATAACTTACCTTCTGTTCTTCCATCGCATATTTGGTCATCACTTTATGTGGATGACTTTGCTATAGCCAAGGAAGCGGCCTCCCTTCAGGATGCGATTCACTGAGTTTCCCATTGGGCCACTTCTCATGGATTTAAATTTTCTTGTATGAAAACCCATTTCATTACCTTCACTAGATGTCCTCTTGTCCCAGATATTCCATTATATTTACATGGGTCATGTATTCCAGAATATGATACAGTCAAGTTTCTTGGCCTCTTCAGTTGCAGGTTGACATGGAAACCTCACAATTCCTCTTTGACGGCAGCTTGTCATGGTCGGCTGAATCTCTTTAAAATTCTTGCGCATCATTCATGGGGAGCAGATCTTCGGATTCTCCTCAGTTTGCATTCCACCTTAGTCTTGTCCAAGTTTATTCTGCAGCTTCTCCATCCACTCTAAGTTAGATCCCCTTAGCCGATCGTCATGATGCTCATTGCCTTTGTTACTTTGTCTGCTCTCATGACCTTCGTATTCAGTCTACCTATAGGTTGGTCTCAGACGTTAGTAGAAGCCCATTATTTGTTCGATGCCCCTGCTTACTCCGTGTAGTGATACTGCTCCTGTGGGGAGCAGCAGCAGGATAATACTGCACCACCTCTCGGGGCCCTTAACAACAACAACAGTTTGGTGTGTGTCATGGGCGCCAACACATGGTGTGTGATCCTCTTCTCTTCTATCCATATATTAGTGATGCAGATTACATGGTGAGTTTAAATATGTGGCCTGTAGTTATAACTTTTCTCTTGACATATGCAAGACATCACCATCCCTGTAGAAGCCGTTATTAGATGTACTAGTAATTATATTTTGTTGTTGCAGAAGTACTATGAAGATTCTATGTTCAATAAAGCCTAGAGATAAGGCCTGTGTTTCTATCACAACACTCTGACCATTTTCTTTTTGTCTTCACTCCAATCTTCTCTCCAGTTGCCTCCCTTGTATGATCATTTAACGTCTGCCTTTCCTTTCCTTTTGGGAGGCTCCGACGGTTCGTTTCTCTCCTCCCTTACTGCCATGTGCCTAAACTCTTCTACCTATGACTGCTTCTCTGTCTCTTTTTCTTGATCACTTCAGGTGGCATGCTTATGCCATTGCTGTTTATGCAGATGGTTCTAAATCTTCTGATGGTGATGGGTTCATGGTGGTGTTCCCTGACGTTGTTGACCGAGGTCATTTGTTAGATTCAGCTAGCATTTTTACTGCCGAGTTGTATGCCATCCTCATAGCGCTTCTCCATGTTACATATGTCTCCTTCGACATTTGTGATCATTTCAGATTCCCTCAGTGCTTTACAATCCTTTAAACAATTTGATTTCCCTCATCCATTAGTCCTTTGTATTCAATTATGGTTGTGCCGAGTGGCTAGCAAAAACAAAGACATCATTTTCTGTTGGGTCCCTGGACACATTGACGTGCAGGGCAATGAACAAGTGGATGCTGCTGTGCGGTCAGTGGTGCATGATCTTCTGGTATTTTGTTCAGAGATTATTTTCTGGTCATCTCGGCCCGTCTTCACAGACGTTGGCAACAACAGTGGTTGGGTAAGCACATAACTGCTTTTAGGTTTGTGGCCATCTTACCACCATTGCCATACTTGGGAGACTGCACTCTCCTATCTCTGCATTGGCCATATTCACCTTGAATATGGCCAATTGAATTTTGTCTGGTCCCTATTTTGGTTCTTAATTTTCTTGTAGATTGTTCAGTTTACCAGCAAGCTCGCAGGATATACCTCCAATGATGCCACTACCCTACCACTCTTACCTAATCTTCCCTTCTTGCAAATGGCCCTGCCTTTGACTTACAATCACTTTTTGACTTTTTGTCATCAACTGCTTTACTGTACGAACTTTGACACAGCCCTTAGCATCCCTTCTAGCCCTTTTCTCTCCTCACTTCTGATCCCCTCTCCACCTACAGTACGAGGGGGGCATTATGCCCCCCCTCATACCAAAACACAGACACTTACCATGAAAGATTATAATACATATATTTGCACATTTACTGAGGTTTTAATACTTGTTGCTGCGGCCTTTATGCTTAATCACGTCCCTCAGCCATACAGGAAAACTCACACAAATTCTTGAGGGTTTGGAGAGGTATATTATTCCATGCCTCATGTAGAGCAGCCTCCAGCCATGGGATGGAATTGATATCCTTGCCCAGTAAACTTCGTTTCACTATTGACCAGAGGTTCTCAATAAGGTTTAGGTCTGGGGAATTGCCTGACCAGTCATTAAAGAACCTCACTTCACAGTCCTTAAGTCACTGAACTACAGATTTGGCGGTATGACACGGTGCACCATCCTGCATAGAAACTGTAGCTCCACACTTGTCAAATGCCTCAGGTAAATTGTTACACAATAACTACAGGTAATTATACTGGTTCATATACTGGTTTCTGGTAAGCACAATGAGTTCACCAACACTCTGAGCACTGAAACACCCCCAAACACTGGGTGTTTGGTGGTCCCACAGGTGTAGTGTGGGTTTAGCGTGTCACTACCTCTGGGCCGGTACACATGTCCTTCACGGTTACAGGTGACAGTGAAGGTTTCTTCATCACTCCAAAGTACTTCAGACCACTGTTGAGGATTCCAGTGAAGATATTTCTTTGCATAATCCAGCCTACATTTCTTCTGTGACATCGAGAGGATCGGTTTCTTAATCTGGTGGTGGCTACTGTAGCCCAGTTCTGACACATGTCTGTTAACAGTTCTTACAGACACCTCTGAGAGAAGATGTAGGTTCTTTTCTTTCAATTCTCTAACAGTTATCTTTGGTGTACTCTCTAACTGCTTCTTTAACACAGTTAAGGTACGAACAGATGTCTTCTTCGAGGGGCCAGGCTGAGGTTTGGTAGACGGTAACTCGACACCGCCACCAGCCTTGAAATGCTGCACCCAGTTCCTTACTGAACGCTCACACACACCAACATTCTTCACTGTTTCTTTCGTCTGGTGCCCAGCTTCGTGAAGCCCTATGATTTGAGCTATAGTTTCAGGTGTTAAAGACTTCCTTTTACCCATAATCAAACACCTAACAAAAGATGGGGTGGATGAGAGACAGAAGTACAACATTTCCTCTCACCACGTGAGCACTGAGGAGTCACTGTGGAGTGTAACGGCAGGCCGTGACCTCATGCTAATGGCTGCTACCCGGCATAATGCACTGACGAAAAAAGACCCCTGTATAGTAGGCCTTTGATTTTCGTCACGGCATTATGCCGGGGGCGCTCACCCGGCATAATGTCGTGACTAGCACTAGCTGTTTATAGCCCCAGCACTATTTTCTGCCTCGCAATGCTGCATGACCCTTGTCAGCTCACTCAGATAAGCTGTGAGTGTTAAATATGGGTCTAAATGTGAAGGAATGGGTCTGTACAGAAAGTGTGCACCATATAGAAAAAATCCTGCAGCAATCAGTGCATAATGGGAAAAAAATGTGACCGTGTTCTTGGTTTAAAACAGCGACTATGTGGTGTATTTTCATATGCTTTTTACAGTTGTATTCCCCGTTTCTTGGTCTCATTCGACAGAATGAATGATATATTACAGAAATTGAAATCATTTTGATTGGTTTTGGGACTGAAAGATGCAGTTATTACAAAGCATAATGGAAAATCTTCTATTTTTTTGTGTATACCTGGAGAGGGTTTCGGGGGTTCATGCCTCCTTGGCCCGGTCTGTGAGCAGGCCTTATGGTGGATCAGGGCCTGATTAACCAGGCTGTTACTGTTGGCCGATGTATGAACCACAGCCCGGCTAGTCAGGTACTGACTTTAGGTGCTGTCCAGTGCCTTCTTGAAGATAGCCAGGGATCTACTGGTAATCTCCCTTATGTATGCTGGGAGGCAGTTGAGCAGTCCTGAACCCCTGACACTTATTGTTATGCCTCTTATCGTGCTAGTGGCACCCCTGCTTTTCACTGGTGGGATGTTGCATCGTCTGCTTTCATAGGGAGTAATTTTCGTATGCAAGTTTGCTACTAATTCCTGTAGGGTTTTCCAAGTGTCTATAATCATGTATCTCTCCCACTTGCGTTCTAGGGAGTACAGGTTGAGGAAATTCAAGTGTTTCCAGTAATTGAGGTGTTTTATCATAGTTATGTGTGCCATGAAGGGTCTCTGTGCATTTTCTAGGTCAGCAATTTCACCTGCTATGAAAGGTGCAGTTAGTGTGCAGCAATATTCCAGCCTAGACATAACAAGCGACCTGAAGACTGTCATCATAGACTTGGCATCCCTAGTTTTAAGGGTTATGCCTTTGATATACCTTTGAAGAGTTTCGAGAGTTTCTTTACTCTCTGAGCCCGGCCATGGGCCAGGCTCGTCTTGTGCTTGCCTGGTCAACCAGGCTGGTGCTGCTGGAGCCCTGCTGCCTCACATGTCCATCACAGCCTGGTTGATCTGGCACCTGGCGAAGATACTTGTCCAGTTTCCTCTTAAAGGCTTCTACACTTGTTCCAGCCGTGTTTCTGATATCTTCTGGGAAGATGTTGAAAAGTCTGGGACCCCGGATGTTGATACATCCGGGGTCCCTGCTCCTCACTCGGTTTATTTTACACTTCCTCCCATATCTCTCACTCCACTATGTTGTTATGGCAGTGAGCAGATTTGGGACCAGGCCCTCGAGTACTTTCCAGGTACATATTATCATGTATCTCTCTCTCCTCAGCTCCAATGAGTACATGTCCAGGACTTGAAGGCGTTCCCAGTAATTTAGATGCTTTACTGGCTCAATGTGAGCCGTAAGCGATCTCTGTATTTGTTTCAGCTCTGATAGTTCTCCTGCTTTGAACTGGGCCGTCAGCACTGAGCTATATTCTAAGTAAGGGAGCACTAGTGATTTGAAAAGTGTCACCATCGGCATTATTTCCCTTGTTTTGAAAGTTCTCAGTACCCACCCCGTCATCTTCCTGGCTGTCGTGATCTTTGTCTTGTTATGGTCTTTAAAAGAAAGGTCAACTGACATAATTATTCCCAGGTCTTTTACATGTTCCTTTCGTTATATTCGATGACCCTCTTGAGTTTTGTATATAGTGTTCTTTTTGAGTTCTTCATTCTTTCCATGCCTTAGCAGCTGGAACTTTTTACCATTGAACGTCATGTTGTTCTCCACTGCCCACTGGAAAACCCTGCTTATGTCTTCCTATAATTTTTCAGAGTCCTCTACCGTAGTGACTTCCATGCTTATTTTAGTGCCATCTGCAAATGATGATACAAAAGTGTGCCGGGTGTTTTTATCTATGTCTGCTATAAGGATGAGAAACAGCAGAGGTACCAGGACAGTACCTTGGGGTACTGAGCTTTTGACCTCGCTGATGCTAGATCTTGCCTTGTTCACTACTACTTTTTGTGTTCTGTGTTAGGAAACTGAAAATCCATCTGCCTACCTTCCCCGTAATGCCCATGGCCCTCATTTTGCGCACTATCACTCCATGATAGCGTTTCTCAAACTCTTTTGCAAAATCTGTGTAAATCACATCTGCGTTTTGATCGTCTTCCAATGCCTCCACAATTCTGTTATAATGGTTCAGCAGCTGTGACAGGCATGATCATCCTGTTCTAAAACCATGCTGGTTCGGGTTATGCTGGTTGTGCTGGTCCATGAAATTTGTAATCTGCCTTCTCATCACTCTTTCGAATATTTTCATGGTGTGAGAAGTTAGGGCTACTGGTCTGTAATTTTTCGATAGTGCAAAGGAGCTATGTCTGAACTCTTTAAGGCTCTTTCTCCAAAGAATACTGAGTGCTCGTGCCAATGGTACTTTACATTTCTTTATAAATAGAGCATTCCATGAATCTGGTCCAGGTGCTGAGCGAGTGGGCATGTTGTCAATTTCTTTTTTTGAAATCTATGGGATTTGTACTAATGTCAGTTAGTTAGTCTGCGCGTCTGTCTTCTGGAGTGAAAAATATTTCTACATTTTCTACCTTTCTGTCATTTAGTGGGTTGCTGAACACCGACTCATACTGTTCTTTTAGGATTTCATTCATTTCCTGTTCATCGTCAGTATACGAATCTCAGTAGTGGTCCAATTCTACATGTAGTTAGTTCATAGCTTGGATTTTGCATAGGAATAGAAATATTTTGGGTTTCTTGCAATATCCTGTATGGCCCTTTGTTCCATTTGTACTTCTTCTGTTAGGTATGACATCCTAAGTTTTTGCTCTAATTATGTGATCTCTCGGCTAAGCCTGTCTTTCCTCTGTTGCAGCATATTTTGTGTTTTTGAGCAATTCAGTAAACGTTTTCTTCATCTGTACCATCTCCCACGCTCTCTCTCTATATCTTGATATTCTTCTGGGTTTCCTCAATGGTACGTGCTTCACACACACCTTGTATGCTTCCTTATTTAGCTTATCTAGGCACTGGTGGGGATTTAGGGTGCTCATTATCCATCATGTCATTTTTCTAGCAGATGAGTTTAATACAATGTTATGATCTCTGAAGGTGAGATTCTCTGATATGATCACTCCCAGGTCTTTTACATTAGTTTCTCGCTCTAAGAACATAAGAACATTAGAAAGGAGGAACACTGCAGCAGGCCTGTTGGCCCATACTAGGCAGGTCCTTTACAATCAATCCCACTAACAAAACATTTGCCCAACCAATTATCAATGCCACCCAAGAAATAAGCTCTGTTAACCCTATCCACTCATATGCAAGTCCCACTCAAATCCAACCCCTCTCACTCATGCATTTATCCAACCTAAATTTGAAACTACACAAGGTTTTAGCCTCAATAATCCAACTAGGTAGACTGTTCCACTCATCAACTACCCTATTTCCAAACCAATACTTTCCTATATCCTTTCTAAATCTAAACTTGTCTAATTTGAATCCATTACTACGGGTTCTCTCTTGGAGAGATATCTTCAAGATCTTATCTATATCACTTGGGGGTTATGGTGAGAAGCAACCTTAAAAAAAGACAGCAATGCCTAAGCGTATGTAATAAAGCAAACAGATTACTGGGATTTATGGTATAAACCTTGGTAATAAATACCGACAAGATGGTTTAGAAAGACACATAAGCGAACACTATGACATATTTATTAGAAAACGTTTCGGTCCTGGGACCTTGATCACTTCTGGAGAGGGATGATTATTAGGGTATGGAGTGCAGCAGGGCAATGGATAGTGCAGAGGTAGAGAGTAGCTAGAGAGTAAGGTAGAAAGGACAGAGGAGAGTGATAGAGGCATCATCGTCAGAGTTTGTGTAGTACATCGGTCACTGTCAAAAAGTCAATGAAAGAGTCTGGAATAAAGGAGGGTCCATGAGCAAGAAGGGAAGGTAAAGAAAGGGCAGCAGATTAGAGGTAAATTCTGCGTGCTCGTTGATAGAGTGGACAGTCCAACAGAATGTGGCTAACAGATACTGGAACTTGACAATTCTCACAGAAAGGAACGGCGCCTCTCCACGAGATACCCGTGAGTAAGACGAGTGTGGCTGATGCAAAGATGGGAGAGAGTAGTCTCCCAACCTTGACATTGATGACAAGAAGATGGCCAGAAACCTATACTTAGTTTAATAGAATTAAGTTTGTTATGGAATAGATCAGACCAATGTTGCTGCCAACGGGTGCGAAGGTGGGTAGCAATTTCAGTGAATGGTACAATTATGTGAATGGAACATCTCTATATGGAACTTGGAGGTCATGTACTGCTGACCGCTCAGCAGTGTCTGCCTGTTCATCGCCCTGTATGTCAACATGATCAGGGACCCAGTAAAAAACAATATCTTTGTGTTTGCTAGAGATATGGCATAGCCAAAGTTGGATATGAAGAACTAGGGGGTGAGGTGTATCAAATTTTTTTTATAGCCTGTAGTGCACTAAGGGAGTCTGAAACAACCACAAATGGTGACACAGACATAAATGCTATACGGGTAAGTGCTACAAGAATGGCACACAATTCAGCCATAAAAATGCTAGCTGAGGATAATAAATGTCCTCACACGATGCTCTCCGGAAACACTGCTGCGAATCCAATGCCGTCAGAAGACTTAGAACCATCAGTGTACACTGGGATGGCATGAGAATGAGAGCGGAAGTAGTCAAGAAAAAGAGAGCGGGAAGCCACCATAGGTAGTTGGGCTTTCGTGCATGGCAATGGGAAAGAACAGACATGAACAGCTGGAACTTCCCATGGGGGCAGGGAAAAGTGAGATGCTACATGAACATAGAAAGGTGGTAACTGAAGAGTGGTGACGTGTACTTAGCTCTGTGAAGACTTGTTCATGTGCTCTCTGTGAATCTGAACCAGGATGCCCTCTCTTGAGCAACTCTAACCAGCAGTTAAAGCAGGAGCTTAGGGTTGCTAAGTTGGAGATAGGGCGACTAATGGAGGAGAACAAGAGGATTCGTGGTAATCCTGTTGTGAGTCCTCAGGTTAAGAGAGGAACCTGGTCAGTGGCTGCACAACATGAAACCAAGCTGAGGATCAAGAAGACTGTTGGAGAGGCAGAAACAATGAAGAACGAGAAGACTACTGTGGAAACTTCCAACCCATTTTCGGTGCTACCTGACGAATGTGGGTTGTTTACTGGGAACGTCACAACGAGCACCAAGGGAGCATTGGCAGATGTGAGTGAAACATCCCCAGAAACCCCAACAAAGACCATCGAGAACGTCACGACGAATTCCACAAGTGAAGGTAAGAACATTGTTTTAGATGGAGACAGATAGGTTAAGTTTATGGATAGGGCGTTTTGCCTTAGGGACAGGAAGAGGAGGCAGAGGGTATGTTTTCCTTGGGCTGGGATGGGAGATACTGTTAGCCGTCTGGATGACATCATGAAAGGTAATGGGAGCAATCCTATTATCTGCCTCAGTGCAGGAGGCAATAATGTTGGCAGAAGTAGGAGTGAGGACCTGATAGCAGGTATAGGTCAGCAATAGAAATAATTAGGAAGAAGTGTGGGAACCCTATCATATGTGGTATTTTGCCAAGGAGAGGAGTTGGAAATGAATGGTTGTCCAGGGCAATTGGTGTCAATTGCTGGCTGGACAAATACTGTAAGAAAAATGCAGTAACATTCATTGACAACTGGGACCTCTTCTATGGCAGAAATGACATGTATGCCAGGGATGGGGTACACTTATCTAGGTCTGGGGTGGTGGCACTGGCAACTGCAGTGAAGGGAGCTGTTAGGTCTTTAAACTAGGAATAGTTAGCGGTATGGGTTTTGGCAGGAAAACAGTGAAGTCCCAGTGTAGTAATATTATGAGTTCTAGGGTAATTAGTAATAAGCAGAACGAGATAGATATTGGAAAGCCAGTGACACTAGGTGACAAGGACAGTAATAGGTTTAGTGGAGAACAGAAATGAGCAGAATGGTAAAGAGAAAGGAGGGTCTTTCAATGTATATTATGCTAATAGCCATAGTGCTAGGAATAAGATGGACGAGTTAAGATTAGTTGCTAGTGCAGGTAACATTCCTGTATTTGCCATAACTGAGACCTGGTTTAACTCAAAAAGTCGGGACATGCCTTCGGAATGTCACATTCAGGGTTTTAAATTGTTCCAAGTAGATAGAAATATTGGGAAGGGGGGTGGGATGGCATTGTATGTCCGAGATCACTTGAACTGTTGCATACAAACTGGTATTAAGTCTTAAGTAAAACATACAGAGTCTGTTTGGATAGAATTTTCAGAGGGGCATGAAAAAATTTATTTTAGGAGTGATATACCGTAACCAAAAACTTAGATAGGGACCAAGGGAGACAGATTTCTTTCTCAGTAAGACTAGCAGGAAATCAGAAGGTAAAAAAGCTCTTGCGCCTCATCCCTACCAACCCCAAGTCAGCAAGACTTTATGGTTTACCAAAGATCCACAAACCAAATGTGCCTATGAGACCCATTACATCTGAAATCGGCAGCGCCCCACACAGCCTGGCAGGCGTTTTGGCGAAATATTTGTCTAAGCTCCTGGGTACAATCAGTCAGGCTCACCTAAAGCATTTGGGTGACCTATTAACCGTATCAGGGATCTTGACATGAGTGATAAGAAGCTTGCAAGTTTTGATGTGACTGCCTTATTCACTAATGTCCCAGTTGATCAAACCATTGATCTTCTTTGCAGGGTGATTAACGATGATACAGAGCTACCTGTACCCTGTCAAGATTTTGTGAGCCTTGTCGAACTTTGTGTTCGTTATAACTGTTTTAGGTTTGAGGACAAGAAGTACAAACAACTTTTTGGACTAGATATGGGATCCCCCCTTAGTGCAGTTCTTGCCAATTTATATATGGAGGACCTGGAATCCAGACGGATCCTCAGTAACATCCCTTGTTCAGTTACATGGATGCGGTACGTTGATGATATTTTGGTCATTGTACCCAAAAATCTAGACGTACATGGCATCCTCAACACCATCAACACTCTGGAACCTACTATTAAATTTACACTAGAGGAGGAGAAGGACAACCAATTATCTTTTCTCGACGTTCTCCTACGCACAGGGAAAAACAGACTTTCTTTTAAAGTCTACTGGAAACCTACATACTAGAACGATCTTCTACATTTCTTCTCTCACCATGACACAATAACTTAAAGAGGGGTAGTTATTGACTTCTTTCTGAGAGCCTAAAGAATTTCCAGTCCGCAGTTCCTCGAAGAAGAATGCACATACATCACCAACTCTTTTAGTTCACTACACTTTCCCCTACACTTCATACGTGACTGCAGGAAGCATGCGACACGTACCTTCAGCAAGACCAACACCAGTCAAGTTGAGGAAAAGCCTCCAAGTTACATCGTTTTACCGGTCAGCAACGTTCGCATTAATGTTCCAAAAATGTTTGACAGAAAACTGGCTAAAATATCTACCAGCTCTTCAACTACTATTAGGAACCTGATAAAAAAAACCCAAGCATGATTCTGGTACAAGTGCAGGAATTTACACTATATCATGTAGGGGGTGTGACAAAGTATATGTAGGGGAAATAGCCAGATCTCTGGACATTAGGATCGCAGAACACAAAAATGCTTGCAGAAATGATGACTGCAAAAACGCGTGTATTCAACATAGGGACGATGTTGGACACCTCATGAAATTCAATGAAGCTAAACTAGTGATTAAAGAAGACGACTTAAGACGGAGAAAATGCATTGAAGCTGCACTAATCGCTGTCAGTAACACTATAAAGCAAAACTCCGGTAGTTACAGTATCTCAAAATTGCTAATCAACAGGAAATTACCCATCCTAGGAACTGCTGTTACATGATGTCAGCAGCTCCCTCTCTAGCCATCCGTCTCACCTTAGTTCCACTACTACTACTATTACCACCTCTACCCACGCGTCACTTCACCTGACTCCTGCCACTATATATATGCGTTTTCTTAGTTTTCTCTTTATTAGGACTGAAGAAGCCACTCGTGGTGAAACGTTTCCTTTAATAAACGTAATGAACTGTACATAAGTGTCTTTTTCCACATCTGTTCACCCTATCCACTCATATGCAAGTCCCACTCAAATCCAACCCCTCTAACTCATGCATTTATCCAACCTAAATTTGAGACCATCATTCTCTGCTCAGACGCTGTGCTGAGCGGTCGTCAGCTGTCTCTCCTCAGTCCCGACACCTGGTGGAGGAGCTTTGAGACGACAACAACAATGGCGACTGGTTTTCGACGAAGAGTTAATACTGTGTGTATTGACCTTATAAAGGGCACAATCCCCAGCGCATCGATTAATGTGTTGGTGCCGATGACCATCTGCGATGTATATGGCATCCAGCGTGAATCCCTGTGTGGCGTTGCCTTAAATGGACTATCCTAAATCTTTGTCAAGTTTTGTGATACCAAGACCTACGAGCAGATTGTCAACCAGTATCAGGATGTTAGCAAGCAAGTCACCCCAGCAGTCACAGTTAAGTTGCGCGACATTTCACAATACTATATGTGGGTACGTGTGCGAAACGTGCCTTTTGAGGCTCACGAAGTTGACATACGTGACGCCTTCAAATACTATGGGACAATCCACCAGGTTACTATGGATCGGTGGTCTGATGGCCACTTTGCTGGTTTACAAGAAGGGTCTTTCACGTTAAAAATGTCCCTGCGCCAACCAATACCTTCGTACATAAACCTGGAGGAGTTCCGTACCCAGGTGTATGTTACGTATCCTGGACAGAGACGAACTTGTCGCCTTTGCGACGCATTGGACCACATTGCTGCACAATGCGTTAAGCACCAGCCACCCTCAGGATGTGGTAGTCATCCGGATGGTGAGGCTCATCGTCGGAATCTGGCGGATGAAGTAGTCGAGGACTTACCGCGCCTGAAATTGTGGAGTGATGAGGTGGATCGGGCCATGCTCGTGGAGTCATCCTGCGTGACTCTACCTGGTACAGTCAACCACGATGTGGTAGAACATGGTGGACGTGAGAGCCCTCAAGCAAGAGAGGATGCTGACATGGATGCTAACATTGTATCAACATTGAGCGACCTATTAGCTTCGCAGGAGTATAATTCTGTGCCGTGTGTGCCTGCATTGGAGTGTTCAGGTGAGGAGAGAACACAGTTAAAGGATGTCGATCAGTTAATTAACGTAAGTGAGGTAGAAGGTCCGAGAGTTCATACTGTTGCGGTAAAAGTTCACAGGGAGAACATTACAGGTCCTGATAAAGCTGAGGATGCTGTTTCTAGGAAGCGTGCGGCTACCCCGCCCGACTCCGACGATGTCTTGACCCCTGGACAGCGCTCTGGGAAGAAGACGTGGTCGGAAGTCACGGGTGGGGCGTCGCGTGGTTCCAGGACAGCGAGTAATATAACAGAGAATGTACAAGGTAAAGGTGGCGCCTTAGGCGTTAGTCAATGTAAAGGGAGAAAGGGTGTGGTGGTCCCTCGAGGAAAGCCACCATTCGCAAAGTTAGGTGTATAACCATAAATGTTAATGGTATGAAAAATAACAGACGACAAGTGCAGGTACATGAGTGGTTGCATCGCTTTGCAGTAGACGTATGTTTCGTGCAAGAACATAACCATAAAGTTAGAAGTTCGTTTGCGATAGATGGTTATGATGTTTATATGGCTCACTCGAGTTGTTTGAAAGGTGGTGTGGCTGTATTAATAAAAGCGACCAGCCCGTTCATGATGAAACATTGGGAGGAAGGGGGGAGGGGGTCGCGTGGTACGCGTCATAGGTGAGTGGGGTACTCAACGGGTGGGTTTTGTAGGAGTATATGGGCCAGCTGAACATGATGTTAATATTAAAAATACTTTTGTTAACGATGTTCTTGTGTACTATTTGAGATCTCTGCCTGATATAACAGTAGTTCGTGGTGACTGGAACTGTGTGGTGCGCCGTAAAGACGTAGAACCGAGGGGAGCCGGTTATTGTTCGATTATTTTGGGTGATTTGTTGTCTGGGCTGGGGTTGGTGGATGTAAGTGGAAGCAGTGACTTAGGAATTGAGCACACTTTCGTGCGTAAAGATTATGCTGCGCGCTTGGACAGGGTATATGTGTCTCGGCGGGTAGTTGTAACCAAAGTGCATGTGTTAGATGTGTATTTCTCCGACCATCGCGGTGTTCTCGTAGAGCTCGACTGGAGAGGTCTCCCGACGAGTTTTAAAGGATATTGGAAGTTAAATACTCGTTTACTTCAAAGTGCGGAAGATAAGACACTCTTCACGCACTTATGGACGTCTATGGGCGTAGACTCCTTAGAAGGTAGTGATTTAGTGCGACACTGGGACGCGGTTATGAAGCCTCGCATTAAGGATTTTTCTGTACATCGGGGTAAGGAGGCCTCTCGATTGGAGTATGGATTTTTGAGGTACCTGGAGGGATCTTTACGGCACTGTTATGCGCAAGGGGAGGTATCTGGAAATTACCCAGTGGACGAGATTGGCAATCTAAAGGAACACATCCAGGTGCTGAAAAATACGGTTTTTGATGGGGCGCGTATTTCGAGTGGAGTCGAGGAGGCTGTGTGGAGTGATAAGCCGTCCGCTTGTGTCTTACGTAGTCAGACACAAAGGAGGAAGGCGACCGAAATCGTGCATTTAGTGGTGCAGGATGGCGTTGAAGGGTATAGTGAGGGTCAGGTTGTAACAACAACTGAAGGAATAAGCTATTATGTTGATAAATGGTTTAATCTCAAAATGCTAAATAAAGATGTAAGCGTGGATGCAATACGGGAATTGGGGCGGAATGTACGATGTGAGTTGAATGATAATGATCGCTCTCTCATAGGTGGGCCTATAACTGAAGCTGAGGTGTGGGAGGCTTTGCAGGGAATGTGTAAGAGCAAGGCGCCAGGTATTGATGGCATTCCGTGTGAATTTTATATTCAACATTGGGAGGTCATACGGACTTTTCTGGTACGTTTACTTAATGCGATGAAGGAGGGGGGACGTTTAGGTTTGTCTCAGAGTACGGGGATTTTGGTGTTAGTTAAAAAATGTGACATACCCGTATCACTTAAGGATTACCGACCAATATCACTAATGTGTAGTGATTATAAATTATATGCAAAAATTTTAATGAATCGGATTAAGAAAGTGTTTGACAAGGTAATACATAAGGGTCAGTTTGGCGTGCCAGGTAGGACAATGTATGATGGTCATGGGAATATCAGGGAGTTTGTCGAGGAATGTGGAACGAGGGGCGGGGTTGGTGTTTTGGCTTTAAACTGGCAAGCTGCTTTTGATAGTGTAGAAAGGGATGTGCTGTGGAAGTTTATGAGATGGCAGGGTTTTGGTAATGAGATCATCATGTGGGCTCGTTCTTTGTATAATGGTGCTGGGTTTCAAGTACAAATTAATGGGAAGTTAGGAGACTTTGTCAAATTGAATAGAGGCATTCGACAGGGATGCCCTATGTCTCAAATGCTCTTTGCTTGCATGCAGGACCCTTTTTATTGGACAGTTTGTGAGCGGGGAGTAGATTCGTCGTGGGGTTCGGGTAGTGATCGACCTGCCATAGTAGGTTATGTGGATGATACAACTGTCCTAGTACGTACGAGGGAGCAATTACGTTTAGTGGGAAGACTTGTAGATGTATTTGGTAAGGCAACAGGAATGCGGGTTAACAAAGAAAAATCAAAGATTATGACGTTGGGAGATTGGGCGAGAGAGGAGGTAGGTATAGAGACGTGGACGGTGGTTGACTGTGTTAACATATGTGGTATACAGTATATGAGAGAGGTTGATAAGACGAGGGCTTGTAATTCGGGGAGGGTGGTAAACAGCATTTTGAGGCGTTTAAATAGTCTAAGGCCACGACATTTAACCCTACACCAGAGGGCGATAGTAATTAATCTTCTTCTTTATAGTAAAGTTTGGCACGTTGCTGCGCTGTATCCACTAATACAGGGGGATATCAAACATCTTTTACAAAGAGTTTATAGATTTCTGTGGGGCTCAGGGTGCGACTGGCTCACAAGAGCGGTGGTAGAGACACCAATGCGTCAAGGAGGGTTAGGTCTTGTTCCTTTAAGAGACCGAGTCATTGCTTGTTATGTGAAACGTCGTTTTCTCCGACTGGGTGGCAGGCATGGTGGTTTAACAGAAATGTATCGTGACCTGCGCAGGTGGTGGGGACAGGCAGATGTAATCAGGTGCGATACGATGCTACGTGTGTTGCTGTGCATGCGAGACGTGCGGAGCATTAAACTGAGTACTTTGGAAAGAGTGGGTATGGTGAAAGTGGAGGTGAGAGTTCAGGGAATGTTCCCCATGTACGCGTGGTGTGATATATGGAAGCGGGTTCATCAGTTACGTCTCCTTCCTTGAGTACGCGAAGTGGTTTTTAAATTTTTGCACGGGATTCTGCCATCCAAGGTGGTGTTGTCTAATCGGCGTGTAGAGGAGGACCGGAGTTGTTCAGCGTGCGGGGAGGACGAATCAGCGTTTCATGTTGTGTATTTCTGTAAAAATTTAGGTATAGTATGTGCGTGGTTCAGCAGGGTTTTACGAATGGTAGGGGGGGGAGGTTTGTCGGTACTTAGGGCGTTGAGTTTTGATGTGGGTGGGGTTGACATCTGTGTACAATGTGCAGTGTCGTATGTAGTAGCCGATTATATTTATGTGTCATGGGCTATGAGACATGCTGAAGGGAATAGCAGAATCCGGGTTTTAGCGGGAACAATTCTTAGAATTAAGTGTCGAAATCGGTTGGTATATGAGGGGAGATGGGAGCAAGATTTCCCGTCTGCATATAGAGCGTTAGAGTTAAAGGATTTGAGATAATTTGTTTGTTCAGTG